>NC_084460.1:107876977-108184022 GCF_027409185.1 Cynocephalus volans | reverse complement strand
GCAGACGGGCCATCTTGTGTCAGACCCAAAGGGAGCTGACATTGCAGCAGAGCCAACTGCTTGTTTTAGAGATAGAGGTGAGGGAGGGCAAACCCCCAGGAAAGTCAGGCAGGAGCCAAAGAGAAAGGAGGCTTTGGCAGCAGGAATGGATGTCCCTGGAGTCACAGTTGACAACCCCTGCAGCTCAGAGATTGAGGCAGCACAAGACTTCCCACTAAAACCCCTACATGAGAGATGCCATTGTCTTACGAAGCCCCAGAGGCCCCAGCCATCCCAACCCAGGAAGCAAATGCAGAAGATACAGGCTGCTGCCCTTCCCCACTCCCACACAGTATCTCCACCCCTCAGCCTTTTCCCTCTGGGGCTGAACCTCCTCCTTCTCATTTCTTCACCTTATCAGAACATCATTCTGTACCTAAAGCCACTTACACCCACTCCTAACCCTCCCAATCATGTCATTAGAGAGTTTTATAAACAAGCTGGTTCTCTTCAAAAATTTTCCAGCATGTCTACTATACCAAACCCTAAGAAGGGTTTGATTATCTGAAAAAGGTGGATGTGGCTGGTCACAGGTGTCAGGGACCTGCTTGAGATCTGTGCTCATGTCTTGCATACTTCACCAAGATCCAAATTGTCTGGAACTTTGAGCAATCTTTGCTCATGCACCTACAAAGTCTTGCCACTTTCCAGCTGTGTGTCAGTAATTCTGGGTTGGCCAGCATAAGCAGATTTTTGAATCTGAATGCTTTTCAATCCAAGACACAGGTCACATACTCAGATGTCTTCAGGCCAGTCCGGTAATAAACAAGAGAATCAGGGAGTGGTGGGAATTAGGCAAACTAGAGCGTACAGACCACTAGATCTCTGGTAGGGATGCAAGACTTGAGTTCAGATCGTCTGATTTTTCCCTCCTAAGGGAAGCCATAAATCTGGATTTTTATGCGAAATGACTGGATTTTTTAAAATGTGACATTAAGCTCCCTTTTTTAAAACCTGGTGTAGACAAAACCAGTGTGAAGAGCTTTGTAGGGGATGGTAGTTGGTGTACTGGAAGACGCCTATTTATAAAATGACATGTAAGTGGAGAGTCAGGGTCTGCATGAGGGGAAGACAGGACGTATGGTCACAGAATGAAACAGTGGAGTTCGGAGCTCAGTGTCCAGGCTGTGGCCTCAGGAGTGGTGACCAAAGCAAGTCAACATCCTGGAGATGAGGAGCTTCAAAACAGGGAAGCCAGCACAGGGCTGGACAAGGAAAAGGGGAGGGCCTGAGCTGGCAGGAGAAACCGTGGCACAGATGCCAAAGTCTTCAGTGGGCAAGGGGGGGTGACCTAGTGACAGCTATGAGGAGGGAGAAACCATGGCACAGGCGCCAAAGTCTTCAGTGGGCAAGGGGGGGTGACCTAGTGACAGCTATGAGGAGGGAGATCTGGGAAGCAAAGCTTCTGAGGGAAAGTGGGGGTTACAATGCTCAAAAAGGAGCTTTGTAATCTGTGTGGAATGATTGTGCAAAAGACTTAGCACTGAGCCTGGCAGACACAGATGCTCAATATATATAGGTTCGGGTGATTTGTTGACTTTCCTGATAAATACGTACTGGGGCACAGTATGTGCCAGACACTAGGGTGAGTGAGATCTCAGGGTTGCTTCATTAAGGAGCTAGACAAGTCAGCTAGCATTTGCAGGGCAGTCCAGCAAGGATTATGACAGGGCTACACACAGAGGAGCCAGACCTGGAAACAGAGAGAGCTTTCTGGAACCCAACAAGGAAATAGTCCGGTGGAAAGGGAGGTGGTCAGTAATCCAGACAGATTACTACAGAGAAAAGGCTACATGGAAACTGGAGGCTAAGTAGTCAGCAGCACAGTCGAGGCTGAAGGAATTGGCAGAGCTGGCCCTCCGCAGACAGGGTCACATGCAGGGCCTTCCAAGGAGGGAGGCCTCCACCAGGGTCCCAGGGAAACTTCCATCCTAACAAGTACTTGTATCATCTAACTGTGTGCCAAGCACTCTCCAAAGAACTTATAAAAAGTCAATTTAGTCTTCCTACCAGCCTTATGAAGAAGGTCCACAATTCTCTACCCTCAATTCCACAATCTAAAACTCTGCAAAATAAGGTTTTTTATAACTTGTTTGCCAGCAAAATTTGAGCTGAACTGACATGAGGATATTTCTATCTTTACCCCCACATAATGTGAATATTCATGTTTTGTTGCAGAAATACTGTGCTTGATGACAGGATATTGCACCAGATCTCACTGGGGATGAGAAATATATGACATATGCAAAGGACTATGTTTTATAAAATCCAAAATTTCTGAATTCTGAAACCTGTGTGGTCCCAGGGGGTTCAGTTAAGGGACTGTAAAACCTGTTACCATCCCCATTGTACAGATGAGGAAACCAAAGGATAAGTAGCCTCGCCAAGGGTACACAGGTAGCTAATAAAAGAGACAAAATACAGACCCAGACAGTCTGGCCCCAGAGTCCTTGCTACTCAGATATATTTTAGAAATAAGGGAGGAAAGGAGACCAGTAAGAAAGCCACGGCAGTCAACCAGCCATAGGTAGGGATGGAAGGAGTGAAGAACCAAGAAATTGTTTAAAAGGAAAATCAACAGAGCCTGGTGGTCGTCAGTAGGTTGGGAGGAATTGGTGGTCACGGGAAGATAAGTCCAGGAGGACACCCAGGGATCCGGATTCAGCCGATGCTTCACTGACGCTCGACAGCAACATGTGGATGGACTGAGACTGGAAAGAAAGGGCCAGAGCATGGGGGATTTAAAAGATACTCTAAGAAGCTGGTTGTGGAGAAACCACCAAAGACTGAGGGGCCAAGAAATGGCCTCCTGAAGTGCTGTAGGGACATGACCACGGGGGAAGAGGAGGCAGCGTGGATGTGCAGGATGGGGGGACATCACCCCAGAGAAACGCGGGAGGCAGGAGGGCAGCAGACACCTGCTGGAAGATCAGACTGTGGTCTTGGGGGGGGGGCTGACCTCCGCCACCCCTTTAGCAATGACCCACTGACAGTGTCCGTTCCTGTGCTGCAAAGTCAGAGCCAAGCCCTGCATGGAACAGGGATGGGATGAGGAGAGTCATCTCATTAATAGGGGAAGCTGGAGTATTCCTGGTGCACTCAGACATGGCTGCCCCGGGGAGGGGACCGTGAGCATTCCTGTGGCGACCCTGTTCTGACACAGAGCCCTGCATCCTCAGGGATGGAAGGACAATGAGGGTTATCTTCACTACTGAGGGCCGTAGGACGGGGCAGTATGGGGGTCCCACCTTCCCCACACCCACCTCACCCTCCCCTCCTGGGGCCTGACTCCATTCCCCATCAATTCCTCCTTAAGTCCCCAAATCTGTCCTTACCTCCCCCTGACTCTCTCAGAGGAAGAGAGATCCCCTCTGCTCTACGGCTCACCCCTGGCACCCATGACGGTGACTTCAGCTGCTAGTTATAAAGCTCAGTCCACACTGCCTCACACAATACACAGGATTTAGCAGCTGTGTAACCAAAAAGTCCAGGGCAGGGAGCACTTCTACAGCATTTTGATCCACCGGCTCCTGCTCTGTTTTCAGCATTTCTCTAGACAATGCACGACAGACCCTGCCCCCTAATTTTAAAGAGGAAAATTGAAAGGAGAAAGAAAATAATATAATAATAATATAGGGAGGGTCCCTCTATCCCAGCACTGCACAGATCTCTCCAACAGCGTTAGCTGGAGCTAACGCACCCTTTTTCTGTTCATACTTCTGTCCTGTTTCCCCTCCTTAGCTTTTGTCAGATTCTCAAAAGAGTCCATGACCCAAAAGAAGTTACAAACCATTGCACAGCAGAAAAGAAAATTAGTTCGTGATCATTGTTCTTAATTCTAAATGTTGAGTAATTGCTCAAGTTCTGTTTACAGTTTTAAGAATCTGGATGCGGCACAGGGTTCATTCTGACTCCCATGTCCCACAGGGGATGGAGAAGATCTTGGGGCATAGAAGGGACAACACAGAGGGCACCGGAGAAGGGTAAGGACAAAAAAGCTGGAACTGAGTAGAGGACCTGGCAGGTCTATTTCTCCTTGGCCTCATCTCGCTTCAGATGTGACCAAAGGCTTAAAGAGAAAGACTGAAAGTAGATGTCAGAGCTCATTTATTATTTGTGCCACTTAATGTTCATAATTATTTTTAACCATTTATTCTTAAGACAATTGTATGGGCAGAATAATTCTCAACTCATCTTTCTTGTAATGTTTATGAGATCCTAAGGTAAAAGAACTCCACCTAAATGCAAATTATAACCACAATGAGACACCAGTGTATATCAATGATATTGTGAAATATGTATTTGGTTTTCATCCCCGTCTCCTGGCATACAATTCCTAAAATTCTTAGAATCTCCAAAGTGGTGTCTTTTTGTATGCTAATGAGCTGATTGACGGCTGGCAGCCCCTAGGTAGCTTCAGGATGGAGGCTGGTCATGGGAAAGACCAAGGTGGGACTTTCAGTTCCACCCCCCAACGTCTAGGAGGGGAGAGAGACTGAAAGTTATGTTGATCACCAGTAGCTGACGATTTAATCAATCACGACTATGTAATGACACCTCCATAAAAAAACCAAAAGGACAGGGCTAGGAGAGCTCCCGGATAGCACAACACATGAAGGTTCCTGGAGGGTGGCACACCCAGGAAGGGCATGGGTGCTCCTTGTCCCTTCTCCTACACCTTGCCCCATGCCTCTCTTCATCTGTATCTTTTGTAATATCTTTTATAATAAATAGGCAAACATAACTAAGTGTTTCCCTGAGTTCTGTGAGCCTCTCAGCAAATTAATCAAACCCAGTGAGGGGATTATGGGAACCTCAATTTATAGCCAGTGGATCAGAAGCAAAGGTAAAACAACCTGTACTTTGTGGTTGGCATCAGAAGCTGCAGTGGGGCTGGGGGGGGTCTTGGGGACTGAGCCCTCAACCTGTGGGATCTGATACACTATCTCCATAAGATTGTGTCAGAATTGAATTGGACGGCACCCAGCTGGTGTCCGCTGCAGAACTGGTTACTTGCTTGCTTGCTTCCTGGTGGGGGAAATCCCCACACATTTGGTCACTGAAGTCAGTCTTTTGTGTTGATGATTGTTACTGAGTAACAGTAGAGGAAAAACACTTCTGTGTGTGTTTGTTCCCACTCAATACTTATTAGAATATCTAAAGGTAAAGAGACCGACTATACCAAGTGGTAGTGAGGGTGTGGAGGAACTGGAGCTCTCATACACTGCTGGCAAGGATGTACAATGAAACGACTACTTTGGAAAACAGCTTAGAAGTTTCTTAAAAAGTTAAAATTCACCAGCCATATGCTCCAGCCATTCCACTTCTAGGTATTTACCCAAGATAAATAAAAGAATATGTCCATACAATGACTTGTACACAAATGTTCATTACAGGTTTAATTGTAATAGCCAAAAACTAGAAATAACCAAATGTCTAGCAACAGATGAAAAGATTAAGTATGGCATATCTATATAATGGAATATTATTCTGCAATGAAAAGGGATGAATTATTGATACACACAACAATGTAGGTGAATCTCAATAATGTTGAGTGAAATAAGTCAGATAGAAAAAGAGTACATACTGTATGATTTCATTTATACAAAATTTTAGAAAATGCAAGCTTCTCTAGAGTGACAGAAAGCAGTTCCATGACTGCCTAGGCACAGCAGGTATGGGGGGAGGAATTATCAAGGAATTACCAGGTGATGGATACATTCATTATCTTCATAGTGGTGATGGTATCACAGTTGTATACATATGTCAAAACTTACTAAATTGTACACTTTATTAAATATGAAGTTTATTGTATATCAATTATATCTCAGTAAAGCTGTTAGAAAAAGAATCTCCTAATGCCCACTACACCTCTCCCCCTTTTGTTCTTGGGACCTTGTGTTTAAGACTTTGTTTTAAATTTCCCCTTTTCCCGTCCTGCCTGTCTCTCCTTCAATTTCATAATCTGCCTAAATGAGGCATGATTCTCCTCTCTGGGCTGGACAATAATGTCAGACTTTCATAGCAACAAGATGAAAGTATCAGGACTCAACGAATAAGAGTCCAGTCACAGGGCTAATACACCCCTTATTTTTTCTCACGGTACCAAGCTATTATCCCTGCTGCTTTTGGCCCTATGCCAAGGGTCCTATTTCTGAGCTAGTCTGGGCAGTTGTGGTTCTCAGAGCTGGGAAGACTCTCCTGGTGACAGAGTAAAGACAGAGGACTCTTTTCTGGGGAGTGTGGCCAAGCTCGGAGCAGCAGCCATCACCTGTTTCAAGGAGGAAGCTGTTTCTACACCTTTTATTACTTTCCCCGGGGCAAAATTTATGACACCTAATTGCATATTTCTTGCACCATTCAGTAACAGAATGGAAAATGCCCCCTATTCACAAAAAGAAAACTAAAAAGCAAACAAAGATGACTTCTAAACAAAGATGGATTTATAACAGGGAATTTCTTTCTTTTTTTTTTTTTTTTAAAGATGACCGGTAAGGGGATCTTAACCCTTGACTCGATGTTGTCAGCACCACGCTCTCCCAAGTAAGTAACCGGCGATCCCTATATAGGGATCTGAGCCCGCGGCCTTAGTGTTATCAGCACCACAGTCTCCCAAGTGAGCCACAGGCCGGCCCAATGTAACAGGGAATTTCACCTATTACAAGTATTCCCAATATAGCTCTTGCTATATATATTACAAATATAATCAACTCTGGCTCATCACAGATAATAGCATCATACAAAGGGGCATCATAGAGGGCTGTTACAGAGATGGGCATCACAGGAAGGAGATATGATGGTTATCACATATCATCATAGAGAAGGACAACAGAGGGTCCTCCTAGAGAAGTCTGTCAGACAGGAACATCTTAGAGGCTTTCATGTTAGCCTCTCCTGTCTGGACACCCAAGAGCAGGGGTGGATCTTATCCATCTTCATGTTTCCAAAATCTAGCACATGTGTTGTCACATAACAGACTAAACTGGCCTAGTTCCTGGAAAAGTGTCCAATGTGCTGAATGCTCCTGACTTCTCCCACCCTAAGATGCCTCTGGATACCCATTTGTAGTAGGCAGAATTTTTAGGATGGCCCTCTAAAGATGTTCCACTTTAATCCCCAGAACCTGTGAATGTTATAAGATACTACTCCCATACTTATGTTATACAGCACAGTTGATCTTAACATAGGGAGATTATCTGGGTGGGCATGGTCTGGTCTCAGGAACCCTTAAAAGTAGAGAATATTTTCTGGTTGGTGGCAGAAGAAGTCAGAGGGATTTGAAGCATGAGAAAGAAATGAGGCACCATTTCTGGCTTTGAAGACGGAAAAGGTCGTGTGGATGGATGGAAGAGCAGGCTGCAGGAGCTGAGCAACCCTCCACTGACAGCAGCAAGAAAACAAGGACCTCAGTCCTACAGACTGAAGGAGTCAATCCAGCCAACAACCTGAGTGATCTTGGAAGTGGATTCTTTCCCAGGGCCTCCAGACGAGAGCCCAGGCCAACCAAAACTTTAATTTCAGCCTTGTGAGACCCTGAGCATAGAACCCAGTTGAGCCTATCCAGACTTCAAATGTGGGTGGAAACCATCCAATCTGTTGGGGGTCCAGAGAGAACAAAAGACAGAGAAAGAGGTGAAGCTCTCTCTCGATCTGCTGGAGCTGGGATACACTCTTCTCTCCTGTCTGTGGACATCAGAGCTCGAGACTCTTTACCTTTTGGGTTCCAGGACTTACACCAAGGACACCATCAGCTTCCCTAGTTTTGAGGCCTTTGGACTTGGACTGAGCCACACTACCGGCATCCAGTTTATACACAGCCTATCCTGGGACTTTTCTTCATAGTCAGGTGAGCTAATTCCCCTAATAAATCCCTCTCATATAATTATAACATACCCTATTGATTCTGTCTCTCTGGAGAACCCTGACTAATACAATACCTAAAAATAAACTTAACTAAGAAAGTGAAATACTTGTATATTAAAAACTATAAAACATTAACAAAATAAATTAAATAAGACAAATGGAAAAATATCCCTTGTTCCTGGATTGAAAGACTTAATATTGTTAAAATGTCCATACTGCCCAGAATGATCTACAGATTCAATGCAATTCCTATCAAAATTTCAATGGCATTCTTTATAGAAATAGAAAAAAATACATAAAATTAAAATGGAACAAGAAAAGACCATGAATAGCCAAATCAATAGAGAATAAAGAACAAAGCTGGAGACATCACACTTCCTGATTTCAAAATATATTCCAAAGCTACAATAATGAAAATGGCATAATACTGGCATAAAGACATATAGACCAATGGAACAGAATAGAGACCCCATAAATAAATCCACACATATACGATCAATGGATCTTCAACAAGGGGGCTAAGAATATGTAATGGGGGAAAGGTAGTCTCTTCAATAAATGGTGTTGGGAAAACTGGATATCCACATGCAAAAGAGTGAAATTGGGCCCTTATCTTACACCATACACAAAAGTCAACACAAAATGGGTTAAAGCCTTAAACACTAGACCTGAAATCATAAAATTTTTTGAAGAAAACATTGAGAAAAACCTACATTGGTCTTGGCAATGATTTCATGGATATGACACCAAAAGCACAGGAAACAAAATCAAAAATAAACAAGTGGGACTACATCAAACTCAAAAGCTTCTGCACAGCAAAGGCAAGAATCAAGAATGAAAAGGCAACCTATGAAATGTGAAAAAATATTTGCAAACCACATACAATAATGCACTGCATAACAACGTTTTAGTCAATGAAGTACCACATATACAACAGTGGTCAGAGCAATAGGCTACACCATATAGCCTAGGTGTGAGGTAAGCTATACCATCTAGGTTTGCATAAGGATAATCTGAGATGCTCACACAACAACAAAATCGCCTAATGCATTTCTCAGCACGTATCCCTGTCATTAAGAGATGTATGGCTGTATCTGATTAGGAGTTAATCTCCAAAATATATAAGAAACTTCTTCAACTCAGTAGTAAAAAAGTTAAAAAACTAATAACCTGATTTAAAAATGGGCTAGGGACTTGAATAGACATTTCTCCAAAGAAGATATCATTGTACAAATGGCCAACAGGTATATGAAAAAGTGCTTGTCACTAATCATCAGGGAAATACAAATCAAAACCACAGTGAGATATCACCTCAGATCTGTCAGCATGGCTATTATGAAAAAAATAAAAGATACACATTGGCAAGTATGTGGAAAAATTGGAAACCTTGCACACTGCTGGTGGGAATGCCACTATGGAAAATAGAATGGAGATTCCTCAAAATACTAGAAATAGAACTACCATATGATCCAGCGATCCCACTTCTGGGTATTTATCCAAAAGAATTGAAATCAGGGTCTCAAAGAGATATTAGCACTCCTATGTTCATTGCAACACTATTCACAATAGCCAAGATGTGGAAACAACCTTAATGTACATTGACATATGAATGGATAAAGAAAATGTGGTCTATACATACAATGGAATACTCTTCAGCCTTAAAAAGGAAGGAAGTTCTGCAATACACAATGACATGGATGAACCTTGACATTATGCTAAGTGAAATAAGCCAATCACAGAAAGACAAATATTGCATGATTCCACTTATACGAGGTATCTAAAATAGTCAAATTTGTGGAATCGAAGAGTAGAATGGTGGTTCCCAGAGGATGGGGGGAATTACTAATCAGTGGGCATCAGGGTTCAGCCAATCAGGATGAAAGCTCTAGAGATCCGTGTACAATATGTACCTATGGTCAACCATTAAGTATTATACTCATAAAAATTTGTTAAAAGGGTAGATCTCATGTTGAGTGTTCATACAACAATAAAATGATTTTTTTTAAGAGGTTAGAAAAAAAGTAATTACTGAGTTGGAAAACTGAACTGAGGGATTCTTCAGGAATGCAGCACAAGAGAAGGAAAATATGAATTAATATATTTAAGAGATACAGAAAATAGATTCTGAAGTTCCAATATCCCTCTAATAGGTGTTCCAGAAGAAGAAAACTAAGAGAGAATTTTTAAAGAAATGTTAAAGCTACAAAATAGAACACTAAATGACTTGATACTGTGTTACCACCAACCAATACTGACAATTTATAAAGTTTTACCAGATATGCTCCAAGTAATTTATTTATTTATTTATTTTAAATTTTATTTTGTCAATATACATTGTGGTTGATTATTGTTGCCCATCACCAAAACCTCCCTCCCTCCTCCCTTTCCTCCCTCCCCCCCAACAATGTCCTTTCTGTTTGCTTGTCGTATCAACTTCAAGTAATTGTAGTTGTTATATCTTCTTCCCCCCCCGTTTTCTTTTTGTGTGTGTGTGTGTGAATTTATATATTAATTTTTAGCTCCCACCAATAAGTGAGAACATGTGGTATTTCTCTTTCTGTGCCTGACTCGTTTCACTTAATATAATTTTCTCAAGGTCCATCCATGTTGTTGCAAATGGTAGTATTCCATTGTGTAGATGTACCACATTTTCCGTATCCACTCATCCAATGATGGACATTTGGGCTGGTTCCAACTCTTGGCTATTGTAAAGAGTGCTGCGATGAACATTGGGGAACAGGTATACCTGTATATTCCCCAAAATATACATCTGATCAGCCATCTAAAACTGCCATTTTTGTAGAGTGAAAAATGGTTGAAATCGACTTGATGATTTCCATTCCTCTGGGTATATTCCCAGCAGTGGGATAGCTGGGTCATATGGTAGATCTATCTGCAATTGTTTGAGGAACCTCCATACCAAAGGAAAAATAAACAAATGGGATTATATCAAACTAAAAAGCTTCTGCACAGCAAAAGAAACAATTAACAGAGTTAAAAGACAACCAACAGAGTGAGAGAAAATATTTGCAAAATATACATCTGACAAAGGATTAATATCCAGAATATATAAGAAACTCAAACAACTGTACAAGAAAAAAACAAGCAACCCAATTAAAAAATGGGCAAAAGAGCTAAGTAGGCATTTCTCTAAGGAAGATATACAAATGGCCAACAGACATATGAAAAAATGCTCAACATCACTCAGCATCCGGGAAATGCAAATCAAAACCACACTGAGATACCATCTCACCCCAGTTAGGATGGCCAAAATCCAAAAGACTCTGAACGATAAACGCTGGCGAGGTTGCGGAGAAAAAGGAACTCTCATACATTGTTGGTGGGACTGCAAAATGGTGCAACCTCTATGGAAAATGCTCCAAGTAATTTAAAAAATAAAATAAAACATTACAGATAAAGCTAATGATCCTACTGCACCTATCTCCTCCCTTTCTCTTAGGCTAGCAGCCACCATCGTAAATGTGTGTTTATCTTTCCTATCCAATCCAATACACAACATAGTAATGTATACTGTAAAATATATATCATGCTTTTGTATGGAGCTTTAAATTTTACTTAAATAATAACATACTGTACATAGGGTTCTGCAACTAGCTCTTTTTACTCAATAACATAAGTTTTAGCTCTCTCCACGTTTATGGAGAGTCAGTTAATTTCTTCAGACTGCTATGAAACATTTCTTTGTATGACCGACTATACCACATTTTTATGTAGTACTTTATTTATAGATGGACTTATGCGGTAGTTCCAAATTTTTACCATCATGAAACAATGTAATAACTGTACATATTGCCTTATGCACATGGGTGAAGCTTTCTTCAAGGGTATGAGAGCACTTCAAAAAGTCTGTGGAAAAATAAAATTAACAAATAGTACAAATATTTTCATGAACGTTTTAGTACCTTCATATATCTAAAAGTAGAATTGCAGGATGACAAAATATGCATATTTCCAATTTTACTAAATTCTGCCAATTTATACTCCAACAAACAGTACATGTCTGTCCTCATTCTCCCTCAACTCCACCAATACTTATTATTTTTAGACTTTTTAACTCTACCAGTCTGGTGGATGAGAAATTATACCTCATTATAATTTTAATTTGCATGTTCCTGATTGCTAGCAAGGCTGATCATCCTTTCATGGTCTATTGGACATCTGGGATTCCTTTTCTGTGAATTGCCTCTTTGAAGCCTTCCTTTAATTGCATTTATAGTAAATTTTAAATTTTATGTAATTAAATGTATTAATCTGACAATGAGTATTTCTCAAACCCGAAGAAAAATGTGAGTCCTTAGAGGTGAGACGTCACACTGAGTGCTAAGCAGGATGAACATAATAAATGCCCGTTTGACACACTGTAGGGAGATGTCAGAACATGACTGAGGGTTTTAGGTGTTTGGGGGGAGGGAGCGGGAGGAGGACTTATTGCTTGTGCTTGTTTTTGCGGTGAGACTCAGAAGAGAGACAGGGAGCGCTCTGGGTTCTGGGAGGAACCTGGCAAGGAACTGGGAAGGTCTTGAGCATTTTCTGGGCTTGAGCTGTCAGTCACGGCTGCCTCTCAGGGTCCTTGAGACACTCCTAAAGACAGAATTCTGGAGACTCATTAGGGAATGTGATGAAAGGATTTTGATGTCACTGTTGTGTTGTTTTGATTTGATTAACACAATAACCAAGCAATTTAGAGTTCACAAAACATTGTTTATGTATAAGGATCAGCCATCTAAAACTGCCATTTTTGTAGAGTGAAAAATGGTTGAATGTTGGCAATTTCCTAGGGTCCAACCTAACAGGTGACTTCATTACATACTCTAACCCTGTGAGATACACACTATTATTGTCAACTACTTTACAGAGGAGCAACCAGTGGGGCAGGGAGCTTCCGTCTGTCAATGGGAGCCATATGACCACTAAAAGGCAGAAGTTAGCCCACCTGGCTCTGTCTCCTGGCCTGATTTTTTGGGCAGCATTGCCCCTGTCTGGGACATAGGAAAAACACGTCATGTTCTTCTCTGCCCTGGGAAGATAGTGCCTGTCATGGAGTCATCTGGCTTCCAGGGAGATTAGACTCAAGATAATCAGTGGCAACAAATGACTTTTTCTAGAGAACTTGGCCTTGACATCCAGAAGACAGACTACATGGCTTCTAGCGTAACTTATGAGCTGGAAAAAAAAGTGTGTCAGGACAAGAGTGGACTGTGAACCAGAGACTATCAGGTGATTGGGGGAGACAGACAAGCAGCCATTGTCGTGCATGTCCCTGCCGCTAAGCACTGTGCGCAGAGCCTGAAGTAACCGCTGTGCTATTTCCTTGCTCCATCAGTATTCAGGAAGGGACACCCTCCCCAGCCAGGATGACAAGGTTTTTCTGCTCATGCTTTAATAGTTGTAATCAATTTTAGATGCAAACACAGTCTCAATTCAGAAATTGGAATGTTAATGCAAGATATTCACCAAACTCAACTTAATTTTACCTTAAATGCTTCTCTCTTCCCCCGAAAAAGGCCTGGCCAGCCGGAGGCCTCCAGAGGAGACAGTGTGGAGGGGTTGGTCTTCTGTTTTTCCACTCTGCCTCCCCCAGGCAGTTGCCATGGCTACGACTACTGCTGCCCTGGGGCAGCAACAGCTGTAAGTTGGCATCAGTCTGTCTTTCCAGGCAGATGTTAAATTCTGCCTCTTCTCATGGAGTGCTTTTATGCCCCCTCCACAGGTTCCCAGCTCAGCTGCTTTCTCCCAATGTTCTCTCTAACCTGTGGATGTGTCTTAAGTTCAGTCTCATTTTGGGTGGTGATCTGAGACCCCATCCTCAGTCCATGGGCATTCTGCTCCAACCTTTTGCCACTGGAGTCCCTCTACATGGGACCCAAGACATGGAGTCCTTGCAGGCTCGCTTTACCATGGGGCCCACGTCTGCCCAGAGAGATCTCACGCTTCCCTTACCCAGAAAAACTCTGGCAGTGCAGGCTGGTCCTAAAGGAGGTAGAGGCCCTTTCAGCACAGCTAATAAGCTCTCCTCTCACCTTCCAGATTGCACGTGTGGGACCAGACCCCAGGCCACCACGCCCACAGCTGGAGGGGTCACACGTTAGGTTGTTGGAGTAGCCACCCCACAGACACTCACCCTCGCTAAATCTGAGCTGAGGAAGCAGCAGCTCACAGCACAGCTCTCTTCACGGACATCCTCCTCACCGGATTCTCCCATGTCCTCTCTGTCTGCTTTTTCAAAGTCTCAAAGTGGGCAAGAGGTTTCAAAAGTATAGGATCAGATTTTTAGCATTTCCTTAGAAAATTTCCATTAGGTGACTCGGCACCTCACTTTGGATTTTCACATCTGTGCAACACATTGGTGCCTGGTGGAAATTTTAGTTCAAGGCCCTGTTACACTTACATGCATTGACATTTTTTATCTTCCTAAGTACAGATAATATTTTCCATTTTAAAGGTGAGGAAAACTCATCTCTGAGGGCTCGGGGAGATGGGGCCAAGGTCACCCAACCAGTCAGTGATGGAACCAGGGTTCCAACCAGGTCTGTCTGCCGTCTTCAGACGTGACTTGTCCCAAGCCCAAGGGAATAGTCTGGGGACACGTAGGAAAGTGTTTTCCTAACTTAGGCCCCAGGCCTCAGGCCACCACAAGAGGCTCTGTTCTACTTTAGAGCTCTATGTCCGCTCCTGTAGCTTGGCTCTGCCCACATCCTCACAGGACACTCTCCGGGACCTAGTTTCAGAGAGAAGGCTGGGAGGGCTTGGTTTGTGGGAGACACCGGTGGTTCTACTGATCTGGCAAAAGCCCCAGATCAGCTCAGCTCGAGGGACTGTGCCAGGACGGCTGACTCACCTGGACTAACATCCAAGCCAAACACTGTGATGACAGGGCTCAGCTCAGCCAAGACTGTAACTGCACGAGGACCGGAGCCTGTGCCGGGATCCCAGCCATGGCTTGGCCTGGTGTTTTCTCGGGGTGTTTGGGCCTCCTTTTCTCCATAACTTCTATAAGCTTGGGAGCAAGGCACACTGGGACTTCAACAGGTGGTCTAGAACCACACAGGAAGGTGTTGAGAGGTGAGAGATGGAGGAAGTGACTTACCAGGTCCTTACGAGACAGGGAAGGATGTGGCACTGGCCAGCTCCCCAGATGGGCTGGGTGTGGCCTCCATTTACAATATATTATTAAGTGCAGACTCTGTACAGCAGATCCTGTCTTCATAAAAGCAGTGTTTTTGCTTGTACAAGTGCTTCTGAAGGACAGGTCTAAAAGGCGAAGAAAGTGCAGACTGTCTCCTTTGATTCCTGTGGGTCCTGGGATCATGCCCCTTCAGAGAAGTTCCCTACTTAACCTCCGGCTTACCCAAAGGTGTGGAGTCAGGACAAGATCCAGCCCCTTCCACTTCCTGGGGTCCGAGCCCTTACCTCCATCTCTCCTACATCTTCTCTTGGGATCTGTTGGCTGATCGTCTCCACCCTCCAAACACAAAGGAAGTCATCATACCCCATGCCATTTCCCCAGAAAACTGGGTCACTCACTGGGCACCCAACTGCTGAATGCTCCCCTCAGTGATGCTCGGAGGCCCTACCCATATCCCACCCTTTACTTCTGGTGGGGGCTACACCTGTGAGGCCAGAAAGTGTTTTTGGCACTTCCTCAATGAAGAGAAACACACACTCACACTCATACACACTCACACACTTGTTTAGTCTTGGAAAATCTACCTTGAAACAAAAACACAAATACACATATAAATATAGTTATGTTTTTGGTTTTGCTTTTACATGCAAATGGCTCATAATAGGCACCTTACTCTGCCACTGGGGATTGAGCTAGTTTTCATACTTAGGTCTGAAACATTCTCCAAGGAAACAATCTGTAGAGACACACCTCCACCCCACTACCAAGATGATCATTCGGCACATTGTGAAGAAGCAGATTGGCTTCTTCCTGTCACAGCTCCTCAGACCTCTGCAGTCCAGAAGAGTCTCTGCAGGACTCACACAAATAAGGATCCATAGGGAGGTTTCCCAGGACGGGGGAGAGGTCGAACAGCCATCTCCTATACACTAAGAACCGTTTTACTTGTAGCTCCAAAATTACAAGGTTTGGATTCTCTTGGGTTTATTTATTTGGACTCTTATCCTCTCCATCAGAAGGAAGGACTAACGTCCCCCTGTTATGTATGTATGCTTGTATACGTACGCTTAGAGAAAGTTCTGGAAGTAAACACAACAAAATGTTAAGAATGGTTGTAGCAAGGGCTTGGAATAAAAATATTCTTATTTGCTCATTTGGTTATCTGTGTTTTCTAGGATAAAAGTGTTCCTTCTCTATTTCACCAAAAAAAATCAAAGCCATTGGCCTAAACTGTCTCAAATCCCTGCTGCCTTCTCTCCTTCCCTCCCCTAAGTCCACAACCATCCCTATACCCACATCCATCCTTCCCTCCAAAATCAGAGACCAAGGCCAGCTCTCCATCTGTGTTCTCACTGCCTCTCACAATGTTCTTACTATATTTAATATGTAAAACTGATCTATGAATACATCGCAGAGTTGTTTTCAGGACTGATACTTGTAAATCCTTAGCATAGTACCTGCGAAATAGAAAGGGCTCAATAAATGGTAATGATGAAAATTATTTTGCTTCTCAGTATCTTAGTTTCCTCCTCTGTAAAGTGAGGTAATTATAGTACTTTCTCATAGGATTGATGTAAAAATTAAATGAATTAAATTTATGTCAAGTACTTAGAAAGTGTTTGCCACTATCAGTATTAGGAATACTAATTAGTATCACTAGTGTTAGTAGTAGTACATTCTTCCATTTCCTCCAAAACTTTGATTCAGCAATTATTTCCCTCTCTCTGCCACATTTTAAACTTCTCTCTCTTCAGATTCCTTCTCTTAGTTTATTGAGTCAACTACCTCCCATCCCCCAAATCTACCCCATCATCTTTCTTATTGGCAGATCTCTCTCCACCCCTCAAAACCAGGCACCTGAAAACAGTGGGTGTCAGGACTGGCGCTTGCACATTCACTCCCTTGCAGATCACAACCGCTCGTGAAACAGGGCGATCTGCTTCCCTCTCACCTCTCCAGTGAACTCTTCCAGCAAAGACCACAAATGACCTTCTTTTGCCAAATTCAGAGGACATGTTTCAGTTTTTATATTCCTGGACCATTTTCCTTATCTGACTATACTGAACTCACTCTTTTTCCTGAAACTTTCTTTCCTTGCCTCTCTTATTCTCCTCCTACTTCTCTGCACTCTATCCCAACCTCCTCACCTGCGTTCTTCCCCTCTGCTCAGCCATGGCGCACTGGTGCTCCCCAAGGCTCTGTCTGCAGCCTCTTCCTCTCCCCATCCTGCCTGCTCTCCCTGGGGAAGTGCATGGACTACCACGCTACTTACCACCTTTCTCCTATAGCAACAAAGCCTACACTTCTAGCCCAGCCCCTCTCCTATGCTCTAGACCTATATATCCTAGCGCAAGCTGGATGTTTACACCTAGAGGTCTCACAGCAGTCTCTAAAATTACACTTATTATCCTCCCAAGCCTACATGTCCTTCAGGGTTCCTTGCCTTACATGGTGACTCCACCATCATCATCCCCCAAGTGAGAGGCTAAGGAACCATCCCAGACGTCTCCCTCTAGTCATGCATGAGTCCAGCTGAGCGAATTTCCCTACCTTTTCTCAAACCCATCTGCTTCTTTCCATACGTGTCCATGTCAGTGCAGGCAGGCAAAGCATTGCCTCGAATCCTCTCTCCATCCTCTTCCTTTTCCTCCTTTTGCATTTCTCTCTTTCTCCATTCACTCAGTCCGTCATTGACAGTCAGTCAGTCAGTCAACAAACACAGGTTGAACATCAACACTATACTAGGCCCTAGGAATATAAAGAGAAAAAAAGATAATGCCCCTGAGGTCAGGGAGTTCACAATTTAATGGGAGAGAGATGCCAAGAACCCCAACGCCACGAAACATGCACACACAAAGAGCTCAGAAGCCACTCTCTCCAAACTAACAGTTACATAAGTCTGGATTATTACTTTTTTTACTATAATATTTCAACAAAGGAATAAAAACACTAACGTATCTGACATCCAAGCACCCAATACCCAGCTCTATGGAAAGCTGACATTTATCTTTGTCCGTATCTTTATACTGTATAATATATATATGTAACTATATACCCATTACATGTTTTCAAACTGTATGTAAAATAGATCACATTCTATATGTCATTTAACAAAGTGGTTTTTGTTCAACATACATTTTTGAAGTTTATCCACGTTTTCACTGCTCTGGAGTATTCTACATAAACAGCGTGTAGTATTTATTCATTCTCCTGCTGATGGATATGTTGATGATTTCCAGTTTTTTCCCAATATCAGCAATGTTGTAATGAATTCCTGTACATGTCTACACCTGTCTCCTTGTGTATATGTGAGAGTTACTGTAGAAGTCAATTGCAGAGTTGAAGGACCTGCACATCTGAAGTTTTTTAGACATTTTGAATTTGAAGAATCAAATTGCTCTTCAAAGTGATTGTACCAATTTATACTCTCACCAGCAGCCTATAAGAATTTCTGTTTTTCTGCTCTACGTCTTTGTAAATACTTGGTAGTATTTCTTTTTCATTGTTGCCAGTCTGAGGGTTATGAAACAGTATCTCATGTACTTTAAGTTTTTATTTCCTTGATTATTAATGAAGTTGCCCATTCAGAGTTCCTTTTCCCTTAATTGCCTTTTCATACTCTTTCCATATTTTTCTATTGCATTATTTACCTCTCTCCTATTTGATTTGTAGAATTTTTTTACAAGTTGCACATACTAATCATTTGTCATTTCTCTGAGTGCCAAATACCTTCCCCTAGTCTGAGTCTTGTCTTCAGTTTTCTTTAACATGTTTGGTTTTTTGGTTTTTTGTTTGTTTGTTTGTTTTTAACAAAAGTTGTTCATTTAAGGCAGGCAAAGTGCCGTTCATTCTTTTTATGATTAGTTTTTTTGTGTCCTGTTTAAGAAATTGTTACTTGCCCAAACTTCATAAGGATCTCTCTGTATATCTTCTAAAAGTTTAAAATGTTTAAAGATTAGCATTTTAGTTATTTATTTGGGGATATGGGAGTAGGAACTAATTTTATGTGTTTCCATGTGGATAATCAATTTTCCAAGCATCACTTATTTTTAAAAGTAATTTCTTTCCCCAGTGACTTGAAGTCACAGCTGTTGTATGTCTTTCCCATATGTGCGTGGGTCTCTTCCTGGGCTCTCTGTTCTGCATCACCACCCCACTCTCTAATTACTATTCCTTCAGGATACCACTAAGTCTCGTTATTTCGTAGGTGAAGTCTTTCTTCTACCCCACTGCCTCATGTTCTTTTCCAAAATTATCTAGCTCTTGATCTTCCAAATGAATTTTAAGATCAGCTTGTCAAGTTCCATCCAAAATAAAACAAAAAATTTCATTGGGATTTTAACTAAAATTTAATTGAATTTATAGATTATTTGGGAGAAACTGCCATATTTAGGATATTGAGTTTTCTGATTCATGAACATATGTCTGTTCATTTATTTTCAGGTCTTCTTATTCTTCCCACAATGCTTTACAATTTTCTCCATAAAAATTTTCACAGCTTTTGTTAGATTAATTAATCACTGGGTACCTCATATATTATTTTGCCACTATGAATGGAATCTTTGCTTTTTCTATTACATTTTCTAACTGGTCATTATTGATGAGTAGGAAGACTAGTAATTTTTCTATGCTGACTTTGAATCTAGCAATATTCCTAAATTTATTTAACACTTCTAATGTTTTACCTATAAACTCTTTTAAATTATCTATGTAGACAATTATAATCTGCAAAAAAGAACCCTTGGATTTCTCTCTTTCCTATTCTTATACAGTAATCCCCCTTATCCATGGAGGATGGGTTCTAAGACCCTCAGTGCTTGCCTGAAACCACAGATAATACCAAACCCTATATATACTATCTTTTTCCTATACAAACATACCTATTATAAAGTTTAATTTATAAATTAGGCACAGTGAGAGATTAACAATAACAACTAATACTAAAATAGAACAATTAAAACAATATGCCAGACTTCCGGTCAAGATGGCAGAATAGACGGTCCCCAGCGTCACTCTCTCCCACAAATCAACCAATTTATAACTATTAAAAAGCAACAACAGACAAACTGGGGCTGCTGGAGCTCTGGGGAAGAGGAGGAGACACCTATGGAGTGCATGAAAGCGGGAGAAGCCAGGAGGAAAGAAAGAAAGGATCGCACCCTTTTCTAGTTCCAGCCCCTTCAAGGTGGAGCTGGTGAGCACCCAGAGCAAGAGCTGGCAAAAGCCACTGCTGTGCTTCGGGTGAAGTTGCTTAGAGGCGGCAGGGGAGAAGAGGGCCTTGGTGGCCCCCAGGCCAGCAAGGCCACTAACAGGGTTCCTGTGGACCCACATAGGAGCGAGGAGCCACAGCAACAGAAAAAAGGAGCCATTCAGTGGCCGGTGAGTCATTGCAAGTGACCTGCACAGGGCCTGCCCCATGGGAAGTGTTTGGAACATGAGCAGTGGGGGAGATGGGTCCACCAGGAGAACACTGGGACACAGCAAGGACAGCCAATCTGCCCCCCACTCAGCACAGGACCACTCAGAGGAGATTGGTCAGGAATGCAGAATTGCATGGGGTGCAGTTTGATGAAAAAACTCAGGCCCAGATTGGAGTTTCTACACAACCCAGGTGCACCCAGTCTCTGGAGAGCCAGAAGTACCTATAAGGTCAACCATTAAACCCTGAGCTGCACAAAAAGCCTTCCCTAGGGAAACAGCAGCAAAGCAGCAATTTAGCTCAACCACACAGCTCAAGTACTGGTCTCCACGGGAAGTTCCCCCATTTTAGAAGTAAGCAAAGGACAAAAAATTAGTTCCAGCCCAGGCACACCACCAGCACCTTGGGGCCCGCCAGGGGACATGAGTCCTGGAGCTGGGGACCGGACACCACTCTCACATCCAGGTACCCAGGGGCCCAGGGCATGAAGCCGGAGACCAGACCCTCCCACACACAACCAGGCACACTGCCAGCATCTCAGGGCCACCCTGGGGACCTGAAGCATGGAGAAGGGGACTGGACACCCTCCCACAACCAGGCACACCATGCCAGTGCCTCGGGGCCCACCTGGGGACCCAAGGTATGGAGCCAGGAGCCAGATACTCCCCATAACCAGTCACACTGCCAGCACCAAGGAGCATGCCAAAAACATCACTTCCATGTGGGTGGCCCACCACAGCTACCACAATACCCCTGGCTGCCGCAAAAGCAGCTAGACACCACAACCACCAAGTAGATGGTCTGCCAGCCACTGGAGTGCATTCGCACAAGGAGAGTCACCAGCAGAGATAAAGAAAAGAAGAGGATGTCTCTCTCCACAAAGCCCATTTCAGTGACAGGAGAAGCATCTGCTCTACGATAATATTGAGGGACCTGATCACATCCCTCAGCATTGGACAGATCATCTAGGCAACAAATCAACAGAGTAACCATTATTCTTTCAGAGGCAGAGAAGAAATCTAGGGTAATTACGGGGGAGAGGGGAGAGAGGGAGGGATGGGGTGAGACTGGACAAGGGGCATAAAGAATAATTACTATTTGTAACAATATATATGCTAGTAATATTGATTTGATTAACATATCTCAATGTTGAACCCCCAAAATATGTATAATCAATTTTGATTAAATAAAAAATTTTGTTTTAAAAATTAATTTCCCTGCTTTTCAATTCCCTGTAGCAGTTCTTTGAAGGTTCACCAAAACCTTGCTGTAAAAACTGTGTTTTTTGAAAGGGGAGATGTTTGATTAGTTAATTCAAACTTTCTATTTCTTTTGTCAAGTTTGATCGTTTATATTTTCTAGAAAAGTATCCATTTCCTCTGTTTTCAATTTCATTGACATGAAGTTGTTCTATTATTTTTTTTTTAATTTCTACTCCATTATTAGTTATGCTTTTTTTTTTTGCCTTAATGAGATGAGTCTCCATTTCACTCACTTCCATTGCTTTTACTGATCTCTTTCCCCTTCTTTTCTTGAGTTTATTCTGTTGTACTTTTTCAAGCACCTTTTATCGAATGCTTAATTAATTTTAACTCTTTCTTGTTTGTAATAAATGTCTTAAAATTGAAATTGTTTCTGCTTCATCCTACAAATTTTAATGTATAGTACTTTTGCTGTCATTTAGTTCTAAACGTTAGGTGACTTCCATAGTGATATCTTTTTGAACTTATTTATTTAGACTCCTAACAGTTCTAAACATGTAGAGGATTTAGTGTTATTTTTATTGTTAATATCTAAATTTCTGGCTTTGAGTCATATTTTTTTAAGTATACAACCACAAAAGAATGGAAGACATAAGGACACCAACAATTTCTGAGAGCTTAAAAGCAGATGGATGAGGAATAACAGACACAACATACCAGAAAAAGCAGACACTATAGCCAACCATATAGTAAATGCAGGAGCAATTTGACACAGTGTGCACAATCTTGAATTTGAAAAGTCATAGAAACGGGGGGCACCAGAGTAGGGATGTGGGTGGGACTAAACAAGAATGATTGCTTTAAAGTCTGTATGAGAAGGGCTGATCCAGTGCGCTCCCAGAACATGACAGACAGGCTGACACCACCACAGTCAGCAGATTAAAGAAGATTCCTTCTAGGAGAAGCTGACCAACCCTAGAGAAAAGACCTACAAATATTGATATCTGTGGACCCACAGGAGAATGGTCCAGAGCCAGATCACCCTACAGTGAAACCCATCTGGGACTAACCTTACCCATGTACACAGAGCTTCTAGCCAGCTTTTTAGTGCTTTATCCTAATAATTAATAAGAAAAGATGTCTTGGTTTGTTCGGAGAGCTATAACAAAATACCGTAAACTAGGTAATAAACAACAAAATTTGTTTCTCACAGTTCTGGAGGCTGAAAAGTCCAAGATCAAGGTAGTTTTGGTGTCTGGTGAGAGCTCCCTTTCTGGCTCATAAACGGTGGCTTCTGGCTGTGTCCTCACATGGTGGAAGAGGTGAGGGTTCTCTCTTGGGTCTCTTTTATAAGGGCACTAGTTTCACTCATATTCCCATGACCTAACACCCCCAAGAACCCCCACACCCTAATACCATCACCTTGAGTATAAGGATTTCAATATACAAATTTTAGGGGGACATAAACATTCAGATCATAGCAAAGGATTACCAGACATTTGAGCTTCCTGCATGGAAGACACACTCATACCAAAGAAAGACAAAAGAAAATAGGAATTCTGAGGAAATAAAGACAACAGAGAACAGGAAAAAACTATTTTAAAAAATCTGTAGTTAATATCCATGGAGAGATAAGCAGAGATATGTGGATAATAGAAATATGAGAGAAGAAATGAAAAATTTAGAAGAAGGTTAGGAAATAAAGCCAAAGAATCTCCCTGAAAGTAAAACAGAGAAAGAGAAAGATTGAAAATAGTAGAGAAAAGGTAAGAACTTTGATCAATCCAGACGGCCCAATATCCAAATAACAGGAAATGTGCAAAGAGAAAACGGAGGGGAGAAAAGTGTCCAAAAAATAACTCAAAAAAACATGAGAAGAAGGAACATGTGTTTCTAGATTAAGAGCATCTCCATATTCCCAGAACAATGAATTTTAGAAGGCGTACAATCGTTAAATATCAGAAAAATAGATTTTTTAAAATAACTTACTTAAAAGTTTCCCAGAAGAAAAAAAAGAAATCTCATGTATAGAATCTGGGATCAAAATAGCAATGGACCTCTAAACAGTAACACCAGAAGTTAAAAGATAATGGGGCAGTGTTTTCAAATTCTGAAAGAAGATGATTTCCAACCCAGAGTACAGCCTAAGCATCATTCAAACTTGATGGTGGAACAGACATTTTCAGAGATGAATGGTCTCAAAAAATGTACCTAGGTCTTATGCACCCTTGCTCTGAAAGCCACTAGAAAAGATACTCCATGAAAATGAGGGAATATGCAAAGACACAGGACACAGAACACAGGCAAAGAGAATCCCCAGGGTGACAGACGATGGATGTCCCAGGAAGACAGCTGTACAACAGGCCTGGGCAGCAGCAAGCCCAGACAGGATCAGGATAGAAGGTTCCAGAAGGGGACGTCTGCAAGAAAAAGATGAAATTAATACAATATCTGACATATTCAGACATACTGAGAGGAGACAAATTACTCATAGGAATAGAAATCTAAGCAAACAAAAAATAGACCATTATTATCACCAGGGAAAACAAAAAGTTGTGCAAGAAAGGAAGTATAATCGTATTACAGTACAATGTTTAGCTGTGAATAGTATTGACATGGTAGTCCTAATATAAGCACCAAATAACTGAAAAATACGCTTCACTACTTCAAAAGGGAAGGGGTGGAGAGTTTGAGAGGGAGGAAAATAATATCATCTGCCATAACAGGAAATCAATGTATAATATCTGAAATGAAAAAAAATAAGAAAAATGTAAACAAGGTATATAGAAACATAAAGGCAAATACCAAAGTAACAACAACAAAACATTAGCTAAAGAGAGTTGAAAGTGTTTTCAGGAACTGGGAACTGGGGGAGGGTAAAATGGGGCAGGGGACTGCGATTTTTCATCATGAGCTATATTATCTCTTGTTGTGCAACATATCACTCCCAAAACTTATCAGTTTAAAATAATAATAAACATTTATTTCCCACCATAAATTAATGATAAATGTACAAGGTGGTAGATATGCTTAAATACCCTGAGTTAATTATTATGCAATATTTACATGTATCAAAACATCACTCTGTGCCTCATAAATATGTAAAACTATTATGTGTCAATTAAAAACAAAACTGAAAAAGCAATAAACATTTGTTACCTCACATAGTTTCTGTGAGTCAGGAATTCAGGAGTTTAGCTGGGCGGTTCTGGTTCAGAACTTCATGAGGTTACTGTCAAGAATTCTGGTGAGGACTGTAATTATCTGAAGTCTTTACTGAGACCAGAAGATCCACTTCCAAAGTGGTTCACTAACGTGCGTGGTAATTCATGCTGATTAATTGCAGCATGAGGCCTCAGCTGGCATGTTGCTTTCTTCTAGAAGTGCATGATCCTAAAGAAAGCCAGGTGGGAGCTGCAATGTCTTTAATCACTTAACCTCAGATGTCCCACGCCATTATTTTCTTCAACATCCTATTGGTTATACAAATCAGCCCTACTCGGTGTAGAAGGTACTGCAGTGGATTGAATGGCCCCCCAAAGTCATTAAAACTTAATCCCCACTGTAACTGTTGAGGGTTGGAAATCCTATCATGGTACGTGAAAGATGGGGCCTTAAAGAGGTGATTAGATTCTGAAGACCATATCCTAATGAATGGATTAACAATGGTGGTCATGGGCGTGTTTCTGAGGGCTTTAAAAGGAGAGCACGTGAGCATCTCTCCCTCTCTCTCTGCTCCGACATTTCTGCCATGTGAGACCCCTGGGTCACTGTCACCACCACATGTGTTCCCTGGACTTCGGACTTCACAGCCTCCAAAACTGTAAGCAATACGTTCCATTTCTTTATACATCACCCAGTTTCAGGTATTTATATTTTAAGCAAGAGAAAGAGACTAATACATGTACGACAAGAGGGCATGAGTACCAGGAGGTGAGGATCATTGGGGGCCATACAGGAAGCTGGCTTGTAGAATTACAACTTTTTAAAAATTTGTATATGTGTATCTTTAATAAAAATGAGAATTTTAAAAGAGTTTTTGTGTTCATTTAGATTTATCAACAAGTTTTATCAATGTCTATGTTTAACACTGTTTCTTGTATCCTTCCCTGTTTTCTGAGTTCATTTTTCTTCTTGAAGTACATCCTACAATAATTTTTTCAATGAGGGTCTATATTTTCCATGTATGGAAATGCCTCTTTTTGTCTTGAATTTTAGTTATAAATAAGTTGTATACAAAAATCTACTTAGAGGGCCGGCCCGTGGCTCTCTTGGGAGAGTGCTGTGCTGATAACACCAAGGTCATGGGTTCGGATCCCATATAGGGATGGCCGGTTAGCTCACTTGGGAGCGCGTGGTGCTGACAACACCAAGCCAAGGGTTAAGATCCCCTTACCGGTCATATTTTAAAATAAATAAATAAAAGTCTACTTAGCACTTTGAAGATACTATTCCATCATCTCCAGCCTCAGTTTTTGCTGAGGCTGAAAGTTACTTTCCACGTCATCTGTCTCTCTCTCAGGTGTTCGTAAGGTTTTTTTTCTCTTTGTCTTTGATGTTCTGCAGTTTCACCATGGGAATTTCTGTTATTATTTTCTCATATGTTGCTTCACTGCCATTCCCTTCCTTCTCTTCCTCGTAAACTCCTATGGGACATAGTTGTTCTTCATACAAGCTGTCCTTCATGTCCCATAACTGCTCTCATATTTTTTAATCTTTGTCTCTGTGTATTGTATTCATGTTAATTCCTAAGTAATGTCTTCTAACTCACAAATTCTCTGTGTCTAGTCTACAGTTTATTTTGTCTACTGTATTTTTTATTTTTAATGGCCAAACATCCAAAATTTCTAATTGATTCTTTTCATATCTATTTGTTATAATATTTCTGCCTGCCTCCATTCATTTCTTGTTCATTTCCAATGGATGTTAAGCCTTCATTTGCCTTCTTGAGCATCCTAAACATTGTTTTTAATTCTTTGTAGTACTTTCACAAAATTAATTTCATCTGGAATTAATTCATATTCCAAATGTTGATTTTGTTGACTGTTTCTCTTACCAGTATTTTTCATATATTTTGGTTTACATCTTCACAGTGAGTTGGAGGATTTTGTTTTGTTTTGTTTTTACATCTCTTTTTCACTCTGCCTTTGACTGTCTTGAGCTGAGACCTCAGGCCCAGCTGAGCGCCTCTCAGGGCTCTCCCTCTATTGTGGTATGAGGACATCTCAGACACAGGCACGTAGCCAGAGGGTGGCTTCGCTCAGTTCCTAGTCAAGGGGCTGTCTTCATCTTCCCACATCTCAAACCCTAGGCTGTACAGGGACGGCTGGCCTTTTTTTTTTTTTTTTCTGCCTGCTATCACAAGCAAAGAAAGCCTCACCCTACCCCTGGGTTCAAGGAGGCTGGTTTTTGTCCCCTGTCTTGCGTGGAGCCCTTTAGCTGCAGTTACCAGGAGCTATGTCTCTGGTGGCTACTGCTGTTTCCCGACCCCAAGGCCAGCAGACCCTCAGCTGCATTCACGACTTTGCATTTCTGATCTGCTTCTGGTGCACAGAGATATCCATTTTTATTTGGGGGCCCAACTATGTCCTTTTGTTTATCTTTTTTTTTTTTTTCTGTTTTACTTATTATTGCTATGTGTTTGGAACAGAGGGAGTAGGCCACAACATGAACTCACTACACCATCTCAACTGGAAGTCAAGGACTGAACTGTGTGGTTGCCACCATACCTGTAGAGAAGTCCTATGTCTCCTTTTATTAAACGTAAAGGAGGAGCAAACATTTCATAAAAATTCAGTAGGCTTTCATGCATGGGATTTACTATGGATGTTATCTGAGGGCCAGCGGCTCGTGATGGAATATGTTTCCTCTCTGGGTAATGAATGTGGAGTCCATGTGTCCCCAAGTCTCACACACACACTTGTGCACACACGCACGCACATGCACACATTCTGCAAGTTCCTCTTTGAAAGGGGAGGCCACAGAATGCAGATGAAGCCTCATCAGCAAACTCTCCTCTCTCCTCAGAGCAGAGCTGGGCCTGAGGATAACAGCGGGGAGTGGCCCTGGGACCGCAGGTGCCACTGAGAGCAGCTGGAAGGGTGAGGCTCCTCCGCAAACAGTTCCCAGGGGAGCACCTCCCCCTGGTGGCCACAAGAGGAAGCTGCAGTGCCCTCAGCCAGAGAAGTGGCCAACAAGGAGTTAAGGTTTTACACATACTTGTACACCCAATCCCCCAGCTCTAGGACCTGTGGAAATGGCACAGGCAGCCATAGGTTCCACTTACACAGGGCCCAGGCTGGAATTCTCTCTACTGTCTGCCCTGCTGTGCCAGAACAAACCCCGCCCCACTCAGGCCTGTTCTGTGAAGGTAGTTCCTGCCTGGCCCTGCTGAGCCTCAGAACATTGACTCTAGGGGCCACTTGGTCCAGAGAGTTCTTTCAATGGGTTCTTTAACTCAAATGTCCAAACCTGCCTCAAGGCCACACAGAGGACTGTGGGAGGGCAGTCTGTGTAGGGTTCCGGAACTTGGGTTTGGGGCTAGATAGATCTGGGTCTGAATCCGACCTCCGTCACTCATTAGTTGTGTGTCTCTGGGCAAGTTACTTAACCTCTCTGTGCCTTAATTATGTAAATTAAGCATAATAACTGTACATACCTTAATGGGTTGCTGCGAGAATAGAACCAGATAATCAGATAGCTCTTCTATCTCCCCTATACATGGCCCCTGTTTTGGAGGTGCTTGGGCTCTTATTGCCCCTTTCTATCTCATTCCTGGAAACTGCAGGCTTCCATCAGCCTCCTCTGGGCCTTGGACAGCAGAGATGGGGGATTTTTTTTGGACAGCAGGAGAAGGCAGGCTCAGATGGAATCGACACTGCAGAGGTCTCACATGGGGGCCAGAGTGTGCAGACCTAAAGTTTCCCCTGACAGTTACAAACTCACAAACATAGCCTGTGGCTGCTGGTACCTGGTCTTCTTCTGTTTAACTCTTTCCCACCCAGTGACCTGCAGGCCCCGTACTCTCAGAGAACGCAGGCTGCACTCTGGAGCCCCTGCCAGAGGCACAATTCAAGCACAGTTGAGCTGGGCTTTCAGCTGGTCTGTCAGTCATGCTAAAGTTATTAGGCACCTTCTCTGTGTTTAGCACTAGGGATTCTAAGGGAAAGTTCTTGTCTCTGCCCTTAAGGCATTCACGGCACAGTGAGGAGACTGAGAGCAGGCCCTCCTGACACGACTCTTTATAACTGCTTTAATGAGAGTCTGTGAAGACTGCAGTAGGAGCACAGGTCTAGGTCTACCTGGGATAGTCAGGGAGCCTTCCCAGAAGAGGGGCTTCTGCCTGGGCACACTTGAATGTGGAGTAGGAATTTACCAGGAGGACGGATTTCATCAATTCATTCAATCCATGTTCATTCGAACCCTCCAGTTGCTGTTAGTTTCTGCCGTCCAGGTCTTGGCCTGGCCCTCACAGTGAAGCCATGGTGCTCTCCCATTGAACATAAACAATTTCACAGAACATCAACATCAGACAAGGCCACTCTGTGGCTGTGATGGATCTAGACAAAAACAAGCCCAAAACCTATAAGTCCTCTCTGACACCCCCATACTGAGACGCCCACGGTGCCCCACTGTGGGTGTTACCCTTCACTGCAACAGGCAACAAACCCAATGTGCCCCACAACGGGTGGGTTCCCGGTGGTCTTTGGGTGGAGAGCATTGACAGTGATGACCTGGAGGTAGGATTTGAGTGGAGACTGAATGAAATGAGGGGAAGCCATGTGGAGACATGGGCGAAGTACATTCCGGGCAAGTAGAACAGCCAATGCAAAGGCCTGGAGGAGGAAACATGGCTGGCGTGTTTGAAAACAGCAAATAGGCCAACCTCGCTGCAGTAGACGAGGCAGATAGGTAACCAGGCAGAGGCAACAGACCATGAGAACTTCCTGTAAGAGAAAACAGGCCATTGCTGGCAGGTATGGGTAGGTCTATATGGTTGGAAGAGAAAACCAATGTGATTTGTTTTGGAGAAGAGGGACGTGTATACAGGAAACACACAGTGAAGAGATTTCATAGTCTTTTATCCTAGATTCTCAGCAAAATCAACATGGGTCCTCATGCTCTGTTAAAGCCACCCATGCTGCCGTTCTTTGATAAGGTGATAGAATATGTAAATCAATTCATCCTTTTTTTAAGCAAGGTCTACCAAAAGGAACTTCGCTTGTTCTTGAGGATTCCTTCATGTTATCACTAAGGGAGAAGAGAAAATAGATGCCAATTCCCCCACCTTTTGGGTGATCCTACCAGCTCACCCTGTGGATGCACATCTCCCTCATCCATTCAGGGAAAAGCCTGTCCCTCTGGTTTAGGTCTAATAGGATTACTTTGGCCAAGCATTTGTGTGGTCCAATGTGATGTAGCAGTGAGTGAGACTGAACAAATGTCATCACCAGCTGCAATTTATGCCCCAGAAAGAATACAAAAAAGAGTCCGCCTTGTAGTTGCTGGCAGCATAAACTGGAAATTCCCTGCAGAGGCTCAAGGCTGTGGGCTGCAGGTGTGAACACACGCACACGCACACGCACACGCACACACACGCACACACACACACTCCCATCATTGAGCCCCAACCCCAACCCTAGCCATTTCAGGGCTCCTGACTGCTTAGCAATTAAAGTTTCCCAGTGAAAAAGAGCTAAAAGTGATGCAGGTGACAGCTAAGCACTGTTTTGGCATTGGCATTTAATAGAGAACAAAAGTAAAGTTTTGATTCTTTCTGTCTCTAGGTGTCCTGAAATTTCTGTTTCATTAAAATTAATGGAATCACATACAGTCTAGTCTGTGAGGGGAGTAAACCCTGCTTTGGGGCAGAAATCAAAAATGCCATACACAAGATTTCTATTTTTTATCCTGCTGCCTATGAGGAGGCGTGGAAGCATTTCAAACAGGAGGGAGACATAATTAGATTTAAACGTTAGAACAATTGCTCTGGTAGCTCAGGGGTGGTGGGTCAGGCACATGCACATGCACTCGCCTCTACTTCTTCCTGAAATGTTTTCTTTTTTTAAGATTAAAAACCCATAAGGAAAAAGAGAACAAAAGAGGCATCAATAGCAACATTTCAGAAGCTGGAAAGCAGCTAAACAAATAGCAACCAATGTAGCAGAATCAAAAAAGCTCAATACTGAACCTCAAGGGAAGTAGGAAAAAAAAAAAAAAAAAAAAAAAAACAAGTTCTATTTATGCCCCAGAATCAACAAACGGCTCAAGAATTGGTGGCTCCTGGTACCTCAGAAAGGGAGGAAGAGGAGGTTGGTGAAGCTAGAGCCAAAAACAGGAGGATTGAGGATTGATTCCTCTCGCCCCCGCCCCGTTCTGACTGAGACTAGAGGTGCTTTTCTTCTGAAAGGGTAAAATCGAGGTTTCTCTGAACTAGCACATCGAGCAGCGTGAGGGCGGAGGCACCACACTGAAAATGGGATCAAACGGGGAGTTACAAGTTGGATACTGAGACCTGCGCCTCCCCAGCCTCTTCCCTTGTCTCCTCCCCAACACTGGCAGACAGGTTTCTATCCCCAGTCAGGGCTGGAAGAGCCATCTGCAGGAATCTGCCCAGCCCAAGAAGAAAGCCCTAAATGCTCATATCCACACTCCCCATCAAGCAGCCTGGCCCAGCCCAGACCATCCTGCAGCAAAACTTGCAATAAAGCACCCTCCCCCAATACACACACACACGCACGCACACAGACACACACACACACAAATAGGAAAGCAATCAGCTCTGTGAATGAAAAGTGGTTGCCTCTAGGAAGAAGAAAATGGGGGAGAGGGAAGGTGGAGAGGAAGGATGAGCAGAGGCTACCATTTCTGGTAAAGTCTTCTTGAGTTATTTCACTCTTTAAACTAGATGCATGTAAAGCTTTCATAAAAATTAATAGCAAATTAGAAGAAGAAAAGTGACTAAAGGAGATGGGGAGGGGGGGGAGAGCAGAGAAAGAGTGGTGAGGAAGCTATTGCGGTGGTCCAGGAGAGAGACAGTGACACCCCATCTGAGGCAGGGGCAGTGGAATAAAGAGGAGAGTCAGAACGGCTCTGTGATGATGAACTTTATGGGTCAACTTGACTGTGCTAAGGGAGGCCCAGATAGCTGGTAAAACATTATTTCTGGGTGTGTCTGTGAGGGTGCTTGCAGGAGAGATGAAGATTAACATTTGCATCAGTCTACTGAGTAAAGAGGATCCATGCTCATCAACGTGGGTGGGCACTGTCCAATCCTTTGAGTGCCCAAATAGAACAAAAAGGTGAAGAAGGGCTAATTCTTTCTCTCTTCTTGAGTTAGGACATCTTTTCCTGCCCTCAGACATCAGAGCTCCTGGTTCTTGGGCCTTTGGACTCAGACTGGATTACGCCAACAGCTTTCCTGGGTCTCCACTTCTACACAGCAGATGGTGGGATTTCTCAGCCTCCATAATCATGTGAGCCAATTCTCATGATAAGCCGATTCCCATAATACATGATAATATGTATGCATGTATGTATGCATGCATGCCTGTATGTATCTCCTATTGGCTCTTGTTTCTCTGGAGAACCCTGACTAATACTAGCTCCATAGGAAGGCAGAACTGGCTGGACATGGTGACTAATCGACTGTGGGGGCTGAGGGATGGGAGGAGCCCAGGACAATGCCCTGCTTTATGGCTCAAGCATCTGGCTAGGGCTGTTCACCTTGTCTCAACAGAGACTGACCCACATGCCTTTTCCCACCAATCTGCTCTTCCTCCTGACTTGTGACCTTTTCCTCCCCGACTCCAGGTCTCCATGCCCTTACACCTCTCTTCTCCTTCAAATCCCCCTGGTGCATGGAGCCAGGCAGGCACACAGGTACAGGACCATTTCCTCAAGGCCAGGATGGATGGGGTTGACCAAAGGGGTGAGGGGTACGGGCCTGTGGTTTCTCAAGCCCTGCTCAAGGCAAGACTACCCCTAGGGTATGCAAGCCCTGGGCAAATATATTTTGTGGAGTCCCTGTCAATATAAACAATTTGATTTTATAATGTATTACAAAAGTCATGGGTCCATGTGAAATTTACTGATAGATTGAAGAGATACTTACGTATTTGTTTATCATCCAGTCGGTGCACATGAAGACTCTCCACAGTGTACAGGCACCATCTCTTTCTGCTCAGTCAAGGAACCATCTCTTCAGGTTTTTTATGGTCAAATTTGTCATTCCTAACTAACTTCATAAATCTCAGGTGGCAAGACTGTTATTACAAGGCTCTTCAGAACCAATTTATACCAAAACAATATAGATTTTTGCCTCTGCAATGCCTTAGTACCATTTATTTAATGCTGGTTCCATCTTTATTCAGGACGCTGTGTCATCCATAGTGCAGCCCATGAGTACTGGCTTCCAGTGATTCTCTCCAAGGTTGTGACTGTGCTTCCTTGATAATGATCACAAATGCAAGACTAACCCAGAGGTTGCAAAACAGCCTTCGTGATTAATTTGTTTTCAGATTATGTTAGATTTATCACATGGAATTTTGTAGTGTAAACATAGAACAGCACGTTGTCCAACCATGAATTTTCTAGAGCTCTTTATGTCACAATTACTGAATGCCTCGAATGTGATCTCTTTCTCTGTGAACTGCACCTCAGTCTTCCACACAACACCAGCAGAAGGGGTCAGTGACGGGTCCCATGGACAGAGTGAGAAGAACGGTCTTGTTCATGCTCAGCAGAACTGTCAAGGCAAGTAAGGACATCTGTGGGAAAGGCCCCTTGGGGTTGTGGAGCCAGTGCTGAGAGCCCTTGGAGAAGATAGGTGTGCCACCCTAGAGGACTGCCCAGCACGTTGGTGTGGAGACCACAGAGGGGCAGAGTTGACTGCCCCAGTGCCATTGGCAGGGTGTGGAGGACTCACAGGGTACACTTGCTGCCACCCCCACCACTTATGGGTGTTGTAGACCCAAGACAACACCAATGGGCAAGAGCTGACATAGGGACACACACACGGTCAAGACCAAGAGTTGGTGTATTAGTCCGCTTGTGTTGCTTATAACAGAATACATGGAACTCGGTGATTTATAAAGAAAACAAAATTTATTGTTTACAGTTTCTGAGGCTGGGAAGTCCAAAGTCCATCTGGGGGTAGCAACAGTGACCCAGGGATTTCACATTGCAAGATGGTGGAAACAGAGAGAACAGAGAGAGAGACAGACTCTCTTCTCTCTTCTTTTAAAGCCCTCAGAACCACAGCCCTGACCACCATTTTTAATCCATTCACTACTGAACAGTGCTACAATCCAATCACCTCTTCAAGGCTCCACCTTTCAATTACCATAATAGGATTTCCCGCCCTGTTAACAGGCATAGTGGGGTGTAAGTTTCTGGGGATACGATTCAAGCTTCAATGAGTCTTGGGGGGACGTAATTCAATCCACTACAGTTAGCAATGGACCATCTGTAGCCCAGAGCCTTAAACTTGTGTCTGACAGAGGTGACCCAGCTCACGTGATCCCACAAAAGAAACACTGCGCTGGCCAGCAGAAGCAATCCACTCACCAGGCTGCCCTCCAGGAGGTGGGGTCCATGCTCAGACCCCAGGACTACATTGTAGACATGAGTCCCAGAGCTCCTCAGGGCACCTGTTTCACTCCACTTCAGAGTAGAGAGTCAGACAACACCCCAAAGGAGAGTAACAGGGCCCAGGTTCACACGGGTCCTGATCTTGATGCAGCAATCTGCCAGGAGGGCAGCTCTGGCTGGTCTTTGTCATCGGAGAAATTTTTGAGGAATGGGCTTCTGGAGACCATTACCCACACAGTTGCAGTCCAGGCTCAGGACACGCAGCCCAGTCTGTCCAAGACATTGAAGGAGAGTTTACAACATTCTGAGAAAGGCACTCCAAAGCACTGGGCCCTCTGAGGAACCTGCTTGCCCACATCTAAGGGTGGTGCTGGCCCAAGGAGACAGTTTACCTGCAAGCCATCCTCTCAGCCCTGAGCTTCGGGGGCCCTTGGTTCTCCTGCTGCAAACATATGTGACATTCAGGGCCCTCCCAGGCTGCCCAGGCCTACCTGTCCAGCCTTATCCTCTTACTCCATACTCCTTTCCAGCCCCACTAAGTCCACACTCTTGTCTTGCAATTTTCCACCCCAGAGCCCTGGGCCCTTCCCTCCATTTGCAATGTCTAAGCTTAGGGATCCTCCAAAGCTCAGCTCAGGAGCCACTTCCTCTGTAAGGTCTGCCCTGACTCCCCCAGCCAGGAGTATGGCTCCCTCCCTGATCTCCACTGGCCCCACATGTCCTCACACTCTGCTTAGTGTCACTGGGATTTCATGCACATGTCGAGTCTCTCTTACTAGATGATAGGAACCCAGAATGCAAAGTCTACCCCAGGCAGGGCCTTGATTGGAGTGAAGGGTGGGGAGGGGGAGCCCAGGAAAGGAGCAGAAAGGCCCAGAGCAGGAGGCAGAGGGCCCTTAGTGACAAACAGGTCCTGGCATCTTCAGGGCAAGAGAGACCAAGGTATCGGTGGCAGCTACCCATATGAAAATGTACCCATTGCATAAATACACCTTGACCCCTAGGAAATACCTCCAGTGTACCTGCCTGGTTCACAATGGTCCTCTCTCTGTGAACCCCTCTCCCACCTAAATACCCACATTCCCACAGAGGTGGGCCTCTGGCAGCCATCATTTTCCTGTATGGCTCCATTCTCTGGCCAAATTCCCCCTCCAGGGATTTGGGGCTCAAACACAGCTAGGAAGTCTCTGAGCATGGCCGGGACTAAGTGTAAACCATCAGGCTGTGGGCATACCATTCTGTACTTGGAAAAGCAGCAAAGACCTGTGTCCAAAAGAGGGAACTGTAGTAGATTAGCCGAGATAATGGTATTGGCCAGGTCATCCGTTCAGAATCAAGTGTCAGAAACTCAGATCAAACCAGCTTGAACAAAAAGGGACGATTTGAGCTCAACAACTGCTAAGTAAAAGAGTTGTATTGCTTCGGGCCCACCGTCCCTGTGCAACAGAGCTTGTCCCACTCTCCACCTCTTGACTCTACTTGGATCTAGTTCTTTCCCCATCATAAGTATAAAGGCTTTTAGAAGTGCCAGACTTCATCTCCTCCAGCTTAATAATAACCCCAGGGACATGAGAATTCCCCCCCCTCATGTACATGGATCTGTCCCACGGAAGGCTGATTAATGCTGCCTGGGCCACACTCCAGCCCTGAGTTAACAGGTGAGCCCAAAAATGCTGACCCATGCACCCTCCTCCCCCGGTGTGTGTGTGTGTGCATCTGGGGATGGGGGGTAGAAACTGTGACTGACAGTCCCCCAATACCACACAGACTGGGAAAGGAGTCCCCAAAGGCACCAGAAGAAGGGGGCAGGGCTGGGGAAGCGAGATGAGTGTCAACAGGTCCATTCACCTCAGTTTTCTCGGAGCAGACAGCAGGCCTGGCTCCAGACAGCTTCCTGACTCCTGGCTCCCGCTGCACAAGGCCAAGGGCCCGACATTCTGCAAATGCTCTCCACCCCCCAACACGTTTTCCTTTTTATTTAAGCTTACTAGGGATGACTTCTGCTATATATGACCGAAAGAGCAAGATGCAATCATGTATCTATAACAGCATAGGAAAAAGTCTAGATAGTTACACCAAAATCTTAACAATAGTTATTTCTGGGTATTAAAATTATAGGTGGTTTTAGTTTTCTTCTTTGTAAGAGGATACTTCAAAAAGTTTGCGGAAAGATTCGTACTATCTTTTAATTCTATTTTTCCACGAACTTTTTGAAGTACCCTCTTACAAAGAAGAAAACTAAACTACGTTTTTAAATTTTTTCCCAGATTACATTTATTTTACTTTATTACGCAAGTACAAAATATTTGATATGTGATATAGCAAAAACTGTAAACAAAAACAGCAGCAAGAATCCTGACACTTACGGATCAAGGTTGTTAACATTACACACACTGTGGCTTGTGGAGTTGAGTGTCACCACCTTGTGGGCACCCTTGTGCCAACTAAGTTGTCACAAAACGTTTAGAGACATGAAATGATATGCTTTGTATCCCATGGAAGATAACTTGAACCCTAACTGCATTTGAGGCTCGCCCATGTACAGACATCACTGTTGGGTGGGGGTGGAGGATGGGGGGCCAAAGAGGCCAAGGGGAAGGCCATAACGTGAGCGCTAACTGGGATCCCAAGAAGGGAATCAGCATAATGAGGAAGTGGGCCGGACTCGACACCACGGCGTGAAGGTCGGGGCAGCAGTGGGATCCAGGTGGCCCAAGAGGCCTGTGAGGCTGTTCCTGAATCCTTCAAACTCACCTCCTTCCTGGAATGCAAAGATCTGAGGTTAAAGGGGCCAGGGAGTGGTATATCATGAGGAACCTACGCAGCTACATTACTGTGGAAAATTACTTCTATGTGCCTTGTTTTCCTCATCTGCAAAATAGGAATGGAATGACAATGCTCACAACCTCCTGTGGTTGTTTGAGGACCACATGTGTGTTAGGCTCTTATCAATTCATGATAAACATTCAATAAATGGCCATGATGGTGATGACTGAAGAGAAGGAGGCATGCCTCATCCCAGAAGGCTGCAGAGTAAAACCTGGGGGGCAATGTGGGGGGATCACAATTAGGAACTCAAGCAGCTCTGCTGTGGGACACATACATCCACTTCCCCCGAAAAATCTGAACTGAAATAGGAGGAATGTGAGCCCCAGAAATCTGGGGATAGGTGACAAGAAGCTCTGAGTATTGACAAAAGAGTGAAGAATGCCCCATGACCCAAGGACCGAGAATGAGGGCAGGCCAACATCTGTGCATCTTGGTCATCTCCAGACAAGGCTCTGGGTGAGATGTTTGGCAGAGGTGCAGGAGGTAGTGAGAAATGACCAGCAAGCAGCTGGGACTTAGGCCCATGGTGGGGAATTGGGAGATAATGGATGACAGAGCTGGTGAAAGCAGTAACTGAGAAGAGGGACACCAATTAGTTCAGGGGGCGGCTCTAATTTAAATTTCTATCTCCATTCTCTTGACCCTAGAATACCTAGAGAAACACAATAAGGGGAAAGGCTTTGGCCTTACCTTTTGGCAGCTGATGGCAATTGACCCAGCACACGGCGGGGACAAACAAGTAAACTTGCCCAGAATGCACAAGTGTCTGGGGTTTAGCAGACTTCTGTGGGGGACTCCTGAGACTTTGGTACCATCGCAGAACAGTCTTACTTTTCATGAGCACAGATAAGAGATTATGACCATGGCTCTTAACCAAGGTATACCAAAGTCACTACACCCTTCCCTGGCTGGCTGCTCTGAGGGCGAGCTCTGCACCGAGGCAAGGCCAGTCACATCTTCTGCCCGTGCCTCTAAGGCCCACCTTTGTCCTCATCCCTCACCTGCACCGGAATCCTCAGGGGGGGGAGCTTCCTAAAACTGTTGCTGCTAGGACCCCATCCCCAGACACTGTGCTTTAGGAACAGGACATAGGGTATTTGGAAAAGCTCCCAGGCCAGAACTGCTCCTCTATACAATCTGTACCTTGCAGACCTCTCAAAAACCTGCAATGAAACAGCTACGACTAGCTAGAGAATGCCATGAACTGGATGAGGACTAGATGAATCCTTCCTCAAGGGGGCCTAGATCTTGGACACTGAGTCTGTGGACCCTTGGACAGGCTGACCCCCACCCTTGGAGCTGAAATGATCCTAGAATCCATGTTCCATGAGTCAGATCTGCATCTGAATCCTCGCTCAGCCACTTACTAACATTTGCACACCTTACCTAATCTCCCTAAGCCTCAGTTTCCTTGTCTATAAAGTGGAAATGACAGTACATACCCCAGAGCATTATGGATGAAATTAAGAATGCATATCACAAGATAAAGAGGCTTTAGCTCACATACCTGAGTGGTTCATTTTCAGAGTAAATTTATGTTCATGTTTAAGAAGTACATTTTTGCCTCCTGATATGATCCAAGGGGAAATACAGAGCACCCCTAAAACTTGAACCAGAATCCAATAAAGGCTATATCTAACTCTCACTTTACATGAAATATGAGGGATGGAGGAACAAATTATGAGGCACTACAAGTAGGCAACAAATAAATCAAGACTGTGGATTATTCTCTAGAGACAAATAATCCTTTCTCCAACAAATCAACAGCGTGAAATAAAGGGGGAGGGGTGGAGGAACAATAACAAAATGAAAGGATTTGAGAAACATAGTAAGGACGAAAGATGCAGTTTGACAGCCAAAGCACTTAAAGAGGAATTCCAAAGTTAAACACAGAATTACCATATGATCCAGCAATTCCACTTCTAGATAAACACCCAAAGAATTGAAAGCTGAGACTCACACAGATACTATACATCAATGTTCATAGCAACATTATTCACAATAGCCAAAAGGTGGAAACCACCCAAATGTTCATCAACAGATGAATGGATAAACAAAACGTGGCATATACATACTCGTATAATGAAATATTATTCAACCTTGAAAAGGAATTAAATTCCAATACTACTAGATACACACTACTCCATGGATGAACATTGATAACATTGTGCTGAGTGAAATAAGCCCAACACAAAAGGCAAATATTGTATGATTTGACTTATATAAGGTGCCTTGAATATAGAACAAGCAAATTTGTAGAGACAGAAAGTAGAATGGAGGCTACTGGGGCTGGGGGTGGGGATGGGGTGAGAAGTTCTTATTTAATGAGTACGGAGTTTCTGTTTGGGATGATGAAAAAGTTCTGGACATGGGTAGTGGTGATGGTTGCACAACATTGTGAATGTACTTAATGCCACTGATTTATACACCTATATATGGTTAAAAAGGTAAATTTTATGTTATATATATTTTACCACAAAAAAGGAATTCCATTTTTATTCACCTCTTGAAAAATATTAAAGGAGACCCATTAACACAGGCCACAGGAACACGTCAGCAGGTCCTTGCTCTCACATCCACTCCCCTCTCACCCACTACACTTCTGCACCCTCCTCCCCCGCACCCAGCACCTCCAGCCTAAAGTCTGCACCCCTGCACCTGGCTCTCTCAGCACTTCATTGGGCAGAATGATTTAGCCTCACTTCCAGCAGGAAAGAATGCTCCCTCTCTGGCGTGGGAAAGGAGGATTGGGATTAGGCTGGCTGCAGAGGATTCTCTTTGACAGGCTGCTAAAGGTAGAAAAGTTGTGGCCGTGCCCACAGTAATTATTTTTGTCCTGTCACATAAGGAAGCCTGAGCACTGAGTCCCCTCCACCCCAAATGACCTCACCCTTTCATGGGCATGAAGAGCACTTCACACCTCCCTAATGATTCTCACACCCCTTATCAGATCCAATTATAGTGCCAACTATATTCCAAGCACATTACATACATTTTCTAAAGTCCCTATAACAATCATGCAGTTAACCATTATCACCATTTTGCAGGTATCCAAAGATCAGATATGGCAAATGACTTGCCCAAGGTCACACACCTAACACGTTTCAGTCCTTCAATTCCAACCACTCTACTAAAGCTGCTGCCAGTTCAAGACTTGCCACCTGTCTGGGAAGTTTTCACAAGTGAGTAAACTGAGGAGTTGGAGGTCAAACGACCAAAAGGGTCACAAGCAAAGCAGGCTTCTTTTCTTGCTCCTCAGAGGGCTCTCCCACCCCCAATTGCCTCCTTTCTCCTCACAAAATGTCAGTCTACTGAGCCCAATCCATTCAGCTAAGTCTTCTTGGCAACCCAAATGAATACACACGTTGCAAACTATTAAGGTAACCACAGCTATGTGGAGAGAGGGCGTCCAGCTTTGGAGCGGCTTTTGACTGATGTCAGGGACGCCCCTCCTCCCCAAGAGTCGCATCTCAGACTCCCTCTGGCTGCTGCACCTCTTGAGAAACAAGCACTTTCCAGCTCCGTGATGGCTCCCCGCTGCTCCCAACTGTGGTTCATTTTGGATGTCCAGACTCATTACTTCTTCATCCGAGGCACGGTCGCCAAGTATCTGCTCTGCCTTCAACCGGCTGCAGCAAGGGCTGAGTCTATCCCATCAACAGGGCGCTCAGGCTGCGTGGTTTCAATGTCACTCAGGCGTCGGCATCTGGCTTCCTCCAGATGTGCAAATACAGCAGCCACCTGGCATTGTCTCTTAAAACTCCGACAGTCCGTGGCAGAATCTTATGATATGTGTGATAATAGGGCCAAGCAAGGAAAAGAGGGATATAAAACTATAAACAAAGAGTAAACTCAGCAAAACACACAGAAAGAAGAAAATACTTTTTAAAACTTTGTACTCTTCTCAGAGAATTTTTTCTGGTTTGTTTTGTTTTGTTTGATTTTTCTTTTAGCCAAATTTTCTACTTGAAGCAAACATTTTTAGAATTAAAAAACATGGTCCACTGAAACTACGATCTAAAACTTTGAAATAAATCAGGTATATTAATGTTCAGGAAAAAAAGATTAGGGGAAAAAAATCAAAGGTAAATAAGAATCATTCTGAGTTGGAGTTTTAATTTTATTACATTTTCTTCATTTTTCCTGTTTTCCAAAACTTTTGTAATGAAGAATCATTACATTTATGATCAGACAAAAAGAAAACATTATTTCTTTTCTTCCCATCATGAAGTCTCCTCACTCACCTATCTCTGGAGGAGGGGAGGGGGAAAAGGCTAATTCTGAAGGTCTTCGCTGGTGCCCTTTCCACTAGTATCTTGGTTGGAACCTATGAGAAAAAAGTTCCTTCATAATGATGTCAGTCTTGCTTTAAAAAAAAAAAAAAAAAGTCTCTAGAACTCATGAAAAACACAGTTGATGTGAATCATATGTCTGAGTGGCGGAGTTCCCGCTAAGCTGGGTGAGTGCACAGATGTGCAGGACAGACACTCCTCCCCACACAGCGACTGTTTCTCCGCAGAGCTGTTGAAGGTAAATTAGCCTGGTCCTTGTGAATGTCCCTGTCCGGAACACTGGCTGTGAAGTCCCCATTTCCCTGCCTCCTCAACCTTCAGTCATCCATCCCTTTCTCTAACCCTCTGCCTTGTCAAAAAGGTACAGGATCTGACAATAATCATTTATATTTGTTGACTGATAGATTATACTTCAGCAGATGACCTAATATCTTAACCAGTCTTTAGTATTTTAAAACTCCCATCTTCCAGCTTCAGAAGGAAAAACCTCTACTAAAGGAATTTCAGGCATCAGCCAACAGGTGCAGTAATGTTTCTGCCAAGGCAGGGGCGGGGGGGTGGGGGGGGTCCTGAAAGTAAATCTCATTTAGACTTCCTAGAACCAGGGGGAAGAATGTCAAAAGGAGGGGTTCTGGGCCTCTTCCTAGGTGGGCCCCCTGCTCCCCTGGGAGGGCAAATGGGCTGGGCTGTTTCCAGCTGCTGGAGCTGCTGCGGAGAATGAGACATCTTTTGTCCTCCAAATCTGGAGTGTGCCCTTCCAGGATGGGTCCACCAGGTACTCACCATCTTTCTCTTGTTTCCCTTCACTCACATTCACCCCTTCCCTCAGAGCCCTCAGGAGCTTGCTTGTGTTTTCTGGCATCATGCTCCTTTCGGTGGCGTTCAATGAGATTTTCAAACTGCAGCCTACCTTGTCTGCCAATCTGGAAACCTCCATGCTTCGTGTGGCATTTTAGCGTCTAACATTTCCACCAAAAAAATATGTACTTAAATTGCAACTCTTCCTTAGTAGAGATTTCACAATAGGGTACATTCCTAGTCCTGAATAGATCCTCCTCCCTTCTTCCTCCTTTTCCAGACTCGTGGAAACGCCTGGGTGGGTTGCACCTTGTAAGCAAACTCACGCAGACAAAACTGACACATTAATGTATGTGACCTAATTCTACCATGCAATAGCTATTTTTTTTTTTTTTAAAGGCTTGGTGTTGTCAGCACCACACTCAGCCAGTGAGCCAACCTGCCATCACTATATAGGATCCAAAACCACGGCCTTGGTGTTATCAGCACCGTACTCTCCCGAGTGAGCCACAGGCTGGCCTAATAGCTATTTTTTTTAACTCTCACTCTGGTCATATTCATCTTTATATAGTATGTAATTTAAATGTTAGATGAGACACCGTGTCCTTTGAGATTTAAATACAATTGAATCAAGACTTCATCCTCTATTCTTGTGGAGGTCCAGTTCCCTTCCCCATATCCTAAAGGGCCCGTTTTCTCAGAGTCCTCTCTTACTCTGAATTCTGCCATCTACTAATCTATTGATTTCACATGAATCTCACAATCATGGCAGGTGTCTTCTCTTTGTTTCTCATCTCAAGGAATTTATCTGCATTCATAATTTTTTTAAATCATTACATATCCCATGGTTCATACCCTTTCCTCCAAATCTTTATTCAGATGTCCCCTCATGGGGTATTCTCTGATCTCCTTTTTAAACTTGCACCCCGTGTAACAGGCTGAACAGAAGTGACTCCATTTTGTTAAACTTCTAAATTAAAAAAGTTGTTTATCCTTACTCTTGTAACCCGAATTGCATAGCTTGCAGCTGGACATTAGAATACAATGATTCTTGTTCACATGGTTGCTAGAACATAATGACTTTTGCTCACATTGTACACAGAATAATTATAGAAGAAATTATTAACCCAGGTGGCCATTCTTTACTAACTTACTAACTAGATCTTTTTGAGGTTAATAGGAACTGAATCCGTGATTTGTCTTCCTGGAGGATGGTCACCACGAATCAGCTTCTACCTGAAAAGTTCTTTGATGTTTATCTGGAATTTTATGATTATGCCTGCACATCCCTGCTTAGGTCACCACGAATAAGTGCCCACACCACCTGTCCCTATAGAAACCCTTTGGCAAGTCTGGAAAAAGTGGGGATGGTCTTTGAGACGTAAGACCACCATTTCCCCAGACTGCCAGTTTCCTGATTGGAGGCTACCTTTCCTTACACCATCAGCACTTGTCTCTCAATTATTGGCCACTGAGCAGTGAGCAAACGGACCTCTGAGTTTCAGTAACACCAGCTCCTCTTCCCCTACAACTCCCAGTTCCCCTTCTCCTGCTCTATTTTTTTTCATAGCACCATTTTCTTCTGGCATACTATATAATTGACTTGTTTATTATATTTACTGGCTATCTTCCCCCACTAGCTTATAAACTCCACACAGGCAGGGCTTTTTGTCAGTTTCATTCACTCCTGAATCCCCAGCAACTAGGACAGTGCCTGGCAAGAAGATGATGTTCAATAAATATTAGTTGAGTGAATAATCTTACGTGAAGCCTTGGTGATATGGCAGATTTTGCTAAAAATGTGAAGTGATGGACTGTTGACATCCTTGCTACTCACAGGGTGTTCTTGAACCAGCAGCGTCAGCATCACCTGGGAGCTTGTCGGCAATGCGAAATCTCAGCACCACTCCCACCCTAGACCTTCTTAATCAGCATCTACATTTAAACAAGCACCCCAGATGATACATATGCATATTAAAGTTTGAAAAGCACTGGCCTGTATCACAACAATGCAAACAACTTAAACTTGGCTCTTAGACTTCCCTGTTATTAAAAGGTTTTTCTTATATGCAAGAAATTGGTAACAATGGGTCTCTCTGGCAAGTGGACCTGGATGCCTGGGAGATGGGAGGAAGAAACCATTACCTAAGGATCATTTGGTGCATTTTGCATGCAATTATTAGCTTTTTTAAAGTGATTAAATTGACTACTTGTAAAAGAAATCATTCCTGATAAAAGGCCTTCAGCTACTTTTCCGTGGGAGGCTTCTTCCCTGGCCTCCATCTCTGCAGCTTCTTGTCTTGCTTCTTGCTACCCTCCCTCCCCCACAACTCTCCCTCCAGACAAATATAAAGAATATGTCTCTACTGCTACCCAAGCAGAAGGCAGGAAAGACTACAGAAGATTTGGATTCTAAAGAACAAGCTCTTTCCTGTGTTTATATTCATGTAAGGGAGAATGCCACTGGCTTCTCCTCACCTTCCCTCAGAGTAGGGACTGGGGAGGGACCTGGGCTTCCATGTTAAGCACCAGGGCCTCCAGGAAGAGTGGCATGCCTCCCCAAGGCTGTGCATGAGATCTCCAGGGTTTTCTTGCCATGAGTGTGGAAAGTCACAGCCATGGCCACCTGCTCCAGTCTCGTGTGCTATTTCATCAGCCACGTCAGGCTCATGAGGTCCACCAGCTGCTAGGTTGGAAGAATATGTACTTGGCAGAGTTGTCTTCCCAGTACCCAGACAGCAGCCTTTCTGCCTCTGCATGGAGAAGTACTCAGTGCAGTGCTATGGGACAGTTCCCCTTCCACTGGCACCTGCCACATCCACCTGTGCCCCCACTTGTCCCACTGCACAAATGAGAGGATGAAGAGTCTCTATCCCTGCAGTAAACCAGTGATCTCAGCAGAGCATGGGGGACTCCAACAGAGGAGGAAAAACCTGGAGTCTCAGCCAGTGAGCCAGCCAGGCCAAGGCAGGTGGACAAGAAGAAGTGTGAATGACTCCTCCCAAGGAATGGCAGTGGCCCTGGCCTGCCAGAAGAAATCCTACTGGCCAAATTCTGCTGCCCACATGAGGACAGGACAACCTCCAGGCCTGCCCAGCACCCCTCAGCTAAGGAGCTGGGACTTCACTGGTGGACTCTGGTCAATTTGCTGAAAATCAAATTACTGAATGCCAATTTGTCAGATACTCTGAACTGTCGAGGATTTTTTCAAATTCCTTTTTTCAGTGCAAAAAGTCAGATTTCCCTTAAATGCACCCTATGTCTGCTCCAGCTCTGGAGGCTATCACACAAATACTCTAAGCTGGGACACCACAGCCACATCACAGGTGGGGGCTGATGTGCTTCAGGGGCATGACCCAGAGTGGGAGAGGGGCTGGGGCTAGGCAACTAAATGTTTTAACTAAAACCTAGAAAAATACTCAGTGATTTTTTTTTGGAAGAGTGGTCATCCAAGGGCTGGAGTAACAGGTGAATATTTTTTTACTTCCTCACACATTTGTGTGTTACCATTAATTGTTCACAATGATTTACTTTTATGATGAGCAAAAATAATTCTGGCAGCCGCCTTTGTACATGAAGACATGTATCAAAGCCAAATAATGTTATAAGCAGTAGCTCCATTCTCAGAGCACTATAGTCATTCCATAATCCCTAAGTCCTCCCCTTCTGTCATCTTTAATCATGTGTTTCCAGCATTCCATACATATATGTTTTTTTCCTTTATACATCATTTCTGACTACCTAAAATCTGACAAGCTAAAATGTGTCTCTTGCAGCACGCTTGGTGAAATCCTTCCTTGTCCCAACTTTTATATTATGAGACCTCTCCTTTCTGTCATTTTGTGGCATCAGAAGTGTTACACTTTTGTTTTCTCTGTTTCTCATTATTTTTATAAAAGACTGAGAGGTGAAATGCAATAAAACTGTTGTTCTGGAACTTTTTTGGAAGAAGTCAGCTCTTCTTCAAAATGCAGGCTTTCCTAGCAGTTGAGCAGCTGTCTGAAAGGGAATGGGGGCCCTGGACTCCCACTCCCAGTGGGTCCCTGGACTGCTCCCCTTGTCCCAGCCGCCACTTCTCCCTCTGCCTGTGGCCCTTTCACACATGCATTGCCTGCCTTTGAAAACTACCATTAAGGGCTGGCCCGTAGCTCACTCGGGAGAGTGCAGTGCTGATAACACCAAGGCTACGGGTTTGGATCCCTATATAGGGATGGCCGGTTGGCTCACTTTGGAGAGTGTGGTGCTGACAACACCAAGTCAAGGGTTGAGATCCCCTTACCGGTCATCTTTAAAAAAAAGAAAAGAAAACTACCATTAAATCACTGCCATAAATTATTCAAATACTAGCACAGACACTGGTCTGATGACTCGGTCAAAACTGAACTGATGGCTGCCGGACGCGCCACCATGCCATCGCTCCATACTGGTGGCTGTTCATCGCCTGACATACCAAAATCTGGATTTGGCATCTAAAAAGTGGGTAAAGTGTGTCACCAGGAAATGCATAAAAGGTGGTTCCACAAGTAGAACACAGTGAAGTAGAGGACAGTACATGAAGGAGTTCTCTCTGTGAAAACCAGGAGTCTCAGAATTATCCCATTTCTCCAACCACAAAGAGCCTCTATGTATTACCTTCTGTCCCTTTCTGCTGGAGAAGCTCAGAGGTCCAGACAAACCCTCTGCAATGCAGAAGGCCTAGTTGATCCCAGGATTAGAGACCAAATTTTAGTTCCTCACAGTAACTGTTCTGAGACACTGAAATAATCTCCCCAGAAAAATGGCCTCTCTTTGGATTGTTGCTGCTGTTTTAGTTTTTTTGTTGTTGCTGTTGCTTTTGCTTTGGTTTTTTAGAAAGGGAAAGGGAAAGTCTGACAAGAAGCCCCTTGCACGCTGCACGGAGCTGGACTTCCCGAGTCACCATACCACCTCCTGGGGCTCAGGCAGGGCCTGAGGACTGGCCAGCTTAGGTTTGGATGCAGGCTAGGATGAGAAAAGTATTTCAAGGACTTTTGTCTAAAGAGGACAGTGCTCCGCCTGGATCTGCTAGCTGTTCACTCATTTGCTCAGTCGATGTCCACTGAGGCCTGTTCTGAAGCCCTACTGGGTGCCTGCAGTTCAGTATCCACGGGATGAGCCCCTCCCAGCCATCCCATGGGTGACTCACCAACTCCCTGCCCACTGCCTCTGCCCTTTCCCTAGTCTCCAAGCATCAATAACAAACTCACGTTACATCTAAGGATCAGAATTTCCCTTCTCAACCCTTCTTCCCACCAAACTCCCTGTCCTTGTCATTCCTTCATCCTCAGCCTGGCCCCTCCTCTCCCTCTAAGCTTTCAGCAGAATATCATGCCAAACGTACCTGAAGCCCATTGCCTCTTTCCTCCCCATGTCTCTCTCTGCCTTTCATTCCAAACCAGCTCCAGAAGTCCCACCTCAGAGTGCTTTTTCCAACTAACATGTACCAGGCACTGAGGTGCATGATGCACATTTTCTGATTGAACCCTGTGGGGGAGATATTATCTGTTTTACAGAAAGGAAACAGGTTCGTGGCAGCCAGTTAACCGCAGAACTGGAACTCGATTCTTCAACGAACTAAGACAATAACTCTGAACCACACACACCATGCCTAAAACTAAATAAGAAGGCTGTGATTTCTCTTACCCCTGCCCTGCCAGATCATAAAATTCCAGATTCATTCTACCCCACGTGGTTTATACAAAACATAGATCTGCAGGTTCAAATGTTTGTTAGATTTCTGTCCTGATGCCTTCATTTCCCTAGAGCCTGTGGGGCCTGTGGGAATGCCCAGTTCCTGGTGGCAGAAATGGGAGGGTAGGGCAGAGCAGAGGAGCACAAAGGGGCAGAAGGGTCTTGTCTTAATCTGTACATTACTTGATCTCAGGATAAACTCAGCAAGAGCTGGGCCAGAGCTGATTCCAGTCCACATTGATCTGGATTTACCCCAGAACTGATCCAGAACACAATTAGTTTCCAGAAAAGAATAACAGGAAAGTATTTGCCTCACTTTAGACAAAGGACAGGTTGGTTATACTTTTGTTTCTCTCTTTGGAGCAACTTCAAACACGGAGTCAGCAAAAATGCCAGCCATGTGGGTAACTAAACTTGAGTCTAAATCCTGCTTCGGGTTCCTGTGCTCTGGAGGCTGTAGTCTATCTCAAGGACAGTCCTGAGCCTGTCTGCAGAACCCAGGTGCAGCCGGCCAACTGCTGTGCCATCCTGCTCTGCTGCAGAGCTCTTCCGGCTCTCCACATGTCCTAGGGAAGCCCCTGGAGCCAGACCTCCTCTCTCTCACCTCCTACTCCCAGATCCTTCTCTACTGGGGCCCAGTCAGGTCCCTGGCCACAAAGAGCCAACCTTGAGCCCAAAGACTGAAAAAAAAATTTTTTTAATAAATACAAAAATCTCCAATAACGACTCTGCTCAGCTCAGGGGCAGCAGGAGTAGAGTGGAGGGACCCTTGGTGCTGAGTGAAGATAAATTAAAAATCCCAACAAGCCAGTGACACTATGTACAGAAGGAAAGGGGTCGGGCTCCCAGGGCAGAGGCCGGAGGGTGACAGGGCAGGAGATGGAGTGGATATGGCCTTGGTGTGGCCCAGCTGCCTCTCCCCCTTACAGGCTGTGGTTCCCAGAGGTAGTGGGGGAGGGAGAAGAGGCAGAACAGAGGAGCCAAAGGCACTGGGTTTCCGCACAGGAGAACACAGAGTCCTCGGCACCCCCCCTTTCCCCAGCTCAGGCCCCGTCCTCTTGGTCATGCGGCCTCCTGGCGGCTCCCTAGGAGCCTTCAGCCTCCTTCTCCAGCTCTGGAACTGTCCTGGTCTCTGGGGCTGCTGGAAGCAGAAGGGAGACAGTGTTGGAGGAGGAGAGAGGGAACGGGGTGGCATGGAGAAGGCACGGAGGGCAGAGCAGAGCGTCGCTGCTGTGGCCCCAGGAAAGTCAGAATCTTCTGAACAAGTCCATGCACACCAGCTTTGTGACCTGAGTCTAGCTGCTTCATTCCTCTGAGCTTCAGAACTCACTGGTAAAGAAAAGGTAACGGATAACAACTCCACAAGGTTGCTGTGGAATGGCACTTGTGAAGCAGACCACAGTGTTCCTGGCACACAGGAGGGGCCCCCTTCCCTCCCCAGTGTCCCACGGTGCTGCTGCCCCTGGACTCCCTCACTTACGCCGCCTGGGTGTGCAGTGGGAGCAGCATCGACTCTCCTTCCTCGAGCCACAGGACAGTGGTGGTGAACAGTCGTCCCGCTCACAGTGAGGCACCCCTGCCTGGTGCAGGATAGAGACAGAGGCCCTGGGGCACAGTGGCCTTCAGTCTGTTCAGAGAAGCCCACCTCCAGGAGTCTGCCCTCCCCGGGAAGGTCTCCCTGCTCCAGGCCAGGCCACCAGTGCCCACCTCACACAAGCTCCCACTCCCCACTTACCCCACATTTGCAGGTGATACAGCTCATCTCCCCAAAGGGGGGCACCGATGGGTGCCAGCTCTGGCTCTCTGGGAACCACTGCCCTGCAAAACGGCAGCCTCGGGGCCCATCAGCCTGCATGGGGTCCCCCAGCTGGGGGCGGGCCCCTGACCCCACTGTTGGGAGGAAAGGAGGAAGGGGTCAGCCTGGGAGGCTAACCAGGTTTTATTTCTCTTCAAGTCCCCAACACCTAGCAATTTCTAGCACTTAGTAGGTGAATGAATTTGGATGGATGGACGGGGTGGGGCCTGGAACCCATCACACCCCACTGCTATGTGCACATTCTTTCCACTACATTTAGAGCCCTGGCTCCAAGTTATGCACTAGCTGAGAAGTCCCTTCCCTCTGCCCTCATTACACATCCCCTCATCCAAGTCAAAGCCTGCCCCATCCCCAAAGGTGAGCCTCAGTACCCACACCCCTCACCTGGACACTGTTTGCAGCAGTCGGTGGGGTTGGCACGGACAGGCTGGGCACAGGCCAGCCGGGGACACTGCACCTTCTCACAGTGCACCTCTCCAGTGTCCCCCTGTAGGGATCCGTGGAGTGAGACGTGTCAGGAAGGAGGGGGCACCTAAGCCTCCTGCTTCCTCCCTCTCCTTTTTGACACCTCAAATGTTACATCTCACAGATGCAAGCCCAGGCATTATGTACCTGGACTCGGATCCTCAGTGTAACCCTGCAAGGTAGGCTATCACCTCTGGTTACAGGAGCAGAAATGAGGCTCAGGGAGGCACAGAAAGTGCCTAGGGCCGCGTGGAACTAGTCACCTGGCAGAGCTAGAATTCACACCCAGGCCAGCCCTTTCCCTTTCCCTATAGGAAGCTGACTCTCAAAGCCAGGGGACTTTTCTCATACTGTTTCTGTGCCTGAGCCCTCCTCACCAAGAACAGGCTTTCCTCTCCTGGAAGCCCCCTCCCCAACTCTGCAGAGCCAGCTGGGTTATGGCACCAGAGAAGATTGGGCAGCCATACCTTGCAGGTGCAGACAGCACACTTAATTAAGCCAAAGGGGGGCACAACAGGGTGCCACCGGGTCCCCGCTGCCCTCCAGCTCCGGTCACCATCAAAATAGCAGCCTGGTGGGGGACAGTGCCCAGCTGCATTAGTACTGAGTTCATCAGCTGGGCCCACTACCAAGGCTTAAGCCTCAGGCTAGCCCCACACTAGCCTAACCCAAGGGCCTACTCATGGGCCAGTCACACTAATGAGGCCTGTCAGGTGTCACTTGGAACCTGAGCCCCTCAGCCCACCCCCATACACACTCTCCCCCTCCTTGTTCAATCCAACAGCACCTCTGGATCCTCCCACCCCAGCACGCACCCTTCCAGCTCACCCTCTCCTGGGTCTCGGCTCCTCAGCAGATCTGGCAAGTCCCTGGCATCTTCTTTGTCTGTGAAGCCAAAGAAATGGTGGAGGCAGAGGGTGACCTCTCTCCGGCCCCTCCACTACCTTCTCCTCCCCTGTGGGGAACCCACCTGGGCACATGGGGCAACACTGCTCCGGCACCTGCACCGGGCGTGGGCAGCTGGGTGGTGGGCAGACTACCGGGTCACAAATCACTGTGCGTCTCTGCAATGAGGGGTGGGGGAGTTGATGGGGTGCCCAGGCCCCTTGCCTCAGGCCTCAGGTCCCAGTGCACCCTTCCCAGATCTCCCACCTGACAAGTGCAGAGTGAGCAGAGCGGGTCGTAGTTGGGTGCCCAACGAGCCCCGTGGGGACGCTGCTGCCCCTCAAAGAAGCAAGTGTTGGGGTCTCGGGGCCTCCCAGGGCCACCAGGTTTGGCGGGCGCTGGGGCTGCAGGGCCAGGCACGGTGGGCAGTGCAGCCAATGAGGCAGCTGCTACATCCGGAGCCCCGGGTGCCTGTCTCTCTGTGGTCCCGGCTGCCGCCAGGCGCAGACCACCCACTTCGCATTGGTTGGCAATGTGCACCTGGGAGGAGAGGCTGAATGAGGCAGCGCCAGGGCTCCCCCTCACGTCTCCACCATTGGAGGCACATCAGCCAATGGGAGACACCTCCACCCCCTGAGTACTGGGGTGCCCTAGGAAGATGCTACTAGCCTCAGCAATCATTCCAGCTGCCAGGGACAGTACAGTGGGCTGCCAGCCTCCTTATGTACCTTGTCTGGCTTCATCCTCCCAACCAGCCAGGGAGTTCGATACTACCACCCCCAAGGCTCGGAGAGAGCAAGTGACTAGTGCAAGAGCACACAGTGTCAGCCCAACTCTGCACCATCCTCACCACCTACACCACCCACCTACCTGCCCTCGAAGCTCCCCTCTGGGGCTACCCTTGGTGGTGATCAGCAGGGAGGCAGTGCCCTGTGCCAGGTGTTGCAGCAGCTCAGGCTCCAGGTCCTTCACCACACCCTGGGCCTGTGAGTAAACAGGATGAGGGATGGGAACAAGGCACTTTAGGGCTGAGCCTACTGTCCCCAATTCACAGATGAAGAAACTGAGACCCAGGGAGGTTAAATAAGGTCTCCAGGGTTAGCAAAGCCCATTGGCGATGGTGTAGAGCTTGGAAGCCAGGTCTCTCTGACTCCAAATTCATGGCAACCCACCCCACTTCAGGGGGCTTGGTCCATCCCACCTACCCCTCTAGAGGTCGAGGATATTACATACTATCCAAGGGATCCCACCAGAGAAGGACATAGAAAGGAGAATGAATAGTAAAAAGCTGTCAGATTCATCCCAAGTCTGCATGACACCTGAGCCCATGCCAGCTCTGCAATACCAGGCTGCCTGCTCTCTGCTTCCCCCAGCACAGGCCCACACAGCCCTTCAAGCTAACAAGCAGGCATTTTCTAAGCTGCCCCCCACTATCATGTCCTCACCTCTGGGCCATAGAATCCCTTCAGCAGCCGCCGGGGCCCTGGCATCCCAGGAGGCCCAAGGAGGTGGGCAGTCACGGTGCCCTGTTCTGAGCCACCAAGCCCAGCCAGCAGCACTTCATAGTGCAGGTGACAGTGGGTATCCAGGGAGAGCCAGGCATGCCCTGCTGCCTGGCTCTGCACAGGTGGCAGCACCAGGGCTCCTGCCAGGGGCACGGGCAGTGCTGGGTCCAGACAGAGAAGAGGTGACAGGTGAGAAGGTAGCCTAGAGCAGCCCCTCAATCCCAGCATTCCCCATCTCCTCCAGCACAGGCTGCATAAGCTGGAAGACATTGTCCATAGGCCCCAGGCCTTGGAAGCAGCAAATCTCAGACCCCTGTACCATGGCAACAGGGAAAGTCTGCCAGCAGGGCCACCCTCCACATGCCTACCTTCTCCAGATGCCAACCTGGACCCCAGGCACAGAGAAAGGCACACCAGGCTCTGGCCCTCTGACGTCATCCCTCACATGCTTGAGTCAAAGGGTAGAATATGCCAAAGGGCAGGCAGACCCCTTGGGCACTCACTGTCATGGCGGGCGCTGTGCCCACTGTAGGGCAGGGCAGCCACGTGCCCCCGCAGCTCTCCTTCTGGGAAGTCCTTGGTGCCCACGTTCAGGAACAGCTCATTTTGCAGCAGCATATGAGCCCCTCGGGCACCTAGTCCAGCGCAGACACCCATGCCCTGGGGGGCGGGGAAAGATGAGCCCACCCCAGCTTTTACACAAGCCCAAGATTCTGCAGCCTTTCCACATTTTGTACCCCCACTACACCCAGACACACCTCCACACACCAGTAGCAGACATAAGAATCTTGCGGGCCCATTTTCCAGTCCCTTCTCTGCCACTTCCTAGCTATGTCAAACCTTAAAGAATTACTTAGCCTCTCTGAGCCTTCACTTCTTCATCTATATAATGAGTACTGTGAAAGCCAAAAAATATGTATAAATAAGGCAACCACTGCAGTGCCTGGCACATAGAAAGTCCCAATAAGTAGCAACATTGCTATCACATTTATTATTATATGGTCTAATTGCACTGTTCTCCATACCTCACTCCTCCCACTTGACTGTGAACTTGCTGAGAATAGGGGCCACATCTGACTTTCTTTGAACACCAGACCCTAGCCTGGGGCTCCCTAAAGATGTGTCAAATGAATAAATGAATCAGAGAGCCCATGAGTGAGTGAATGATATTGAACCTCCCTGCTTATCCAACCTGGCTTCCCACAGCCCAAGTAACGGCAGCCCTGGCTATGGGCCCTGTGGCCCAGCTCTGCCTGGAGCCCTCACCGTGTGTCCTCCTGGCTGGAGCCCATCCATGTGGCACAGGACAGTGCGCTGGTTTCTCCGCTGAGGCTTGGTCTCCAGAGTCATGGCCACCACCTCACTGCCTGTACCTACCACTTGCACCTGGTGGGCAGCATTGGGGGACAGCCAATTGGAGTGGCAGCAAAGGCCTGAGGCCTGAACCACTGCAGGACAAAGCTCTGCCCTGCTCCCTCCCCCCTGCTGCAGCTCCTGACTCCTACCTGGTAGATCAGGGAGCCATTTCCTAGCAGTGAGAGGCTGGCTGAGCCAGCAGCACCCGTCTGCACTGGAATCAGGGCATCAGCCCCACAAAGGACACTTTGCAGGACTGCAGAGGGTCAAGACAGGTGGTGGAAGGCTTGCCCCCATGGGCACTCATACTCCCAGCCCCTAGGATCTCAACCACACCCAACTGAGCCCCTCCCCTAGCACTTGTCAGCCCCTCTTGGTTGTGCGTACCCAAAGTGCCAGGCCCCACTCTGCCTCACCTTCACAGCTCTGCCTGGCAGCAATGTGTCCACTGATGCGCAACCCTGGCCCACCTGCTCTCTCCAGGGCCATCTGCAGCTCCCCCAGCACCAGCCAGTCCATTTCCTGAACTGTCAGGTTGGGCAGCACCTCAGCAAAGCCTGGCTCCTAGAGACAAAGCAGGGCGTAGTGGGCAACAGCGAGACACCACAGCAGGTGACGGCAAGAGCCAGACCCTCACTCACCTGGGCTGAGGCATTGGCCTGGAGCTCTCGCAGTAGCTGCCCCTGGTGTAGAATCTGGAGCCTCAAGGGAACCTGGGCCAGTCCTGCAATGGCCACGCATGTAAACATTCCTGAGAGAGAAGTGCTCTCCCTACCCTTCTCATACACTTTTCCTCCATCCCACTTACCCCCATTCCTGGGTTCCAGCAGCCCCCGAAACAGCAGCAAAAAATGCAAGGAGTCCTCCATGTCACTGAGAGTGAGTAGGGCAATGCCCCCTACACCCTGCTGTGGGGGGCCTTCCAGAGTCAGTATAGTACTGAAGGTCTCTGGGGGAGGGAGGACCATAAGAGCCCATCAGAAAACCCCCTCCTCAACCCACCCCATGCCTGGAGCCAGAGAATACTCAGAACTTCACCTCTAGGGGATGTTGGCTCCCCTTACCTGCAGCCAGGGCCCGGTGTCGTATAAGAGGCCCCCAGACCTCCCCTGAAGGGTGGGTGGGTGTCACGAGTGCCACATGCAGCTGTTCTGCCCTAAGGAGACGCAGAGACAACCGAGGGACTGCCCGCCACACCCCACAGACCTAGAGCAGGGAGACAAGAAGGCCCCACACTCAGCCAGTAGGCAGGACAGGCCAGCCAAGAGGCCCAGGCCTGGTGAGGAAGGAATACGGAAAGAAGCCCCCAGGCCCTCCTTGGAAGCTTAAGAAGGGGCCCTGGAGCCAGATGCTTGGGTATGAATCCTGGCTCCACCACTTACTAGCTGTGTAACTTTGCACAAATCACATTCTGCTACTGAGCCTCAGTTTCCTCATCTGTAAAATGGGCATCATAATGGCAGTGCCTTCCTCCCACTGGACGGTTGTGAGGACCAAAGGAGGCAATGCAGAGCATGCTCTCAGCACAGTGCCCAGACTGGGTAAGTGCTCATAAATGGCATCATCTCACCAGGCCATCTTGGGTGGGGGCTGCAGGGTGTTCAAACAGGACACTGCCATTGGAGTCTGAGAAGCGGACCCTGGTGGGGCGGTTTAGCCTGGGAATGAGAGGTCGGGTAAGGCCGGACCCCAAGCCTGGGCCAGAAGCAGCCCTTCCCAGCTGGCTCTCCCAGTTCTCCCTCCCGCTGCCCAGCTCACCCCTCCTCCTTCCTTCTCCTTTCTCCCGTTCTCTCTTTCTTACCGCTGGTAGGAGATGGAGAAGCCTAGGCTAGAGCGCAACAGCGAGACTCGGGCCCGTGCCACCGCCTGCGACCTCGGACCTGTCAGCAGCGCCACGAAGTCTGCATGGGGAGTTAGATGGCCTGAGCACTGTCAACCGCTGCTAGAGGCCAAGCCCCACGGACGCACCCCCAGCCCCCACCTACCCGTGTGGCCGTCTCCACGTGCGCGCTCCTCAGCGCCCGGCTCCCCGCGGTTGCTGTAACTGCGGTGCTCCGGATCCCGCGGATACTCGAAGGGCAGATCCGTCGGCTGCCGCTCCGGACTACTGCGCTCTGCGCGGGGGGTAGGGGACACGGGCTTCAGCTGGCCACGGAGAGGGCCAGTTGGCCACTCCAATCTAACTGGCCCAAGACCTAGTACCACGGCCCTGCCGCGCTCCCCTCGAGGCGGGGTGGGCCTTACCCTGGGGGCAGGTCTGGCAGCAGTGTCCTGGCAGCTGGCGCGGCTGCCCGCAAGCCAGGGTTGGGCACTCGGGTTTGATGTTCTTGCAGGTGACCCTGCCGGGACCTCTCACACGGCGACCCCACTGAGGCTGCTCACAGAGAAGAAGGGAAAACAAATGAATGCAAGATGCCAACGGGTGACAACCCAGGGCGAGGGGAAGAGTCCAGGGACCAGGGCAAGGTCGTGCCACTTAGACAGCTGTGCCACTTAGAAGCTGTGGTGGCCCTAGACAAATTATTTAATCTCTCCGGGCCTTAGGGTCCCTATCTGGGGGGGAAAATGGGGATAATAATAGTATCTATCTAGCAAGGATGTAATGGGAGTTAAGTGAGAGACAGACGAAACGGAGTTGGCACAGAGCCTGACACATAGTAGGCGATCAAAAGTAAACACCTGAAACTTGAAGGGGGCAATACCCCTTCCTCCAGCAGAAAATATCCCAACTATCTGCGGACTAGCCTTTCTCCTCAGCAGCTCCGAGTGCACTCCGATGTCCCAGGACCCCAGCGCTCCCCCACCCGCAAGGGCCCGGTCCGCGGCCGCGGTGTCCACTCACCGCCTCGCAGGCGCACAGCACACAGCGCATCACCCCGAAGGGCTCCCCCAGGTCCGGGTGCCACGTCTCGTCCAAGGCATAAACCTTCCCGCCGAAGGAGCAGCCTGCGGGGACGGGCTTGGCTGGCGGCCGCTGCCCCGCTCGTGCCGTGTGCCCGCCCCGGGCGCTGCCCGCCGGGCCATGGGTCCCCCGGCACGACGCGACTCGAGCCCCCGCCCACCCCTCCAGGCCGCCCGCTGCGCCGAGCCACCTGCGCCGGGCACCCCCTCCGGGCAAGCGCCGACTTACCCCGAGCCGGACGCTCCGCCCGCGCCTACCCCCGGGTGCCCACCTACCTGCCGCTCCCCGAACCGGCAGCGGCTCCTTCTCGGGACGGATGGGCAGCGCAGGCGGCTCGGGGCCGGCGCCGCGGGCCGGCCGGGAGCCGAGCAGCAGCAGCCCGAGGAGCAGCAGCGGGGCCGGCGGGGCCGGGAGGCTCGGCATGACGCGAGCGGGACAGCTGGGGAGGCGGGAGGGCGGAGGGAGCGAGGCAGCGAGGAGGGAGGGGGCCGGGCCGGGGCGGTACGGCGGGAGGGGGCCGGGGCCAGAGCCGGGGCAGTGCGGCGAGGGGCTCGTCCGGCTGCCGCAGAGTCGGCGCCGGGCCGGGCGGGGCGGGAGGAGCGGCCGGGGGGAGCACGGGCGGGCGCTGACCCGGGCCGTACGCGGCACTAGTGCCCCGGGCGCCGGCTCCGGCCCGTTTTATGTCCCGCGCCCGACGTCCCGGCCGGGGGCCTCCTCCTCAGCAAACGGGGCGGCAGCGGCGGCTCTGCGAGGGGCCGGGCTGAGCCCGGGGTGGGGGGGGGGTCCGGCCCAGCAACAGCGGCCCGGATCGCGAGTGGGGGAGGGGAGGGAGGGGCTGGGACCGGGCAGGGGAGGAGGGAGGGGCTGGAGGGGAAGGGGGAGCGGAGGGCGTGGGGGGAGGGGAGGGACCAGGGGGCGCGAAGAGGGGGAGGAGAGGCGGGCCTGGAGCCCCCCGCTGCCGGCGGCCACAGGGCGGCTGGACCAGGAGATGCGTGTCCGGCCCAGGACGGGAGCCTCAGGCCAGGGAGGGGCAGAGGCTGGGCCTGAGGCCTGGACTGGTCACTGGGCGAGGACCTGGTTCCTGCCCGAAGGATGAAGACTTGTCTTTAAGGATGACAACTTTGTGCAGGAAGGGCCCGTCAACTGATGTACTGACTCTAGGCCCACAGCACCCTCTCTCACTGCCTAACCTGTGTCCCCATCTCTTCTCTGAGATGTCTCCTCATTATAGTGTTCCCCAGGACAGGGACCTAGCCAGAAGCAGGCAGTGTTCTGCTTTCTATCTAGTGACAGTGTTTCCTGTCCACTGTAACCTGTCCTTGGGCCCATTCAACCATCACCCTCTTGCTTTCTCACCCTCTTTCTTCATCCAGGGTAAGTTCTGCCTCTCCAGCCCATCCCCAACCTCCTTTGTCTTGGTTTCCTGGTCATGACTGCCTCTCTGTCCCCTCCCACCCCCACATGTCCACCATCCTCCCAGCTATCCCAGCACCCTCCTTCCTAATCTTGGGAGGCATCTCGTCTGGCTGAACTGGAGAATTCCGGGATCTAGGCCATACTCCTTAGCAGACAGCCCCATCCTTGGGAGGAGGAACAGGAGAGAGCCTGAGGAAGAACTGAAGGTGGGGGGAGGGGATGATGGGAACAAGGACAGGCCAGGAGGCCCTGAGGACAGAGACTGTGGGGAGACTGGGATTGAGGGGAAAGCAAAGGAACCAGAGTCAGGGCCAAAGGAAAAGGGGGGCCAGAGGGGAGGTATTTGCAGGGGAGGTTTAGCAGCTGTCTTTCCTAAGACAGGGACACATGGGCCTGGTTATTCCTCTTGTCACATATAGAGTGGTAGAAGATGGAAGAAGAAAGATATGGCAAGCAAAGGAGGGCACGGGCACAGAGATAAGCAGGCTGCTAGGTCTCAGCAGAATACCTAGGTCCAGGCTTAACACACACATTCACGTGCACACATACACCCCACACCTTCCAGTCCTCTCAAACTGCCAAATCCTTTCCGCATAACACTGACCCCTAATAAGATCATTCTCTAATATAGGCCATACCCAGATTCCCACTTGAAAAGGGGGAATGACAATATGAGACTCCCTAGGGGGTTATAGGTGAGAAAAGCAGGAAAGCAAGAGTCCTACTGGATTTCAGCAGCAGGTGTGGTGACCAGGAAAAAGAAATTTGTATAGGAAGGACTTGAAAACCCCACCAATCTTAAACAAGACCTCTGTGCCTCTTCTCCAAGGACAAAAATGTCCTGCCATATTCCTCCTGGAAAAAAAACTCTGTTCCTCTCCCATCTCCTTCCCCAGACACGTGCCAGGTTTCCCATCTCTTAGGAAAAGACAGATCCCCCTATCCAAATCCGCCCTGTGATATGTGTGGGTGGAGGAGCTGGGCTCAGTTAGTGGACCATGGTCCAGGCAGGGGCTCCAGGTCCAGCGCGGGTGGGAGGAGAAGGCGTCACTTCCGGGGGACTTCACCAGTATCTGGTGGCTCCCTGCTCTGATTGGGCAAAAGTGGCTCAGGCAGGAGTGTGACCCCACTGCCGTGGAGGGGCTGTGCCCCAACGCCACATGTCTTCCTACCCATCTGCTCCCCAGAGTGCTGCCTGCTATGCACCTGAGTCCTTGAGCCCTTCTCCACCTGGTGAGTGGCAAGAAGGATTTGGGGTTAAGTGAGGGTAGGAAGGGCAGAAAAGAGGAATTGGGCTCTCAGCTGGGGGAGGAGCAGGATAACTGGAACCTACAGGCACTGACCTTTGTCAAGAAGAGTGTAGCCTTCCCAGAATGGGAGGAGCAGGACAGAGCAGGGGGTAGGGGGTGGGGTGCTGATTTCTGAGGGACTGATCACAGACTTGGTACAATACAGCACAGTCCTGCCTGGCCCTAGGGAAAGGGGACATGGGCCCAGGGAGAAAATAAGAAAGAAGGTGCATTTAGGGCTTAGGGAACATAAGTACCAAGACAGACAGAGCCCAATCCCTATTCTCACCCAGTCATTCCTTGTTAGCTTAAGGTTCTGAATCCCAGGGCTGGGGAAGCTGGGTCAGGCAAGCCAGGGCACAAGGAGAGGGTAGTGGGAGGAGAGCTCATGCATGTTGACAGACCTACAGGAAATCCCAATATTGAATCAGGTGCAGGCCTCTTTGCACAACTTGTGAAAGGAGGAGGAAGCCATGTGGGGGGTCCTGTGAAGGAACCGGAAGGGATCTATGGAGGGGGGAGGGGAGGGGAGGCAGGTACAGGGCTATGAGACAGATAAGTTGGGTGTTTAAGGTGAGGTAAGCTAAGTAAGATGGGCATCACCTTGCTCAGCAGGTGCCCATTCCTGGGCAACTCACCTCAGGAAGGAAGTCCCAAGACTGTTAGCCCATCTCTTTGCCTTGGATAAGAGGTATTTCAGAACTTAGAGTGCAAAGAAAAACTCCAGGAGGATCTCCTGTCCTGCTGCTCTTTAGCAGTTCTAGGCTTTATGTGTGGAGGTAAATAGGGAAAGAATGAGAGGTTAATTTCTCCTACACCACCTTTTAATACTCGACCTCTAGTAGTCCCGGTTATCTTTGCCCAATTCCCCTCATCAACTCCACTCCCCAACACTGAAGCTACCCCTCAACACATTGTGCATGTTTGCTAGTTCCTCATCCTGGCCTTATATCCCATTTTCCATTCTCTTTTCCAGGGTTGCACCACAATACTTTCATTTTCTATCCCCATACCAGATAGGGATGGAATAGTTGCTCAGAATTTGAGGCCAATTAAGATGTGTGTGTATACATATCCTGTCCTGCTGCTCTGGGGCAGGGGGCGGGGGGTGGAGTAGGAGCCCATATTAGATTCACAGGGGAGCCCTGACAGAGACACCACATGCTGTAATCACAAGAAAATGCGGGAGCAGTCAGCTTCCGCAGTTCTAGGCTGGTCAGCATCTCAAGCCCTCCCAGCATCTGTTCCCCCTGCCAGCCAGTCTTTTCCTTGAAACCTGATTAAATGTTCATTATTCCTGTCACTTTCAGGATAGATTCCAGATGCTCTTCCTCGGCCCACCTGTGCCCCACCCCACTCTGCCCAGAAGTGCAAGAGCCCAAGCCGCCTCCATGGCCTCAGGAAGGATTCAGGGGAGAGGCCCCATACAGGGAGCCACTCCAGCCAGACACCCCAGCCAGAATGGAGCTGACTGGTAAGAACTGGAGAGGCTACAGCCAGATCAGAATGTGGCAGAGAGGGAAAGAGAAAAGAGACATGCTGCAGGTGTTGGGGGCTGGAGAAACCCAATCTCCCAGGAATAAGGTGTCCAAGTAGCAGATTCCCTGGATTTCAGCTCTGGGTTTTAAATGGGAATTCCTGGACTGCTACCCAATGATGATATCTTCCTTATCCACTCCTTTCAACCTTACCTCTCCTCATCTAAGAATTGCTCCTCGTGGTCATGCTTCTCCTAACTGCAAGACTAACTCTGTCCAGCCCGGTTCCTCCTGCCTGTGACTCCCGACTCCTAAATAAACTGCTTCGTGACTCGCATGTCCTTCAAGGCAGACTGGTGAGAATTCCCAAGCACTATCCCCTCTATCCACTCAGCTGGTAAGATACCCTCACTCCCATCACTTCCTCTCACTCCCTGGCCCAATGATTATTCTTCCAATATTGTCTTTGGTAAGACTACCACCTACTGATCACCACTCCCCAACAAGGATTATGATTCCCAATAGAGCCCTCTTTTAAAAGCTCTACTCATGGAATATGTTCTTGGTCACTGGACCACCATACCCCCTATATTTCAATTCCCTTCTCCCCCCCACATCAATGTTTCTCAACAGAGCCAGTGCCCAGACATTAACCCTTTGTCCATACCTGTCCTGCTGCCTGCTGTGGATTTTAGCCTGGGAGAATGGAAAACCCAGACGGTAAGAAAGCCATCCCTTACTTTGGCTTCTCTAAGTTTTGTTTTCATCAGTTTCCTACAGCTTCTCAAGGATTCTTCAAAATTCTTGAGCTCCCTAAGAATATCTCACCTTCAGTTTGGCCACCCTAACCCAATCTATATTTGCCTATGATGATATCCTGTGGACAAGATGATGGCTTACAGCCTTGCTATGTTAAATGGATTCAAAGCTGAACACCATAAAAAGCTGGATAGAAGTCTCCCACAGCCATGCCTTTAACCTATTCCCATCCAACCTTCTTAAGTTATCATGAAAAAGTAATACTGTGCTCTAATTTTCACCATACCTCCCTAGAATCAACTGCCTTTTGATGACTGGGACGAATTGAGTAAAATCATAACGGACAGATACAGGGCAGACAGTTAAAAAAAAAAAAAAGTAAGTCTGATCTGTCATCCACAGGTGACACCAAGCTAGGAAGTACCACTAACATAAAAAAGGACAATCAAGATTCAAATCGCTGAAAGCCTAGGTCAAAAACAAGGTGAACTTTAACAGAGATATATATATGATTCTACATGTGTAAATTAATTGAGTAAAATCCTCTTCCAGTCTTCAGGCCACAATGCCCTGCTTCCCTCATTTAAACTTCTAGCCCTAGTACTTCCTATGAAAACTATCTGGGAGAGGTACGTTGATCCCAAACTTAGCATGTAACATTATTGAAGCATTTGTTTTAAAAGCTAGCAATTCTAGGCCACTTTAGATGTTCAGCACCCACGTTGTGGAAATATTCCTATCGCGCTTCTATTCTGAGTGGCCTGCACTTAAAAGTACTGGCCTGAGTACTGCATAACCTGCTCAAAACACATGCTAACTTATTAAGAGGGACCGTATTAAACTAACATGTGTCCAGAAGGAAGCAGTCTGAACAGTAAGAAGTTAGAAACATGTTATATGAGGAATGGTTTTTAAAAAAAAAACAAAACCTGTCTGATTGGCTTGGAGAAAAGTCTTAGTCTTATGGTACAGCAAGAAGTGCTTTAGCCTGGGACCAGGAAACCTATTGGGAGGAGGCACTCCTTGCTTGATCAACTCTTCTACCCTTAAGACCTCTAGAATCCCCTTTCTTCTCTCAGGTCTTCTAGGGGGACTGGGTCAGGGATGATGGGCAGTTCCTATAGGTCCCTTGTAGTTCCAGCTCTGCCATTTATTAGTAAGTCTGTTCCCTTCTTCTTTATCATTATGATAGAGTCTCATGTCTACATTTAGTTTAAAAATCATATGATCCTAAGGTTTTGTAGCAGAAAGAGTAGATTTGCAACACTAGAACTAAGAGGTAAATGCAATAATAGGGCAGATTTCAGCAATGTAAGAAAAAAAAGAACTTTTCTAGGGGCTGGCCCATGGCTCACTCGGGAGAGTGTGGTGCTGATAACACCAAGGCCACGGGTTCGGATCCTGTGTAGGGATGGCCGGTTAGCTCACTGGCTGAGCGTGGTGCTGACAACACCAAGCTAAGGGTTACGATCCCCTTACTGGTCATCTTTAAAAAAAAAAAAAGAACTTTTCTGACTGCAACTAAGTGTAAGACCAGGCTGGGTTAGCGGACACTGGAGTTATTGAAGTGGAGGCTGATGACCAATTGTCGGAAGACTGTGAAGGAATTCCTGTGCTGGGTGGGACCTTGGTCCTGTCCAATTCTCAGCGCCTATGATTCATTCTGCTGGCTATTCCTACAGGCTCCCCACCCACTATTAGCATGCCCTTTGAAGGAGTCCGCTTCTCTCTTCTATCTCTTTTCCAGGAGCAGACCAAGGCACAGGACATTCTGGGAGCAGTGACCCTTCTGCTGGAGGGAGTGATGGCAGCACGGGGACAACTGGGACCCACCTGCCTCTCTTCCCTCCTGGGACAGCTTTCTGGACAGGTCCGCCTCCTCCTTGGGGCCCTGCAGGGTCTCCCTGGAACCCAGGTAAGCACCAGTCAGGGTATCTATAGAAACTGTCCTTTCCTGACTCAGTCCACCTAGAAGACCTCAGGGAAGAAGTGAATTCCGAGGATCTTGAGGGTAGAAGAGCTGATTTACTAAGGAGTGTTCCTTCCCAGTCATAAGCCTGTGTGCTGGTACCCATCTTTCCCACATAGACAAGGAAGGCCTGATATCTAGCCCTGTACTCTGGCCTCAGGCTCATCCTCTGCCCTCAGCTTCCTCAACAGGGCAGAACCACAGCTCACAAGGATCCCAATGCCATCTTCCTGAGCTTCCAACAACTGCTCCGAGGAAAGGTGCGTTTCCTGCTGCTTGTAGGAGGGCCCACCCTCTGTGTCAGGCGGGCCCTACCCACCACAGCTGTCCCAAGCAGTACCTCTCTATTCCTCACACTAAACAAGCTCCCAAACAGGACTTCTGGATTGTTGGAGACAAACGCCAGTGTCTCAGCCAGAACTACTGGCTCTGGACTTCTGAACAGGCTGCAGGGATTCAGAGCCAAGATTCCTGGTCTGCTAAACCAAACCTCCAGGTCCCTGGACCAAATCCCTGGATACATGAACAGGACACATGGACTTTTGAGCGGAACTCATGGACTCTTTCCAGGACCCCCACCCAGGACCCTAGAATCCCCGGACAATCCCCATGGAACTTTAGACACAGGTGCTCTGCCACCCAACCTCCAGCCTGGATATTCTCCTTCCTCAACCCATCCTTCTACTGGACAGTACACACTCTTCTCTCCTTCACCCACCTTGCCTACCCTCATGGTCCAGCCCCACCCCCTGCTTCCTGACCCTTCTGCTACCATACCCAACCCTACCAGCCCTATTCTAATTGCAGCCCACCCTCACTCCCAGAATCTGTCTCAGGAAGGGTAAGGTACTCAGACACTGCCAACATCAGCATTGTGTCTCATGGGTCCCTGGGAGACAACTGCAGCTATACCAAATTTCCTGCTTTCACCTAAAACCCAAAGCCCCGGTAAAGAGGGATAAACGGGACAGAAAAAGGGATCATTTTTCACTGTACATTAGAAAACTTCAGAAGCTATTTTTTTAAGCTATCAAAAATATTCATCTTGAGCAGCTAATTATCTTTGGTCTATTTTCTACACCAATTTGCAACTTACTAATTCTCTACGTGCTCTTTTTCACATGCTAATTCTGCAAAGGCCTGGACTGGCTTGGCCTTTGAACAGAGGTAAAGACTTACCTTGTGTCTGAAAACAGAGAAAGGGTAGTTTCCTTTGCTTCAAGATTAAGGCCCTCCTATGTGCCCCTCCCCTTTACCATCATTCTCTGTGGGACTTTCTTTGATGCCATGTTCTTAAGAGATACTTACTCCTAAGAAATGAATAAGTTGTCTCTTAGAAAGGCTGTCCTAAACAACAGACAAAGCTGAGCCTGTATAAAGAATAAATGAGAGTACCCAAAAGGTAACCAAGAAACAGGGGAAAGATGTTTTTCGCAGGGGGCAATAGATTCCCCTGACCACCCCCACCCCCCTCAAAAAAAGCTAACAGGAAACCTTGGAGAGCCTCACACCCAGGTAAGCCCATGCAGACAATTCAGTAAAGGCAAGACCTGGGTGTTACAGCTGAGCAAACAGCTGGAGCTTCAGCAGCTCAGCAGGAGGCTTCGCCAGGCATGGGCTCCTGCCTCCCTCCTGTGGAGGTCAGGAGAAGTGCAGGAAGTGGCATGAGTCAGGCTTCTTGAGCTCACACAGCAGGACAGCACAAGTCAAGTTGAAGGCTCATTTCCCAATTTCCCACAAGTGCATCTAAAAAGCAGCCCTATGTGACCACCATAAACTTTGCTAGGGGATCTCTAGAAAAGAAGTCAGACTTATGGGGCTTTACAAATAAGTGCTGCGTTGGTGCTCAGGAAGAGGTTTGTGTGGCACAAAAACAAAAACTCCATTACAAAGGTCAACCTGCTACCTCCAAAGGAAAACCAGTGGAAGCTTTTTCTTCTCCCCCATGCCAAAGGAAAGGCAGAAAGGCTACCATGTAGGTAGAGGAGCCAGGAACTCAGAGTTCCAAACACTGCCACAAATACCACAGGATCACCAAAGGCATTCCAAACCAGTAAAATGAAAGCCAATGTGCCAGGATCCTTATGTACATTACCTTTTTTAACACTCACACAACTCTATAAGGTAGGTACTATCATCTCCATTATACAGATGAGGAAACTGAAGCTCAGAGAAGCCAGGTGAGTTCCCAATGGTTACATAGCCTATGAGAAGGAAAAGAAGGAACACTCTTGTCTGTCTCACTCTTGGGTCCAAATTCTCCCCAGTGTGGTGCACTTTTAAATATATCATTCAGTAATCCTGTTTACTGGGAAAGATTTCCAAGTCCTTATGGAATAAATACATCAATAACTAAAGAGTTCTGAGTGGAAAACTAAAGCTCTTGGTGGGGTGACCATTTAGACATCTCCTGGTGCCCCTCTCTCCCTTCATGGACAGAACTGTTACCATGGAGAAGGAATCAACAAATGCATAAAGCTCAATAATCTTGTCTGGTGTTAGTTTCTGCATAGGAAAGAATTAGTTCATCCACGCTACATATTCCAGAATGCAATCAAGGGAATGGTTAAGTGGAAACTGTAATTTACTAAAATACTGAAGTAGGTTAAATTTAATGACCAAATGAAACATCTTATGGCACATGATACAGCCAGCACCCATGACAAGATATGCCAAAGGAGCCAAAGAATTATGGGTTCTTGGCACAGTCAGATAAGAGGCAAGGATGGCAAAGCTGCCAATGTAACCAGAAAGTTCCAGGCATCTGGTATTGGCATTTGACTTACTCTAGCTCAGGGAAAATGCAAAAAACCCATGGGCTCCTCCAATGTGAACTATTCTGCCTCTTTTAAGAATTAACCCATTCCCAAATCATTCTGTCTGGCTGATTCTACCCCTTCTACTCTGACAGAAAACTAAAAACTTTACAACCAGAACACTCTTATCCCTATTCAACTTTACACCACTTCTCTTTCTTCTGCCATTCTAAGGCAGCCACAACAGTCTGCTATGATACCCTGAACTATATTACTGGTAATTAAGTTCTCCCACTATAACCCAAATCCATCCTTCTGCAACCCCCCAAAAAACCTGACCTCATAGAAAGGTTCTAGGATTCCGTAAAAATTTCTACCAACTCCCAGTGCATCTCCTACTACCCCTTCCCCCACATAGTGAGGTAAAAGAAACACCTTTTCCTCCTCCCTGCTGAGACCATTCATTTTCAACCCATTTCCCTAAATACTATTTCTAACACCTCATGTAAAGACCTGAAAATGATGGGGAAGGAAATACCCCAGGCATCCCAGCAGGGAGATCAGCTCCCATGGCAAAACCAGATCAAAACAGACAACTGCTTAATACACACTCACAGAGAATCTTTCTGGATTATTACCCTGAATTTCCCAGGGGAAAACAGGGTCCCATTTACTTTCTCAGAGACCTCTAATGCTAGGCTGAAGGGCCAGTTCACATGCTGGAGTCCTTATAATCATCACCATTTCCTTTTTCTTCCCCCACTTATAAGCGAGTGACTGCAGTTAAGACTGTTGCATTGTCCTGGGCACTGGCACTGGACTGCCAACCTCATTGGTATTGCTGCCCTGTCCACTTCAATGGTCTGTGCAGCAGTTCCCTGTTCAGTGTCACTAGTAAGAAGCACCACCACTTACCCTCCTTCCCAGGTCCCCACTGGAATGGAGAGCAGAGCCAGCTTCTCCACCTATTTCTATGACCACTAAGTTCTCTCTTTCTACTCTCTTCAAGTCATGCCCCATGCCTATGTCTAAAAGCCTCTACCTAAAGCTTGTATTAAAATGATGAACATTTCCAGGCCATGCAAGTGACTCATTCAAGTCAACGTGAACTGACTTCCTATGAGACTAAAAGTGTCAAAAGGATACAAGCAGTGCTCCTTGCCAACTTAAAATTCTATGCCAAGTGGGTGGTATCTTCTGTGCCTGGGGTACCCTCAGAGGCCAAAAGGACAAAACTCTCTTTCCCAGACAGAAAACCACATTGGAGGATAAATGTTTGGAATAGTCAGCCAGAAGATTCAGATAACCTTGAACTCAGATACCAAAAGGTTGGGATAAATCTTACATTGGCATGTGATCATGTGGCTTTGGGCCAGAAACAATATCCCACAGATAAACTGGAAAAAATGATTTTAAAGTAAACAGAAAAAAAAATTTTTTTAAGAAGGGGACAGTCTGAAAAAGTAAAGTTTAATTAAAAAGTCATATCCACAAAACAACTTCTGATTCACTTTAAGCTCTCCCACTGTATCTTTCACAGGCAAGTCAGTTTTCCATTGAGTCCAGACCAGCTAAAGATGCACCCACAATGAACAGAGACAGCCCCTCCTTATCAGGTGAACAACGAAACTGCTATTCAGGCTTGAACAATATCCATGTCCTGAGTGACTAAGCAGCAAGGCTGGTTTCCCACGAGGTTCAGAAGGCCAGTTTCTTCATCAGCAGATAAACTCTGGAGTCAACCTCAAATCCATGTAGGTTGTTGGCATCACCCTGAAGCCTCATGAGCAGGCCCCCATAGGACACGTAGGCAGAGCTGAAACAGAAGGCCCCAGTCCCATGAATCTGAGGTCTGGAGCAGCTGCTACTCAGCGGCTCTCCATCCCAGCCCAAAAAAGAGAAGAGGCACCCTTATAGGGCTTTGTCATTAGCAAACAAAATTAAGACAAAGATAAATGCAGATGTGTGCAAGGTAGTGTTCTTTATATTAGTAAAGGTGGAAAACACCCACATGCCCAAAATTAGGGGAATGGTCAAATTAATTAAGACACAGTCATGTGCCACATAACGACATTTCAGTCAAAAATGGATCACATATACGACAGTGGTCACATAAGATTATAACGGAGCTGAAAAGTTCTGTCACCTAGTAACTTCATAGCAGTCTTAACATCGTTGTGCAATTATTCTTTTTAAAAATTTAATGTAGCCTAAGCATACTGTGTTTATAAAGTCTATAGCAGTGCACAGTAATGTCCTAGGCCTTCACATTCACTCACCACTCACTCACTGACTCACCCAGAGCAACTCCCAGTCCTGCAAGCTCCATTCACAGGAAGTTCCCTATACAGGTGCACCATTTTTTATCTTTTACACCATATTTTACCTTTTCTATGTTTAGATATGTTTAGATACACAAATATTCACCATTATGTTACAGTTGCTTACAGTATTCAGTATAGTAACATGCTGTACAGATTTGTAGCTTAGGAGCAACATGACTGTACATCTATTTACTGGAATGTTATGCAGCTATTAAAATGCCAGGAAAAGCTTTAAACTGACATGGGGAAATATACTTTATATAACGTTAAGCAAAAAGAGCAGAAGAAAATATTGTGATAAACAACATGCTCTCAAAGAAAAAAATCGATATTAAGAAAAACTAAAATATTAAAAAAATGTTTATGTGAAAGGTTCCCTCTGGGTATGGAATTATAGGTAACTTTTTTCCCCCTTCTTCACATTTCTTCTCTGCTTTTCAAATTTCTTACAAAGATCACATATTGTTTTAATAAGATTTCAAAGAGAAGAAAAAATAGTTGGGCAGGAAAACCATAGAACTAGGGATTGGGTTACAGAGTAGCAACACACACACACAAATAAACAAAAACAAAAAAGCCTAGCAGTTTAATCAGTTCCTGGGGAAGCAACTCTGCTTTGTACTTTACACAGCAAGACTATCAGTTTCTCATTTGGCCCACTGGGCCTTGAGGTCCTGACCAAGAGCAATGTGAGCAGCCTGTCACTCAGACTGGAAACTTCCCAGAACAGTTTCTCTCTAGGGCCCACCTAGGTCTGAGGTGCTTGAGGGCAAGGACGTAACACAGGAAGCAGGAACATGGCCCAAATTCTTTTTCCCCTTAAGAACAGGGAGGGGGAAAAAAGATTCTCACAAAACTATGGAACTTACAGGCGTGTTGCTGCTTCGGTAGAAGTTTCATCTCCCTCAATCCTGTACACTTTTCCATACATTACATACTCAAATTGGTCAGCCCTGTGGAACAATAGTGGCAAAGTTATTCTTAATAGTAATTAATGATATCAGAGACCCTTTAAAAATGGTACCTGGTAGGGCCAGCCGTGGCTCACTTGGGAGAGTGTGGTGCTGATAACACCAAGGCCACGGGTTTGGATCCCTATATAGGGCTGGCCAGTTAGCTCACTTGGGAGAGCATGGTGCTAACAACACCAAGTCAAGGTTAAGATCCCCTTACCGGTCACCTTTATAAAAATAAATAAATAAATAATAAATAAATTTTAAAAGGTACCCGGTGACTAAATGCCAGCATTCCAACAATAGGCACCTCACAAACATGATGTCATTTAGTCCGCACAGCAACCCTATGAGCTAGGCACGACCATCCCTATTTTACTGATGAAGAAAGAGCTTATGGTTATTCAACAAATAAGTGGTAGAGTTGAGAAATGAACTCAGTGGGGGTCCAAAGCGTTTCCATCACACCAAGCTCTCTCCCAAGACACAAGGCCAACACAGCCTGGGTCACTCAGTAGTATTTCCTCAGGCTTCAAAAAGGTAAAACTCACAAGCACATAATCACTGTTTTTGATAAACACATGGTTGTTTGAGTTCTTTTCTTTTTTTTTTTTTGGCTGGCCAATACAAGGATCCGAACCCTTGACCTTTGTGTTATAACACTGAGCTCTAACCAACTGAGCTAACCAGCCAACTCTTAAATGCTTAAGTGTAATAATTTCCTTAATGTTACTCAGATTCTGCTGATCACCATTTATCCCGGGAATTAAATAAGGGTCTTTCTATACCACCTATCTACTTAGTCCTGAGGGCATATTTCAATTACTCCCTTCTATACTCCCCCACCTGGAAGGCCTGTCATCAGTGGGGTTGTATTCACCGTCATCCAGGGTACCATCTTCATACAAGGTACTAGCTATGACCAACCGGAACTTGTCACCTGAAAATAAGAGCAATATCTGAGGGTGAAATACAGCTGACACGGCAAAAAGCTTCTTGCTCTTGTCTGTGTTCAATCACTTACCCAGGTCTACAGGGTAAATCTGAATGTTTACATCTAAGATGAGGTCCATCTTGAAAGATTCACTCTCACAATGCAGTCGAGACACTGGGGACAAGTAGAAAAAGAGTGGCAGAGGTAATTGCCAAGCCAAGGGCAGACAAGACAGATCCCAAATTGGAGGTAACGCACAACAGAACACCCAGTCTAACCCAGTTTACATCCACTGGCCTCTTATCTGCTTTCACAGAAGTGCAGTCTCAATCAGAACCAAATATGCAAGAAGGAAAAGGGGATTAAAAACTATGGCAAGTGAACAGAATCCTCAGAAAAGAATCAAAGATTCTCTGGCAGTGAATAATATCCAGGTTCTAGGCCTGCCTGGATGCTTTAGAACCTGACTCCAGACAAGTTGTTCACTCATCCACTGTGTTGAGGGGATTACCGGGATGTATAAGAGCTGGTGTCTGTCCTGAAAAACATCTGACTCTCCAGGCAAAGAAAGAGACATCAAGGAGAAACAATTATTGATCAATGACAGAATTAAGAGGTATATACCAAGGAGTTAACTCTAACTCAATGAGGACTACAAAAGAAACTCTAAAGGTTCGAAGGGCAATACAAGAATATAGGCTCTGAAGTCAGATTACTGGCTGCGCAGCCTTGGATGAGTTACTTAAACTCTCAGAGCAAAAGGGAGAAGGCACCACCTACCTCGTGGGGGCTTTTGAGAGGAATAAATAAGGCAAACTGTGTGTTGAGGTGCACAGTACAACGCCTAGCACAGAGTAGGCAGCGATTATAGAGATGCCCGGGAGCTGGCCAGCACCATGACCAAAGGCCACCCCAGGCACAGGGCGCCGTATGTGTGAAGGGAGAGCTTGGAGTCTCACTTCTTTCGTCCATAAAATGTTTCCTGAGGGAGGTCTCAACATCAGGACCTGCTGGTAGGGGCAGATCACGTGAGTTGGGTGGACACGGGCCCCAGGGGTGCGTCCCCGAGGAAGTTAGCCTCATCCCTCAAACAGCTCCTAAATACCTTACTTACCTCGGTCAAACTTCTTGCCCTCCGGATCAATGTCTTTCACATCAAAAATATCCTCAAACAGGATGCCCGCCATCGTGAGGGGCCACGAGAACAGGAGAAGGGCTCAGCGCGACCACGACTGGGGGACACGCGCACCACCTCGCGTAGAGAAAACCAGAGGAGAAAGGGGGAAAGCAGCACCTCAGGAGGAGCAGCGAGAGAGCACAATAGCGCGTGCGCAGGAACATGCAGCAACGCGGCCACTTCCGCAGCCTCCTGGTCGGGGCTTCTTAACTTCCGCCCCTAAAGATTGCTTCCGAGAGGCTTCGGCTTCGAGGGCGAGTCTCAGATCCAGGTGACTCCGCCTAGGGCGGGGACACAATAAGTCCCACCTCTGGTGGAGGTGGCGCTGGTTCTCCTGCTCCGCTGGGTCTCTACTGCGCCCTCTTCAGAATCCGGGTCCCGAAGACTGGAATGCATGGGGGCCTAACCCAGGCGGGGACCTTGATCCTTGGCCGGGAGAAGCCCGGCCCTAGCCCCACCCTGCCGGTCCGTTTGCCTGCCGAGGGCACAGTCCGCGTCGAGGGCGAGTGGAGCAGAACCCCACCCCAGAGCATTGGTCCAGCAGGGGATAATGCCCAGCCCCTCCAGCTGGCACCGAGGCCCCCGGGCCGGCCCGGACCGGCTCAGCTCTGCTGGACCTCACCCGAGACAAGTCCGTCCAGTTTGGGAATTTGCCATGATGTCACTATGAGGAAGAGGAAAGCCTGCACAGTCCCCTCCCCTGGTACTGCACCCTCACCACCACCCCACCACTGTCCTCTTCCCCTGGGCCCTTCTCTCTTCCACCACACTGCCCCTTCAGCTTGGCACTAACCCCCCTCACTGCTCTCCCCCCAGGCATTGCCCCTTCAGCTTTGTACTGCCTGTTCCCCCACCACTGCCCTCTCCTAGACACTGATCTACATGCCCCTTCAACCTGGCACTGTCCCTTCCCTAAGATACCAGCTCTTCCCTGACACTGCCCCTTTCTCCTGGGTGCTGGCTACTCTTTCACACTGCCCCCTCACCTGAGCACCTCCTCTGCCTCCCAAATGCCCCTTTATCCTGATACTGCCCCCTCCCGCACACTGTCCACGTCCTGGGCGCTGCCCTCTCTCCTGACACTATCTCCAGCACTGCCCATCCACACTGTGTTCAGCCCACCCTCTGTTTTATCCTTCCCCCGACCCTGATAGAGAACGCAGAGCCCCATCAGGCCATTCAGCACTACTCAGGTTTCTCCTTGGGCCCTGCAAGGGAGAAGAGACCTCTGCTCCCCCACGCCTGCCTCCCAGGGTTGGCTTCCTGGGCACCTACAGCTCCCTTCTCTTGGGCCTTACCCTTCCCTGTTCCCTCCCCATCTTCACCCCCAAACACCCCGAAGTCCCAGTTGCTCCAGGTGCACCTCAGTGGGGGAGCCCCGAGGAAAGGAAGGAGAAAGGGAGGGGATGAGGGAGACGGCCCAGAATCCCCTCCAAATTCCCCCAGCTTTGCTTCTCACCCCTGATGGGGCAGAGAGGGCCTTCCTAGGCCGGTCTGAGCCGCTAGTCCCTCCGGGGAAATCAAAGAAGGGGCTGCTCCTGACTGGGCCGTAAGAGTCCGATTTATAGGGCTCTGCTGCCCCCAGCACCAAGCCCTAAAGAGAGCCCCGTTGTCTCCAGCCCCTCCCGCCCGGGCGAAGGGAGCCTCGGACTCGGCCCTGCCCCTCCACGTGCCAGCGGGCCCGCCCCCGCCCTAGCCCCGGGCGCCGCTCTCAGCTCCCGGGCCTCTGCCCGGAGAGGGTGAGGGCTGGCGCGCTCCAGGCGCCCCCTGCTGCCTCTCCCGAGCCTGAGAGGCGGCCCCACGCAGACCCCAGCCGGGCTGGGTCGGCCCCTCCCGAGGGGCCGGCGGGCGGAGCAGTGCAGAGGGCACCGCCCCCGGCCCGCCCGCCGAGGAGAGGACGGGAGCGGGAGGCTGCGCCAGCGGCGCCCGCTCGGGGCCCGCCGCACTCCGCACTTGGCCGCCCGGGCTGCGGGGACCGGACGAGTGCCGGCGCGGGCTCTGCCGGCCGGGAGCTTAGTCCAGGCCGGAGCCAGAGGCGAGAGGGCAGTGAGCGGAGATGGCGGCCGCGGCGGCCGCGGGGGCGGAGGAAGGGATGGAGCCGCGGGCGCTGCAGTACGAGCAGACCCTGGTAAGTGACGCCGAGCCGAGCCCTGAGGAGTGCGCTCGGGGACCTCCGCTCCAGGTTACCCTTGGAAGCGCGAGGACCAGGGGTCTAGCCTAATCCCTCCCCGGCCTTCTGAGCTGGGGAAACTGAGGCTGGGGATTCTGAGAGGCTGCAGCGCCAAAGGGATGGAAATCTGCATGCTGGTTTCTGGCAGAGGCCGGGGGCCTGCATGGGACAAGGACATCAGGTGCTTGTCCCAGGTGTCCTTCCCACACACACGTTTTCTTTGCTCCTCCCCCTCACCACCTGGGCCCAAGTCTTAGCACCCCACTACTCCTCCCTAGCACCATTCACACCGTTGGACTTTCTCCACACCCCTATCTCCACCATCCAAGACATTCCCTGTGTCCCTGCCATGTGCGTGGCACTGTGCTGTAAGCACATTGTGCTCTAGAGTGTGTAGAAAGATGATCAGACCCAACCCCAGCCCCTACCTCTGGGGCTAGAAACATGGCATTGTCAGGAACATCTCAGTCCATTCTCTGGAAAAAGGTGGCCTGTTACCCTGGGGGACAGGAGCTTTAGGAAGGATGGGTCAGGCGGGAATGGGTGTGGGAACTGGGACCTTTGTCCATGCTGACTCTGGGTATCTAGCCCCCACCCATCCTAGGGTGTCCCTTGACCTCATTAGAAGCAAGGGTCCTGGGTTCTGAGCTGACTCATGGCTACCACTGTTAGTAAGTGTTTGAGAAGCCATTTGACCCTTTTCATGTCACTGGGGTGGGGGACCCAAACCCAAGGGAGAGGAATGGGCCCCATGCTTCCTTTTTACCACCTTGGGCTAGAATTTGCCCAGAAGGAGGCAGGGAGGGAAACCTCTCTGGGAAGAGAGGGCTTGGGCTGTAACTGAGTCTGGGAGATGCCCAGTTACAAGAGAGAGTGACTGGAGGAAACAGGATGGCAGGGAGAGGTGGCAGGGATGGGGACAGAGCAAGAGGCAAGCCCTTGGGATAGGGTGAACAGTATCTATCGATCTGCACAGGCCGAGGATAGGGGCATTGACCAAGGAAGCCAGGCACTGGCCTCTGAAATGGTGTCTCTGATGCACCAGTCACTTCTCCATCTCCTTCCCTTCCTTCCTTATCTCTGGAATGAGCTCTCAGGGTCATGCTCTCTCCCAGAGAGCTCTCTGCTCCAGCCTCTCCCCCTTCTCCCTCCTATTCCTTTGTCTTTCTCTCACCCTCCTACACTGTGACTGCCTCTTTATACTCTTTTTTCCTCCTCCCTACTTCTTCCCCTCTCATCTTCTTTCTCTTCTCAGCCCGTTCCCCTCGCCTCTTTTTCTTGGTATTCCTTTTCTCCTCTCTCTAGTTCCCTCTCTTCTCTGTGCTTCTCCCTTTTCTTACTCGCTATCTCTCACCCTCTCTCTGTCACTATCTTCCCCTCCCTCCCCCCCCAGCCCCAACAGGAGCCCTTTGTGTCCCGAAGCTCTGCGGATGGCAGCCAGAATCTACTCCTCCCCACCCCCCAACACACGCCCAGCTTGGCAGGTCTAGTCATGGCTCAGAGATTCTCCCATCCCGTCACCCAGCATCCACAGTGACAGCTTCTATCCCCCAACCTTCCACTGGACTCAGGACAGCTCCAGAGTGGGCTACCAAGCACTCCCCACCCACCGAGAAATGCTTTCCTCTTCCAGCTGGGCTGGCAGGCTGTTTGGGGGGGGGGGAATGGTGACAAGGGGATTAAGTTGGGCGGGTGGGGTGCAGCTGAGTTGGTCACAGGCCAGAGGCCCAGCAGGAACGTGATAAGGATTGGGGCCGCGCCTGCTCCTAGGCCCAACTCAGCTGCCCCCAGCTCCATGAGGCTCTTGTTGTTGCCTACGTGCCCTTGACCATCCTTATTCTCTGACCTTCCCTCCTCCCACTTTCAGACTGTGCCTTAGGTTTTTCCATCCTTTCCTCCTCTGAGGCTTTGCCTCCCACTCCTCCTCAGTGCCCCCACCCCAGGCCTGTGAAAAGAGAACCAATTATTCTGCCACCCCCAGAGCCATGTCCCTGTACCTTGGCTGTCCTCACCACTCTAGCCAGGACAGCCCCCACAGTCTGCAATGTGCATTATTCCCACACCCCAGGCTGGAGTGGGAACTGTAGGTTCAAGAGGAGATAGATGATGTGAGGGCTGGGAGGAAGGGAGGCCCCCGGAACCCGCCCTGCATCCCCACCCAGCCCATGACCACTAATGCCCCATCTTCTCCATTGCTCCAGATGTATGGCCGGTATACTCAGGACCTCGGGGCCTTTGCCAAAGAGGAAGCTGCTCGGATTCGCCTGGGAGGACCTGAGCCCTGGAAGGGTCCCCCTTCCCCTCGGGCTCCCCCAGAGCTCTTGGAATATGGACAGAGCCGTTGTGCCCGATGCCGCAGTGAGACCGGGGTTGGGGCAGGGGACCTGGCTATGCTGTGCTGAAGGGGACAGAGGCCATTAGAGCTGCTGGTGGGGGGAGGGGAAGGGGAGTAGGGGTAGGAGCACTTTGGTGCCAGCCTCCCCATTCTTCCCTTCCCTGCTGCCAGTCTGTTCTGTACGCTGCCACAAGTTCCTGGTGTCCAGGGTTGGTGAAGACTGGATCTTCCTGGTCCTGCTGGGGCTTGTCATGGCATTGGTCAGCTGGGCCATGGACTATGCCATCGCTGCCTGTCTGCAGGGTGAGGGCAAGGGCTGGCAGGGGAGTGTGGGAAGAACCAGCCTACCCCCTCCATGCCACACTTGTTCAGGCATCTTGACTACTTGGCCACTGACCACTTTTCCAGCCAGTCTGACTGCCCATCTTCAGGCATAATCACTGCCACCCCCATAGGCCACAACTTCTTGCCTCCCATCTCCAAGTGACTCTCTTACCTACAGTAGTCTTTGTCCCAATGAATGCCCTCTAAGGCCCCTTCCCTTCCGCCTGTGCCCAGGCTCTGTACGATATTCCCTGGGATAACTTGTCATGTCAGTGTTTCCCATGACCAGGCAGGGAGTGGCTGTGTGCATTGGGAGTCCAGCAATGCATCCTGTTCCCACAGCTCAGCAGTGGATGTCCAGGGGCTTGAACGCCAACATCTTGCTTCAGTATCTGGCCTGGGTCACCTACCCTGTCGTCCTCATCACTTTCTCAGCAGGATTCACACAGATCCTGGCCCCTCAGGCTGTCGGTACAATAGGAAAGAAGGGGAGGGCAGAGATAGGGCCTCCTGAAATGGGCATATCAAGTGATTCTCCAGGAACTGTACCTCTCCAGGGTCCGGCATCCCCGAGATGAAGACCATCTTGCGGGGAGTGGTGCTAAAAGAATACCTCACCCTCAAGACCTTTGTAGCTAAGGTCATCGGGCTGACCTGTGCCCTGGGCAGCGGGATGCCGCTTGGCAAAGAGGTAACTGCAGTTTGGGGAATGAAGGAGTCTTAGTGGAGGAAGAGGCCAAGCCAAGGTCAGGGCGGGCCCTTTCCCTACTCATCACCTGCCCCCACCTCCAGGGCCCTTTTGTGCATATTGCAAGCATGTGTGCCGCCCTTCTCAGCAAGTTTCTCTCCCTCTTTGGGGGTATCTATGAGGTAAGGAGAACCCTGGGGAGCAAGGGGGAGGGGCTGTTGGGGGGGGCGCTACTGAACCCATGACTGACTCCCGCTTGCCACCACTCTTGCCAGAATGAATCCCGAAACACAGAGATGCTGGCTGCTGCCTGTGCCGTGGGAGTGGGCTGCTGCTTTGCGGCACCTATTGGTGGTAGGCAGGGCTCCTCAGTCAGTCCAGCCCCCCAACCCCACCCTTGGCCTCTCCTCCTTTGCCCCTCTCATTTGGGTCTGATTCCTTAGACCAGGCCCAGGCCTCAAGTTGCACTGTCCCCTGCCCCCTTGCAGGAGTCCTGTTCAGTATTGAGGTCACCTCCACCTTCTTCGCTGTGCGGAACTACTGGCGGGGCTTCTTTGCTGCCACCTTTAGTGCCTTCATCTTCCGGGTCTTGGCGGTCTGGAACCGTGACGAAGGTGGGGGACACCTGCGGAGTGAGGGGAGACAGAGATGGTTCAGGTGGGGGGCCCACAGGGCTAGACCTGCCTTCCTCTGCTACTCCTCCCTTCAGAGACCATTACTGCTCTCTTCAAAACCCGATTCCGGCTCGACTTCCCCTTTGACCTGCAGGAGCTGCCAGCCTTTGCTGTCATTGGGTGAGGAGCTAAGGAGGTTGGGGTGTTGGAGAGGAGGGAGGTTCCCATGAGAAGACCCCCTTGTACCCCGGTACTTCTTCCCTCTCCAGTATTGCTAGTGGCTTCGGAGGAGCCCTCTTTGTCTACCTGAACAGGAAGATTGTCCAGGTGATGCGGAAGCAGAAAACCATCAATCGCTTCCTCATGAGGAAGTGAGTTTGCTCTGAGCTCCTCTCCAGGCTGCTTTGGGTTGGATAGAGGCCACAGTGGGCCAGGGGACAGTGAGGGTGAGATAGTGGCCCAGTCAAAAACAGACATTCCACAGAGAAATCAGCCAATGGTGTTTTCCAGGCTGACTGAACATTTTGGTGTTTATATGAATTACCTGAAAATAGGTACTTTTGAATTTTTAGTCTGTGGCAAAGGGCATTTGGGATCAAAGATTGAGGCTTCCTTAGGTCTTCCAGCCTGGCCCAGATAGCAGTGCTCCCAGAAAGTGTTTGGGCCTCAGTTTCCCCCATGACCTGTGGGATGGATGAGATTTTTTATCTCCAGAACATAGCTCTCTCAGTTGTGATCCTGAGGATTAGGAATGGGGTGGCCTGAGACGTGACTTCCTTTGGGACAGACATCCTTCAGGAAGAGGGCAGCCAACTGAACCTGCTCCCTACTACACCTTGGTCAATTTCATGAGTGACCGTAGCTTCCCTTAACACTGACCTTCATTCTAAGTCACCACAAAGAGACAGACAGAGGCAGAAACTTTTCTGCTCTCTCACACAGTGTGCCCTTCAGCTGGTGCTTCTAAGGGTAGAAGGTGGAGTCACAGCTCAGAGGTGTCCAAGAGGGGGCTGGAGAGATGGACTTTCTGCTGCCGCTACCCACTTATGGAGTCAGGGGCCTACAGAAGGGCCATTGGGTCAGACCCCCCAGCTCTTATAACCCCAGTCCACCATCAGCCTTGGAGCTATCATATCATAGATGGCAAAGGGGAACTTCTCTCAGGACTGTGTGATTTCATGTAAGAGCCAAGGCTGTGCTCTGACCTCAGCCCTGAGGTATGTGAGGATACCCAGCCCATCACCACCCATGTCTGATGCCATGAAACCTCCAACTCTAGACGCCTGCTCTTCCCAGCTCTGGTGACCCTGCTCATCTCCACTCTGACCTTCCCTCCTGGCTTTGGACAGTTCATGGCTGGACAGGTAACCCCGGGCAGAACAGGAACTTGCGCCTTCGGTCGGGATGCATTCCTTCTAAAGCCAACAACCCCAGCATGAATGACTAAGGGATCCTTTGTGCGCCATGGATTCCTATGGGCCCCTTCCCTTCATCCCTCTCTGTTTCCTTAGCTCTCACAGAAAGAGACACTGGTCACCCTGTTTGACAACCGGACATGGGTCCGTCAGGGCCTGGTGGAGGAGCTAGAACCACCCAGCACCTCACAGGCCTGGAGCCCACCACGGGCCAACGTCTTCCTTACCTTGGTCATCTTCATTCTCATGAAGGTGGGGCTCCTTATATATATCGCTAATGTTTACATCGGCTTACTAGGTGCATGCACTATTCTAAGCACTTTCCATATATTAACTCCTCTAAGCCTCACACCAATGCTATGAGAAAGGTACTACAGTCATGTATCACTTAACGACGGGGATACATTCTGAGAAATGCATTGTTAGGTGATCTCGTCATTGTACAAACATCAGAGTCTACTTATGCAAACCTACAAGGTATAGCCTACTACACACCCAGGCTTTGTGGTATAGCGTATTGCTCCAACCACTTTCGTACATGCAGACCTAAACATTATTACAAGGTGCATGACTATATTTTTATCCCTGTTTTAAAGATGGGGAGTCAAAGCATGAAGAGGTTAAGTAATTGGCCCAAAGTCAAACAGCTAAGTGGCAGACTTGAACCCAAGCCATCTGGTTCCAGAGTCCTTCCCCTTCCCTTCACCTTGGGGGGATTCTGGGATAGATGGGAAGTTTGTGCCTGACTGATAAGCAAGGTAGGCTTCTCCTGGGTGGAGCTGGTTGGTGCCTGGGGCGCATCTGCTAGTTTGAATTGCCTCCTGCTTGCAGTTCTGGATGTCTGCACTGGCCACCACCATCCCAGTGCCCTGTGGGGCTTTCATGCCTGTCTTTGTCATTGGTGAGTTCTCAGCTGCCTGTTCTCCCAGCTTACGGTTTATACCCTCCTCACCCTCTGGCCACTCCCTGGCCATCCCCTTTCTGCCCAGGAGTGGGTTTTGGTCCAGCCCTAGCCCGAACCCCACCCCCGCAGGGCTGTCCCCTGCACTGAATGACCCACTGGCCCCTCCCCCACCCTCTGACCCTCTCTCTTCCTAGTGCCCCCACCCTCCCCCTCCACTACCTCTTTCTCTTCCCACCCCCCTCCCTGAAGGAGCAGCATTTGGGCGTCTGGTGGGTGAAAGCATGGCCGCCTGGTTCCCTGATGGGATTCACACAGACAGCAGCACCTACCGGATTGTGCCTGGGGGCTATGCAGTGGTTGGTGAGTGCCCCGGAAGACCCCTGGCCCAGGTGAGGGGACTGAGGCTCCAGTGCCTCCTGCTGGCAGAAACCAGGCTTCCCTGGAATGCAGAGGCCCAATCCCCAGGACTGTACTGAGCAGCCCTGAGGGACCCCAATAGGACCCACCCCGGGTGAGAAAGGTCTTCTGGGGCCTGGGCATCCTGAGGAAACTGATGATGGCTGTCTCCAGGGGCTGCTGCGCTGGCGGGAGCAGTGACACACACAGTATCCACAGCTGTGATCGTATTCGAGCTCACAGGCCAAATCGCCCACATCCTGCCCGTCATGATTGCTGTCATCCTGGCCAATGCTGTTGCCCAGAGCCTTCAGCCCTCACTCTATGACAGCATCATCCGAATCAAGAAACTGCCCTATCTGCCCGAGCTGGGCTGGGGCCGCCACCAGTACGGAGGGCTGGGTGCCCAGAGGGGTGGGGGTGGAGACAAGGGGGCAGAAGGATCCTAGGATCCCCTCACACACACCTCCAGCAAGGTCCTAAGCTGGTGAAATTCACCTTGCTCCCTCCTGGTCAGAGCTACCTTCATCCACACCTAGGGGAGTTGTACCTGACCTCAACTGTTCAGAAAAAAGGGTGGGGGAGCAGTCCTTGACTCTTGGCCCTCAGCCCCTGTCCCAGTGGGCTCTGGGGCCTTCCTTATGGCCCTGGGACGATAGTACCCTGGGCTGCTCTCCCCATGCTGACCACAAACCAAGTACCCTTCTCTGCCCCTAGGCAGTACCGGGTGCGAGTGGAAGACATCATGGTGCGGGACGTTCCCCATGTGGCCCTCAGTTGCACCTTCCGGGACCTGCGGGTGGCACTGCACAGGACCAAGGGCCGCATGTTGGCCCTAGTAGAGTCCCCTGGTGAGGCCAGGAGGGGGGCCCAGGTGCTAGGGGCATCTCCCATAGTCACTGTTCAAGAAGGGGCAGGGAGCTCAGAACCAGCCTCCTTGGTTCCAAAAGGAATGGGCCAACACTTGCCAGGCAGGGGTTTCCCTCTGGTGTGTGGCTTGTGTCCCACTGTAGGTATGAGAGAAGGCCTGGGGGGTAAGGTTCACCCCCAGTTCCTGAGTCTTCTTACCTGCTCTATCCAGAGTCCATGATCCTGCTGGGCTCCATCGAGCGCTCACAGGTAATGGCGTTGCTGGGGGCCCAGCTGAGCCCGGCCCGGCGACGGCAGTACATGCAGGAGCGTAGAGCTGCCCAGGCCTCACCACCGTCTGATCAGGAGAGTCCCCCTAGCCCAGAGGCTTCTGTCCACTTTCAGGTGAGGGGAAAAGCCTCACAGCCACAAAGACTTCCTAAGTTTCACTGTATAGACTGATTGGGCAGGCAAATAGAGAGTGGTCTGAGGCCACAGGGTCCCCAACCCCTTCCTGCCCATGCAGGTGAACACAGAGGACCCAAGCTTCCCTGCAGTCCGAGGAGAGACTCACAAGCCCCTAAAGCCTGCTCTCAAGAGGGGGCCCAGCAACACCATGAGCCTTGGGGAGAGTACCGCAGGTGAGCTCATCTCCTCCATCCATAGAGCCTGAGTCCAGCCACTGAGATCCATTAGGGTCCCTGCCCAACCCTTTTGCTGGAGCCCATCCCAGCTGGAATAGGCTTCCCAGGTGGGCCAGAGTTAGAACTGGGACGCCTGTCCCCTTGCCTTCCTCATCTCTCTTGGTCCTCTCCCCAAAGATGACATTGTGTTTGGGAACACAGGGAACGTGGAGTCGGCAGGCATCACACTCCGGAGCCTCTTCTGTGGCAGTCCACCTCCCAAGGCTGCTTCAGAGGTGAGTGGCTGTAGCCTCTCCTTCTGGCTTGCTTTCTCTGCAACTCCCTCTCTGACTCTGAGACCACTTTTCCATTAACCCTGCAATGCCTGCCTTCATTCTCCCTGCTCTTCTACCCTCCTAGCTGTCAGCTCTGGGCCTCCAGTATGCCCTTCCTCCTGGGTGCCACCGCTTTCCCTCACCTTCCCCCTCCCTGTAACCTCAACTCCTCTTCTCTGGTTTGGCTCTAACAAAGTTGGAGAAGACGGAATGCTGTGACAAGCGCAAGCTGAAGCGGGTCCGAATCTCCCTGGCGGTAAGTGCACCATCTTTTCCTGCATCTCAAGAGCACTGGACAGGGAGGGGTGGGGTCTAGGCTGGGTAAACCTCCTCACTGCTGGGGGTGCCTCCCCCAGCCCCTAGCTGCCAACCTCCCTCCCTCTCTCCTAGAGTGACTCAGACCTGGAAGGCGAGATGAGCCCTGAGGAGGTAAGGTGCCACTGGACTCTGGACGCTGTTTCTTCCTGGGTGTGTTCAGTCATCACCTTGGCTGCTATCCTTATAGGAGGGACCATGGAGTAAGCAAAAGGGCAGGCCAGCTTTCAGGGAGTTGAGAGTGGCACCTTCACCGTCACCTTCCTCATCCCTTTCACTCAGATTCTGGAGTGGGAAGAGCAGCAACTAGATGAACCTGTCAACTTCAGTGACTGCAAAATTGATCCTGCCCCCTTCCAGCTGGTGGAGCGAACCTCTTTGCACAAGGTAGGGCCAGCGGCCCAGCCCAGGGCTGGCCCTGCTCTCAGGAGGATGGGGTGGGGATCTAGGTCCCCCCAAGTTTGGACTCATGCCAGTGGGGAAGGAAGGAGGAGAAGAGAGTGAGCTCTGTGCTGAGATGTTTTTCAGACATATTGGCTTTAGACGAAGTAAGGCTGGGAGCGAGGGCCCCTTAGCCTCTTCCTGCTGTACTGTAGAGCCAGGCATCATTTTTCCTCTGCTCAGCCTTGCCCTCAGGGAACTCTGGACCAAAGCAACAACCAAAGCAGCAACAAAGGGTTTGAGCTGGGTGGAAGCCAGAAGGCCAGGCCAGGGTCAGAACTAGGCAGGAGGCTGCCAGAGCTCAACAAGGCTGATACACCCACGCTGAAAAAAATGGGTGAGAAACAGGCAGGAAAAGAAAATCTAATAAACAAGCTAACAAACATCCAAGTAGGGGTGGGGACACTGCAGAGAAGAGATAAACAAAGATGAGAAGCACCCAATAGGGGGCTTGGAATGTCAGACCCCAGAAAGTCTGACTTAATGCGGGCCAAAGGAAAACTGGTAGGGACACAGGAAGATAGCTTAGCAGAAGGGCAAAACAGCCTGCAGAAATGAAGAGAGGAACTGAGTATAGATATGTTGGTGGCAAGTGAGGCAGACGCCAAAGGAAGGCAGGGGCTGTCAGTGGAGGACTGCTTCCAGGGCTCCAAAGGATGGGGCATGCAGTGTCATTGGGCACCATCAGGCCTCCAAGTGAAGGCAGGAAGTACAGGAATGCCCAGCAGACTGGTAGTACAGTTCCTGGGACTAGTAAAAACCAAGGGGTATTTTAAATTTTTGACAGATTTAACATGCAAGCCTTGAGGCGTTGGGGGGTTGGGAGGAAGAAAATAAGCAGCAGGTGAACACTTCCAAAGCCTGCAGCTTGGGCATCTAGCTTAGACACAAGCCGTCCCTAAAAGCCAGCATTGCACAAACAAGCAGAGGTCAAAGCAGGAAGAGCAGGGGACAAAAGGGAAACAAAAGCAAAAGGCAGTAAAGGAACTTATAAGCCTTTGGGTAAAGACCTCACATCAAAGAGAGTGGGGAACTGTACAGTTCAGTTGCAGGGAAAGAGGAGATTGGCCTGAGAACAATACGTTGGGCTTTTATTTAAAGCCTTTCTTTCTAAGACCTCTAAAGCTTTTCCACAATGATTGATCATCTTACTTAATCCTCAAGCATCCATAATGATGATGATGTCAATAATGCTGACGTTTTTTTCAGTGCTTGTCGTAGGCACCAGACACTATGCTTAGCTCTTCACATGCTTAATACTCACAACCACACTATAAGATATTGTGATATTCCGATTTTTATAGATGAGGAAATTGAAATTCAGAGAGGGTAAGCAAGTTGCCCAAAGTCACCCAGCTAGTAAGCAGCAGAACTGGGCCTAGAATTCAAGATGGTCTGACTCAAATCCTGTGATCTTAACCATTTTAATACATAGGGAAACTGAGGCATGCAGCGAGGAGGTCACTTGCCAGAGTCAATATAGTAGAGTCAGGCCCAGAGCCCAGATTTTCTGGCCCAGCTCCCAGGATTCTTTCAGAAGGCCACGTTGTCCCTCTTCCTGTCAGTTCACTCTTCCCAAGCCCAAGAAGTGCAGGCCCTCCAGTGGGCTCCCTTATGTCTAATTAAATTAAAATGAAAAAGAACAAAGTGTTTGTTACAAACTTAAGGATCAGAGTAAGAGAAGAAGCCTTTGAGGAACCGACTAACAAAAGTACAAAGAACTGGAAGTGATAAGAACATAAAAGATTAGAATTCAACATGTCCTTGAGGCCTGAGAAATCAATAAGTAGTAGCCCAGTTAAGTTCAGGAGGGGAATATTCAAAGGGGAGAGAGAATAGTTGGAGACTATTTGCAACTGGAGATCACTGTACCAGCTAAGTACTGCATTCATGCAGGGGCCACCTACAGAGAAGCAGTGGGTGGGGGAGGTGGGGAGGCCTGAGTACCAGAGCTCAGGCTAGACCCACTAAGCCCAAATCCTCTGCCACGTTAGGTAGCTGTGTAAACTTGGCAAATTTCTTAGCCTCTCTGTGCTTCATTTCCCTTATCTGTAAAATTGGGATCATACTTTATTGGGTTTTCTGAGGATTAAAGGATTTGAAACATGAAGCACTTACAATAGTGCCTGGCACATAGTAAGTATTCATTATATGTTAGGAATTACTACTACTCCTTATATTGAGAGATGAACAATGGGGGACTTTAAAAGTAATGAGGAAAAAACTGAAGTGTGGAAGAAATGGATGTTTTCAGAAAAAGTTGAGTGATTCTGTGAGGCTGTAAACTGGGGTGCCCAGCAGAATTTGAGGCCTGAAAGACAGGCTGGGATCAGCTAGGGCCATTCTAGGAAGTCTGGGCTCCATTCAAGTTTGAGAAAGTGCATAGGACGGCAGAGCCAAGCTGGAAGAAAGGAGACAGAAACAGGAGAACCCATTAGGCTGCTGTGGCCCCAGTCCTGGTGAGGATAGTGAGGCTGGGAGTGAGGGCGAGTGGCCAAGATGTGCAGGAAGTAGATTGGTAAGGCTTGCTGACTGCCAGGAACAAGTGGTTTGCAAACCTAAAAGGCATAGAGCCTGGCAGAAGCTCACTCTGATCAGGATTGTAGAGAAAAAGAAAATCCAAGGGAACTATTTAATAGGCTCCTTGGGAGAAGATGAGAGGGATTACTTGACCATAAGAAGATAAGGCTAAGGGATTATTAAAACAGGAAACCTTATAATAAAGATGTTTCCCTCTAAAGTTGAACAAAATTAAAGCTTATTTGTAGCATGCAGGTTTCAAGTTAGATATGAGGAGGAACTTGCTAACCACATGACAATTATGTTATAGGTATTGAAGGAATGCAGAAGAGCTTATTCTAAAGCTGAACCTCTTGCCCCCCTTAATAAGCACTGTCATGCCCTTGATGTACAAAGTTAGGAAAGTTCTGGAAGTCCCTTCCTAAGGAATTTCAAAACATTTAAAAAGTGTCAAGACAATTTAAATGAATTCTGAATGGTACTGAAGAAACTGGGTTATTACTGCTTATCTTGATTCAAACATTAAGCCAAGAGGCTTACAAGTAAACATAGAACAGTGAGATAAATGATAGGCCAAAAATTCCAGGAACTGCTGAGTCAGGAGAGCATTTTTTCAAGACATCTGGCCCAAGAAAATCCACTTAGAGCACAAGGGGAACTGGCTGAGAATTTCTGAAGCCTTGATGATTACATTTGAAAGCTTGGGGGAGGGCCCAAAGCAAAAAACATGAGGGGATGGGATGAGGTGACTCTTGTCCCGGACTGCAAGCTCTCTCTCAATAGGATCTGGGATGATGCTTGGACCCCAGAAAAGGCAAACTGTGTGAGAGGGATAGACTGCTTCAAGGACGTCAAGATTGGGACATCAGTGCCAGGGTGAAGAGATGTCAAAACTGGCCAGCCAGCTAGAGGGGCAAATGGGAAGCAGGTGTCAGCCACTGAGGTGGGTGAGAGGTACAGGATTCAGGGTGCAGTGCCCCTAAGGGGGGTGTGGACCTCCCTGCTGGGTATATCCATGAATAACAGGGACATCTGCAGAAGAGGAGTAAGGTTGTGCTGCCTCTCTCTGTATGACGAAAAGTAGTCTGGGACTGCACAGCCACTTCTAATGCCGCACCTGGAACAAGTCACTTCACCACTGAGCCTCAGGAAGCTTCTCCTGTAGAATGGGCATAATACCTACTTCTCAGGACAGTACTGAAATTAAATGATAATGTAGGACCTAGCATGGAGCCTCCAGTCATTAGATTTCACGTCTGAACAGTTCTCTCCTGCATCCTCCTTTCTAACATGGGACTAAGAATCCTGAGTCCTGTGTCTCCATCAATGTAATCAACATAGGATTTTAGCTATCAAGTTTCTGAGGCCTGGGGGCACAGAAACATAATTATTTTCTCTCCAGCATTCTTGTCCCCCTCCCCCCACCATCTGTGGCACCCCTTCTATTCTACCCCCTAACCTTATCCTGAGCCCCTTGGGCCTGTAATTTAGAGCTGCCCCCTTGCACATCAACTCCACTGTGTTCCTTTCCACCCTACAGACTCACACCATCTTCTCACTGCTCGGAGTGGACCACGCTTATGTCACCAGTATTGGCAGACTCATTGGAATTGTTACCCTAAAGGAGGTAAGATGATAGTGGCCATCAAAGCCACTTCCACTTCCAAAAAGGCTCACCTGGGAGAAGTGCAGTCGAGGAGTCTAAGCAGGGAGCTCTGAGTCCAGACATCTGACACTCTCACCTTTCCAGCTCCGGAAGGCTATCGAGGGCTCTGTCACAGCACAGGGTGTGAAAGTCCGGCCACCCCTCGCCAGCTTCCGAGACAGTGCCACCAGCAGCAGTGACACCGAGACCACTGAGGTGCATGCACTCTGGGGTCCTCGCTCCCACCACACCCTCCCCGGGGAGTGCAGCCCTTCTGATAGCGATGACAAGTGCCAGTGAACCCCTCAGTGGGCCGCCTAGCATGGTGCTGGCCATGGCTGTGGACCCAGATCCTACAGCTCTCATGTTCCTTCTGCTTTGGGAAAGCAGGAGGCACCTGCAGCTAGAGGCTGGAGCCCCAGCCCCGCTTCCAGACCTGGGGTACCAGCTTTTCACAATTCATTCTACCTGGAATCTGACCCACCTGCAGCAAGTTTTACAAGGACAGGAAGATCGGCACTACCCTGGCAGGATGGAGGCGGCTGTCACTTGAACACTGTTCCCCCTTTGAGGGGGGAAACTAAGATGGGTTTATACTGGAACCTCCAACGACCAGATGTATATAGAGATTTGCAAAGATTTTTATATTAATTTAATAAAACAAATTCTTAAATAGAACAAAATAAACACCTAATGAGCCACTCATATATAGAATGCTTGTGCCCGTTAGCTCTTGTTCTTACCCTGGGCACTCTTACCTGCCAAAGCCTATAAGGCTCCTTATTTTGCAGCCACCCACCCTGCCTGCAGCCATGAAATCTGTTCAGTGTCCTTGGAAATGCTGGATCTGTCAGAGGCCTCTGCTGATGGGTTATTAACACCCTTGATGAGAGTAGAGTGGGGAGGTGGGCAGTACTGTAGCTGTGGCCTTTCATTCAGCCAAGAAAGGCACTACCTCCTTGCCTCCCCAAGGAGAGACACTCCCTCATGACTGTCACTCATTGGCACAATTCCTGCCTTGGGCAGGCATCAGCTGACAACTGCCTGGCCACCCCGTGGCCCCCTTGTGGCCCTCTCTGGAAGAACATCGAAGTCATAGCTTTGTAGCAACCAGAGCCATCTCTTCTTCCAACCCCACACTAAAGAGAACTCTGCATGAATGGGGCAGCCTGGCTGGCTGTGAACCAGCAGGACACTGCCCACACATCCTAGGAGGGGCTGGGATGGGGCCCAGGACCCATCAGGGGGGCCAGGAAAAGAGTGGAGGGCACATGCTTCCATCATTCTAGTGCCTCCCAGAGAAGATCCGACTGAAAGAACAGACCAAAAACCCTCTGTCTTTAGGAAAAAAAGAAGAAGATTTAGAGACGATGGAGAAGTGAAGCACAGCATGTGCCCAGCTGGGCAAGGGGCCCTTGGGGGACGGCTCAATCCGTAGGCTCTAGGAGGGCAGGAGCCAGGCCACCCAGGCAAGGGTGATTGTATCAAGCACTGCACATAGACTCAGAGGTGAGGAGAGAAACAGAAGAGCAAGGCATGGGGAGGCCAGAGGGAGTGGCCGGGCTCCCTCCCACTCCACCCCCACATAGCCCAGTCACAACAACCCCCTTAGGGGTTCACATCATCTGAGGAGAAAATGTGTGTGGTGTTTTTGATTTAAGAACATGAACATCACTGTCTGCCACAGCTGTAGCCATGCCCCAGGGGCCCCGGGCAACCCCCGGCAAACCCCAAGGTGGGGGCAGGACATGCGCCCCCAGCCCAGCCCCTGCCTCTTCTCCAAACACTTTCATGCAAAACACACAACGGAGAATTGAGTGCTCCCAGGAGCCCTCTAGGTTGCAGAGCTCTGCTGGGAGCCTTCAGCCCACACTTGGGCACAGAGGCTCTGCCCCTAGCAGCAGCCAGGGGACACATGCCACCACCAGGCATGATTTGGGTCACTGTTCCTCTGGCTCCACCTCATCCTCGTCTAAGGACACCACCCCAGAAGAAGCCACATCAGAGGCTTGCCGCTGCCGTTCCCAGCTGCCCATTGGTGGTGGGCAGAGCGGCTGGCAGTTCTTGCAAGGGGCTGGCTCCTCCTCAGCAGGGGAAAGGCAGGACTCCGTGAGGGTCGAATTGTAGAGCGAGTCCTGGGCTTCCAAGGGGCCCAGGCTGCGGAAGGCACTTTCCCGGCTGGGGGGCAGTTTGGCAAGGAGCAGCTCATCGCCCAGCAGCTGGGAGGCCAGCCGGGCTGGGGAGCCCAACAACCCATCCTCCAGGCTGCACAGACTAGAGCACAGGGTATCTGGGGAAACGGTCTGCGAGCAGTCGCTCTCAGGCTCCACAGAGCCCTGGCGCATAGGCCTGGAGAATCTGCGGCCAGTGAAGAGGTCCTGGAGGTGAGGTCCCACGGGCAACTGCCCAGCCATGTCTGCAAGGGGGAGAGAAAAGAAGACAGCCCTGCTGGCCCCATTTGAGTTGGCCAACCTGGAAGTAATATCCCCCCGCCCTGTTCCATCCCTGGTGTAGCTCTGGGGGTAGTGAATAGAAGCTGGGCAACCTGGGGCAAGTCACAACTTTTCAATGCCTCAGTTTCCTTAATGGTAAATTGGGGATTCTAATACCTACCTTATGGGGTTGTTGAGAGAACAAGAGTCTAGCAGCACAGTAAGCAAGTAATAAATGCAGGGCCACCCCATATGGTTATGCAGGTTGTTCACTGCACAAGGGAAGCCTGTCTAAGGCAGTGAAATTCAGCCCTCACTCTGCTCACCAAGCAGCATGCCCTGGCATGGGGCTGTGCCTGCCAGAGAAAGGGGCGCCTTTTTCTAGTTTGCACAAAGATTGCACATGGACTCACAGTGGCCTTGGATAAATGTTAGTTATTATCATTATCCGAGCGGTCAAAGCAGGCCTGGAACTCAATCAAACAAAAATGCTTGTGGTTTAGGATTCCATATTGGCCTCGGGCATCCAAATCAATCCCCTCTGGCCACTCTCAGACCTGCTGTAATGTATTGTCTGCCTTGGGGAAGTTGTTAATTAGCTGGACGGGAGGGGGCCGGTAGAGGTGATCTTCAAAGGCAAAAAGGTGGGGGTGAAGGGATGGTGGCCTGTGAGGCTTGAGCCCAGAAACTACAGAGAAAATCAGCCATGTGGTCCACGGAATGGAAGATGAAAGGAGGGCCCAGCACAGCTGCACGCCCCACAGGATCCCCTCTGCAAGCACTGACCCAGAGAAAGGCCCACAGGCTGGAATGCAAAGATGCTGAGCTGGAGCCAGCATGGCCCTGTGGGTGTTCCAGGCCCAGCATGTCTTCCTGTTTGCCTGGGGCCGCAGCCCTGTGAGGTGCTGTGCTGCTGCACTGCAGGTCATTTGTCCTGCCACAGCCAGCCAGAAGGCTGCCTCGGAAAGGAAAAGGCAAGGGCACTACAGACCCTCCCAGAGATATGGCTGCACAGAAGGTGTCACTGAGGTCTCTGGCCTTTTTTTTTCTGAGGACAAGGCCCAACTACACAGACAGGCAAAGAAGGCTCAGCACATGGGAAGGAACTACTCCAACTGATGATTTCCCACCCATTAGTGTAGACAGCCCTCCTGCCCCTGGAGTGTCAAGGACCACCTGGACAGAGTCTACCCCTCCCTCCTCCCCTTCCAAAGACTGAGGGTGTTATGGTCGTGACTCCGAATGAATCACAAGGCCTATCAGGTGGGTCCACCCAGCTGGCAACACTAGCACAGGAGGTCCTTCACCTGTGTCAGCTCCCCCAGCAAAGTCCTCGTCATAGGAATCGTCGGTGGAATCCTCACCATCGACTGAAGACCATGCCCGGAGCTTGGCTTCTGCGATGGCAAACTGCTCAGCCACTCCTGTTGGAGAGGACACAGAATTCATTAGCAGAGAAGGTAAACTAAGACTAGGGCTCAGCTTCAAGATAGCAGAGGGAAGAGACAGGGTTGTGGAATGACTCTAACCCCCATGTCAGACCCGAGGAGATGAGAGATAACAGCCCTATAACAAGTATGTGGCTTATCCCTTTTCTGCCACCCACCTGCTGCAAAGCGAGCCTCTTGTTCACCCTCACTGAGGTCTGAATAGGAGGAAAAAGCTGATTCCAGAGCAGCAGGTGAGTCATTTGGCTTGCTCCAGCCCTTCCACTCAATGAGGTGAGCCACTCGGCCCTGGGCCATGGCAGTAGGCTTGGTCACGTGGTCCTTCACCACCTGAGAAATACCTGGAGGTTGGGGAGAGGGGAGAAGAATGGTAAGGGCACAAGCCAGGGAGTACCTCAGCAGGGAAGTAGAAGGGTGGCAGCAGTTAGGATCTATGTATGCCTTTGGGTGGGTGGGAGGAGGGACTGGGATTCATCCGAGAGAGGGTGGAAAAGGGAGATCCCAGCAAGTGCTCACAGGAAGCAGTCCCAAAGGACATGTGCGAAAGGGAGGAGGAAGGACAAAGTGGCCAGAAACATGGGAGGGGGATGCATACCATGCAGGGAGGATCTGGCCAGCGCAGCGATCTCCTGGATAGTTAGGGCTCTCCGGGACTTGGGCAGCATCGCGACTGTGTCTCCAACATTCACCTTGGGTGACACCATCAGTAAGTCAGTGCCCCTCTGACAGCAGTTACCTCTTCCACACCCTTGCCATGCCCCCCTCCCACCCATACCCCACCAAAGATGTCAGGAGGAAATGGGAGCTGGGAAGAGATGTCAGGGTAGCACATGTGTCCCAGTGGCTGCTGGGAAATGTAGGAGGGTAAGAAGCTAGAAACAGCGAACTGTCTTCCCAGGGAGCAATGAAAACTCAAGCAGGCCCAGAGGAGCAGAACTACAGCTAATCTTCCACCTTCCCAGCTCCCAGGGTCAGGAAGTGAAGAAGGGGGAAGAGAAGGGAGGCAGAGGGTATGGCATCAGGGACTTCTTTAAGATCCCCTCCTCTTTCTCAGTCTTCAGATCCATATTCTAGCTGTTCCTAGACTGCCTACCAAAGCCACAAATTCAGCATGACCAAAACCAGATCCAACACCTTCTCCCCACATCTGGCCCTGCTTCCTGACTTCCTTACTTTGCATCACCCCACCATTTTCCTGTTCAGCCTGACTCCAACCTCAGCATTACTGAGTTTAATATGCTTCCCCTAAGCTTTGCTTCCCCATATCTGTTGTTAAGACCTAGTGATTCCATTTCCACACTTCCTCTGATACTACCTTCGTCCTTTCTATTCCAACTGCCACTGCCCGTCCTCAAGACCTCAGTGCCCCCTGCCCAGATTAGCACAAGCAGTGGTCCCCCAAACTCCTCCAATTCTATGCTATTTCTCAGCCCAAAATGTTGTGTGTATAAGTGTTCCCTCTCTCCCTCCCTCTCTTCCCATGGCTGGCTGGCCCTTTCTCATCCTTCCAGTTTGGGCTGAAATATCACCCGTCAGAGAAGCCTTCCTGGCCACCCATTCAGTGGTCCGTCCTCCCTCTGTAGTCTCTAACAAAATACTAACCCCATTTGTCGCCCTTAATCACAGTGTATAATTATGGTCTATTTTGTGTGTTTCCTGTTTTTTGTTGGTTTCCCTCACTGGTCTTAGCTCTTTGAGGAATTTAGTCTGTTTTGGTCACTGCTGCACCCCAGTATTTAGCATAGTGCCTAATACAGAATAATCTCTCAAAATGCATAGGCTGAATAAATGAGATAAGGTATAAATGTAAACTATTTTCCTGGAGTACAACTGGTCACAGCATGTATCTTCAAAATCTTTTCTGGGCTCCCCCACTGTCCAGTGAGGTTAGTGCAGTCTTCATATCCAGGCACTTTGGGACCCCACTCTGTGAAACCCGTCTCCTTCCAGGCCGCGTTGAAATGCACCACTGATCTCATCTGCCCAATAAAACCCCACTGCTCCATCTTCCCTATCAGCAAGTAGCCCACCTGCCTCCAGAAAAAGGAACTTCTCTGGGCCAAGAATGCCATTCTTACCTGGAAAAATGCTCCCTACCATTTAAGACCTGCCTCAAGTGCCACTTCCTAATAATGCTTTCAGCCCACAGTATCTCTCTCTGTCCTATTTGAACCTCCCACCCAAGCACTGCCCTTGTATCTCTCCTGAGGGAGTTCGGGATGGCAGGGCCTGAGTCTGATCCACACGGGTTTCTAACTCCACCCTGCACCTGGCTCTGTGCTCCTTGACAAGCCCCAGCAAATGTTTCCCTCAATGAATGAAGTCAGAGACACAAACCCCCTCCCAGGCATTGCCTAGCTCTCTCTATGAGTTCCTGCCCCTCACAAGAGTGGCCTCCACCTGCCCCTTGACCTCAGGCCCACTCTTGGTCCCTCCCCTTCGGTACCTGGCTGACAGGGCCCCCAGGGTGGCGCCGGTAGCCTCCGGCCAGCCCTGGGGGGAGGAGCACCTGCTGGGTGTTTCCTGGCTCGTTCTCCCTCCCTCCCCTCCCTCCCCTCCTCCCCCTCCCCTCTCTCCCCTCCCCCCAGCGGCCTCCATCCCCGCCTGGCACTCCGCGCAGCTGCGGCCCAGGCCCAGAGAAAAGGTGTATGTCTCCCTAGCAACGCATCACCATGCAACAGGGTCTCCCGGGATACGGCCCGGGATGCGCTGACGTCAGCGCCGAAGGCGCGAGGTTGCCCGCCCGCCCGCTGGCACAGCTCCCAGAGAAGAAGAGAAACAGACCGGCGCGGGGGCGGCCTTGGAGCCCGCCGGCCGGATAGCGCCTCCACTTGCAGGAAAAGGGAGCCAGAAGCAGAGAAGCAAGCTGAGGATGTGGGGGTGGGGGATACAGATCCCTTTTACGTGGATGCGGCCCCCTTCCCCCCACCAACACTAGGGGCCCAGCACCTCTGGCAAGTCCTGGCTGTCCACGGAGGAAGGGCGGGGGGACCGGCTCCAGCCTCGGAGAGTCCGGACAGATCCCAAGGAGGATAGAGAGAGACCCCGAGGAAGTTCGATCCACTCCACAGCCCAGGCTGGGTCCGAGGACACTGAGGGGTAGGGGAAAGGCTGCTCAGCTGGGCCCCTACTTCTACCAAGATCCCCATTTTCATCCAGTGTTGCTATATCATTTCTCCTCCCCCTCCCTCACTTGCTAGACTATCCGTGAGGACCAGGTGCTCTCACCTCTGAAAGCCCCTATCCCACAGCCCTGACTCTCAGACCTCTGAGGTCATTTTGTGGCTGCCACTGGCCACCTTCCTGCTCTGGATATGTTTTGTCATCAAAACTCTAGGGTGAAACACAAACGTTGATAAATTCTTAATCTTCTCCCAGTTTCTCAGCATAGCTACCCATTTCTCTCAGAAAGCACACTGATTCTTCCACCCCCATGACCCCCAGCCCACTACCACCCTGGACCCTCTAAAGGCTTGCTGCCTTTCTTCTGTCCTCCTCCTACCCTGGTTCTTTCCCCTCACCAGCCTTAGCTGGTCCATAGTTCTTTACTCTTCTTTTCTGACAAACCCGTGATTTTTTCTGATTTTCACCCGGTCTCCTAAAGCCTTTTCCTGATGTCCTCTGGCACCAGCCTGGTTCCCAATATCTAAGCCAGAGTAATTTTCCTCTTGCCACCTAAGCACCCTACTGCTCAGCTTCCCATCACCTTCCAGATCACATCTACAGTCCCTGGTCTCACCTCTGCGACTTGTCTGACAAGTCCATCGTCCTCCAGGCCCTTCACGCTGCCACAGAAACATTTTGCCCAGCACAGAAATCATAGGCATGCTGATTGTGTTGATGCGGAGAACCAAAAGCCCAGAACTGCTCCAGGCTGAGCTGCCAGTTCTATTCCTGTTTTGGCTCCGGATGCTGAGCCAGTCCCCTCCCCACTTGGAACCTGTGCCTAGTCACATAAAGAGAACACTCCTTCCTCATGGCTTTGAGGAGGTGGGAGTGATACGGGCCCAACTCTCTGGGGCTCAAGGTGCTGAGGCCCATCCCCTACACAGTACCAACAGGCAACATACATCACAACTGACCTTTAGCTGGAGCAGCAGTCTCTGTCCCTGAGCCTCAGCCAGCTGGCGGTCCCCAGAAATGCTACCAAACAGAAGGAAGACAGGAGGTTACAGGCCATCCCTGGCCCCCAGCTGGTATCTAAGCAGGGCTCTTGAGGCCAGTCCTGAGGTCAGCCAAACTCTCCCTTGTCTACAGGAGGGGATGACTTCCTGAACTCCAAGCTCATAAGGTTAATTTAGTACTACAAATCCCAGAGTTCCTCAAGGGAAATGCAAATCTCAGCCAGTCTTAGCTCTGAAGAACCTCAAATACCAACCACACTAAGGCCTGTGTGACTGACCACCTGCCCTGAAGGACAAAGACCCATTCCAAACCCAGCCTTCAATGTCATAAGTCCCTGCCTGGCTGGCCATAGGCTTGGAGAAATCCATGACAGTGAAGTAAAGTAGGCTGGCAGACCTCAGATGCACAGGACTAAGGCCAGGCCCCAGCATGCATCCCCATCCATGGAAACTAAGTCCCAAGCAGGGGTCAGCAGTTGTGGGAAGGAAGCCCTGATGGCCTCCCTTTCTTCCCCTCCACAGAGTAGGGCGATTCCTTCTTGTTTTTGTTGGGGGTGGGGAAAGGAAATTACGAGTCATAAGAGGTGACAGGTGATTAGGTGCTCACAGGTGCCCAAAGTGGGGCCTCAGTCCCTTTCATCAACCAGGTAATTCTGAAGCGGGAATATTAGGCCAAAACTCTATGGTAGGGTGCTTAGCTTACGTTTAAAGGCTACCTCCTTAAGAGGCTAGGGACGCATCTGGGAGAGGCAGGTTGCCAGCACAGGGCCACTCCCAGGGCAGTGAGAGGAGAGGTGGAGGCCAGTGAGGGTGTGTGGGCATGCGAGGTCAGTCGCCAGGGGCTGGAGGTTGACTAGCCCCTCCCAAGGCCATCCACCTCCTGCCACCCTCAGCAGTGGGAACAGGCTGAGGGCGACGAGACCACGCGTCTGCCCTGCAAAGCCCAGAAGCAGGCAGGCCATGCGAGGGAACCGAAGTCGACTTCGCCCCCTCCCCGCTCATTCCCCCTCCCTCCTGTTGCCTGGCCCGCCTCCCCGGTGCAGGCTCCTCCCTCTCCCGACATCGGCCCCCTCCTCAAGGACCCCACCCGCTCGCGGCCCGCGCACCGGGCGGCTGTAGCCCGCCTCTCCAACCAGTGCCCGGCCTCCGCCTCTTACCCTGACCCGCTGGGCTCCGAGAGCCGATACAGCCCATGGCCGGGCACACAGGCACGCTAGCCCGCACTCGGGGCCCGAGCCATCGCCTTGCAGAGGGTCGGGCCGTGGCCACCACCGGGGAGGGGAGTGAGGGGAGGGGGTGGGAGCCGCGCGTCCGCCGCTGCTCCCGGGAGAGGGAACCGGGCCAGTGACGTCAGCGCAGGGGCGTGGCCTCCACGTCACCAAGGCGGGCCGGGCAAGGCCGACGTCACGGCTACGCAAGGGAAAACGCCCGTCCTCGCCTCCCGACCCTTTGGGGGCACCATGCAGGCCGGTTTCTGCGGACACCCACTGGGCCATGCCCACTCATGCTACACGGGGACAGAAATCCTCGTTGCCTCCAGGCCCCTCACTTTACAGATGGCACCTTGAAGCCATAAAGGGCTTCTCTGGCTATCAACAGCTCGAAACTGAGCCTTCACACACAGTAGCCTGGATTAACATTCTGCTAGGAGAGCAACAGTCCAGCAAGAATGTCCTATGTAAGCACCCCACAACCACTAGTCTCCCTTCTCTCCTAACCAAGAGGGAACCCCTTCATGCCCACCTCGAGGGCCCAACCTTCCAGGAAACTGGATCCCCTGACCCCCGAAATCATGGACCAGGTAAGAGGCAGGAGGGGTGCCGAGTTACAGGGAACAATGCTACAGTGCCAGCTCTGGAAAGGACGATGCCCACCTATCCACACCCCTTCTCCAGAGGGAGTAGGCCATAAAGCAGAGAGGCATTGAGCTTAATTGAATTCATGTTTAATAATTACAGGCACCGTGCCCCCCCTTCCCCCTGCCCAGGCAGCAGCAGGGGTGGTGCAGGGGCTGGGGCATATGCCCCCAGCAGCGAGGACGGCAGTCCCAAGAGTGATTTTCAGAAAATAAAAAAGGACCCCAGGGGCAGGTGGTGGTGCCTCCCGCCCCCCCAAGACACACCAAATTTCAAGACTTTATATATAATATATCTCTGTGCCCCAGGGGGAGGAGAGGGACACCTGGCAGCAATCCTGGAGGGGGGCCCCAGGCAGCCCCAAGCCATCCTGCCTCTTCAGCCACTTTATTAGCTCAGACACATCGCACTACAGGCACCCACTGCCACCGCCGCTGCTGCCACCCCCCTGCAGTCCAGGCGTCTGGCCGGGCCATCCGTGTGTCCATGGGGCTCCAAGTCCCCCGCCCCACCCGCCCTCAGTTGTGGTCAGACTCCTCCTCCTCCGCCTCACGAAGCCACTTGAAGAAAGCTGTGACAGATTTAAGGGCCACGCCCTTGCCCTGTTGCTCAGCTGGGTCCTTGCTACTCTCCCAGCTGTAGAAGGCATCCTCCTTCACCACGTCCTCATCGTACAGGGTATCAAAGAACATCCGAAGCAGGTCTGCAAGCAGGCAGGATAGCAGTTAGAAGTGGACAGCCACCCCAGCCTGTCCCCAAGGTTCCCTCTCAAGCTCCATTGTTAAAACAAGACCATGACCCACAATCTAGACATTTCCACCTGACCACTCCAGAGTGACTAGACCTCTGAAAGGATGCTAATGTCATCATCTAAGAGACTGGTACACAGGAATGAGTCACTTGGCCATAAAAAGCCTGATAAACTCGCCCTGCCCCAACACGGCAGCTTCAAACTTCTCCACACATGATATATTTCATGGGGAAAACTATACACAGAATTGGTATTCCTGAATCTGGGGAATCACTAATGTCAGATGTATCACTCACAAACATCAAGGGTGTAACCTGAACGTTCACTGGCCCCCAAAAGGAATCTGACAAACTCTTGATCCCAATTTCCTCTTCCTTCCCACATATCTCCTGAACATACACACCCTCTCTGGCCTTGACACTGTGAGTGGTACATCCTTTGCCAGAAACATCTGTCCTCCTGTCACCTTCCTAGTGAATTCCTTCAAGACAACTCAGGCACCCCCTGCTCTGACCCACTGTCTCCACCCCTGGCCGCTGGGGTAGGCTTTCCCAAGCACCTGTCCTGTAACTCCTGAACACAACCTACTCCATTCCCCACACTGCATTGCCAGTCTTCCAAACCAAACTTTACACTCCTCAAAACAAAGAAACGCACAGTAAGGATCTGAAGTCCACACAGAGGTGAAATCCTGACTAAGCCATCTAGAAGCTGCAAGCCAGGATGTTCCTCAGGGTATATACCCACCCCAAAATCCTCAAACTGTGCCTCTGGGCACAGCAGCCTCTCACCCTCATTCCCCAGCAATAGCAGCAGCAGACCCTTCACCATCCCACATCTATGTTCCAAATCCTATGCAAACCCAGCCTGAGGACCCTATACAATCGATTATCCATTCTGCCCTATATTTTCCAGCCCAAGTTTCTCCCATCTAAACTTTACAAAAGGTCACCCTTTTTCTTTTTGGCAGCTGACTGGCACAGGGATCCAAAACTTTGACCTTGGTGTTATCAGCGCCACACACTAACCAAGTGAGCTAACCAACCAGCCCCCCCTCCTTTTTTGGCAGCTGGCTGGTAAGGGGTACAGAGATGCGTACCCTTGACTTGGTGTTATATAACACTGCACACTAACCAAGTGAGCTAACAGGCCAGCCCAGGCCCCCTTTTCAACCACTATTTCTTACTGCTAAGTAAGATTTTGTCCACAATTGCTGTTTCCTTTCTTCCTGTCTCAGTCCTTCCCAATCCAGAGTCTGACCCCTGCCCACTCAACCAAATCTGTTTTTGCCAGGGTGGCCTCCATGTTTTTATATCCCAGAGGCCTTTGATTTTCAGATCTGCTCCTGCAGAACTCTCAGCAGCACCTAGCATTATGGCCCACTTCGCTCTCTTTAAAAAATGTCCTTTGTCACAGGGCTCTGTCCTCCTTTGGTCCTTACCTTTGTGTCCTCTACCTCCTCAGGGTTCTAGCCCAGACCCTCACCCCTTTCTCTCTTGTGATTTGCACAGGCGTTACCACATGCCAGCAACTCAGAGCTGCCTCCTGCCCTGACCTCTTCATCTACAAATGGATCCAGACACCCAGCTGTCTACCTGACATAACTGATCCCCTCACCCAGGGACTGCAAACTCAACTTTATCCAGCATTCCCTACTCCAGCTAATGGCACCACACTATCACCTCACCTGCTAAAACCATCCTGGAAGTCATCTGTGACCTCTAATTTTGTCATGGCCCCAGGCCAGTGTAACTAAAAGCTGTCAACTCCATTTCCTAAGTATCTCTTCAAACTTCCCACTCCTCCCCCATCTCCACTGTCACCAGTGAGGCTGAGCTATTGGTGTTGATCCAGCTGTGCTCACTCTCACCCTATTCTAACCATTCTTCCCACTATGACCCAGGTGATGTAAAAACTAAAATAAATCCTTCGATTCCTTTCTTAAAATCCCACAAAGGCCTTTTCCTGACATTTAGCTAAAGACCAAAACTCTTCCATGGCTTACAGGGCCATGCATGATCTGGCCCATGTCCATCTCTCCATTCCCATCCTGCCTCACTTCAACCGGTTGCTGTGCTCTCCCATGCTGGCCTTCCTTCCAGTTTTTCTCCCTTGTGTCAAGTTCTACCTCCGAGCCTTTGTTTAAAGTGCTGCACCCCTCTCCCATTTATCATTTAGCTAATTCCCACCCACCATCCCTAAGACCCACGTATTCCCCCCAGAGCACCCATCTTCCCATCTTCCAACACACAACACTCAACCGTTACTGACTCCATGCCAGCATGGGAACTGTGATCAACTTACTTACTGCAAATATCCCAGTGCCCTGACTCAGACATGTTAACCTAGGCCTCAGTCTTCCAATATGGACAACGGGGATAATACCCTAAATAAAGGTGTGAGGATTAAATGAGGCAAGGTAAGTGAAGCATTTCATCCTTGTGCCAGGCAGAGGGGGCCCATACCTGGAAGATGCTATCACTTATCACCTTTGAGCTGCTGGCATCTATCAGATGCCTAACCACAAAGCAGGTAGTCAATTAACCCTCAAAGCTGAGGGCCAGCCTGTGGCTCACTTGAGAGAGTATGGTGCTGATAACACCAAGGCCATGGGTTCGGATCCCTATATAGGGGAGGCCGGTTAGCTCACTTGGGAGAGCGTGGTGCTGACAACATTAAATCAAGGATTAAGATCCCCTTGCCAGTCATCTTCATAGAAAAAAAAAAAAAAAAAAAAAAAACCTCTCAAGGATGAATCTAACTCCTTCCATTTGTAAGCAAGGAAACAAACGTAAGGGGAAGGAATCAAACCTCCAGGGCATTTTTCTCTCCAATGACTACCCACCTTTCTTGGGTTGACAACCCTTCCGTGACTACCCCAGCTCTCTGGCAGTCCCTCCACCCCACCCCCATCCCTGTGGCCTGGCTCTTACTGGCAGGTTGTTCTAATTTCACTACAAGGGCCTGGAGGGCATAGAGTGCCTGCAGCTCCTTCTGCTCATCACATAGGTATTTCTGTAGCAGTTTCGCTCGCGCTTTCAGCACTGCAACATCCACTCGGAGGGAAGTCTCAACTACAGGGAAGAAGACAGGGATATGTGGAATAATATACCCTTAGCCTGATTTAGAACTAGAAGGGAAAGACTGAAACCCCCCTCCCTCCATTTGTCTGCTGGGCCCACCCTCGCCCCTCCCTCTCCCTGGCTCCTCTTACAGATAATTGCAGAATAGCAGACAGTTGTCATGAGCGCTCGAACTAACGTATTGGATGCTATCTGCTGCTCACTCAGGTTAGCCTATGCAGGAGAAACAAATGGCCCTTAAGTTCTACATTGTGCCCTGAAGTCTTCATTCTTGCTGCCCCCAACCCCTCCCCAATAAATTATCCATTAAATTGTCTATTATCTCCCCCCTCCCCCAACATCCAGGAGAAACATACCTCTATCCAGTCCAACACCTGCTGGTTACTGCTGCCCTCCTTCAGCAGCTTCTCTAGCTGCCTGCTCAGCTCCTCAGAGGGGAGTGCCCTCTGGCCAGGGGCTTCTAACTCCTCTCCCACGGTATACTCCACCTTCTGCAACCAAAAAGGCTCATAGTCAAGAGGTAAGGTGCACCATGTGAGAGATGAGAGAAGAGGGACAAGAATGGCCAGCCCCAAATGTTAAAATTAATCTAACTCCAGCCCCAAACCTGCTCAGCGATGAATGCACCAACGTCCTCGCCTTCAGGTAGAAATTCCTTCCAGCTGAGCCCAGCCCCTCGCCACAGTGTCCCCACCTTTTTGGGACCCTGGAAAACACAAGACCAACTCGGTAATCCTCTCCCTCTCCAAGGACCTAAGAGCTCCACAACAGTCATCCAACAAGTATTTACTGTAAACCCACCAGGCACTTGCTAGGAGCTAAGTAAGTACCAAACAGGCACTGCCCTTTCATGCTTACAGTCTAGTGCAAGGCACGGACATCAGTCAAATAAGCATCTAAATAAACAAGAACTCATCCACCAGAGTGCTATGACACTAAGGTGGGGGAAATACCTTTAGGAAAATGTTAATTAGCTTTGGCAAAATTCTCAAAGAATTACTGGACCTCAAAAAGGAAAATCAAATCCAAATACCTCACCCTAGCCTTCCAATCTCACCTATATTTCTTTTTCTAAAATGGCTTGGTTTTTCATTATTACAAGTAATGAATGCTTGCTTGTGGTAAGGACTTCTAACAAGTATGCTATTTGTTTCCTAAGTCGAGAAAATTTTAGAAGCAGATACACCCCCAACCCCAAAACAAACCAGAAATCCTCACAAAAACAGCAGCATAAGCCCCTTCTCTGTAAGGGTCAAGAGACCTTTAAGGCATCACTCTTCTATAACAACAAATATTCAGAATATTGGTATCAGCCCTTAACAAGATTATTGCAGTTACAATAAATATTACAAGATGCCCGTTTTTTCACATTTTACCACCCCTAGAAATTGTCTCAGCTGATAAACTGAATTTTAAAAATACTACAAGTCTTTCCTTTCATAGCTAAAATATAAAATAGCTCAATATGCTTTTTTTTTTTAAAGATGACCAGTAACAGGGATATTAACCTTTGACTTGGTGTTGTCAGCACCACACTCTCCCAAGTGAGCCATTGGCTGGCCCAAATATGCTTATTTTTTAAAAACAAATTGACCTGGTTACTTGGATCGAATTGTGTCCCCCAAAGTCCACCTATTAGAAACTCGAATCCCCAACGTAACAGTGTCAAGAGGGTGGGAAATCCTACTGTGGTAGTTAAATCTGGGGCCTTGAAGAGGTGATTGGATTGTGAAGACTATGCCCTTGTGAATGGATTGATCTGTTCTTGGGATGGTTCCAGTGGCTTTAAAAGGAGAGTGATGAGATTAGCCTTATCTTTCCTTGCTCCACCATCTCACAATGTGACACCCTGCATCGCTGAGGTCACCATCAAAGACCCTCACCAGACGTATTCCCTGAACTTTAGACTTCCCAGCCTCTGAAACTGTAAGCAATAAATACTGTTTCTTTATAAATTACCCAGTTTCGGGTATTTCTGTTTTAACGGACTCATAAACCTGGTATGTCTAACTGAAAGGATTTATGATGCTGAAGGAACAATTGCCTTCAATCCGAAGTCTCGTTCCTCCTGGTTCCAGATAGTTGAGCTCTTGAAACTGCACTTCTCAACTTCTTACAACTACACCATGCCCCACACTCAACTTGCCTTTCCCCACCTTTTCACCTTTACACTTGCTAGTAATCAATTAACTCACAAAGAGCTTCAGCACCCTTCAAGGAAAGCCTTCTTTCATGAATATTGCCAGCTACTACTTTGCAGTCTCACAGAACTCAAGGCACTCCATTTCAACTGTTTTATTTCACTTTACCTCACAAAGTTTTTATTAAGCTGTTATTTCTTACTTTTTCTCTACCAACTCATTTCCTGTGTTTTATTCACTGCTGTTTCCCCAGTGCTTAGTGTATGGCAAACGTTCAAAGAAATGCTAGCTGAATTAATCAATCAATCATGGGCCTACAGTCTTAAGACTGTCATTCACCTCCAGTCATAGCCCGAATTCATGATAGCAACTGGTCTGAGGGAGACTGCCCATCTCAACATTTCCTCTCCCAGGTACCAACGTGTTACTACCATCACCGTTGCTCCATCCCACCAAAGGACGATGAGGTTTCAGGGTCACTGCAAACAGCCAAAACACACAGTGGGAGGAGTCCTGAACACATCACCCTCTGAAAAGCCCTCACTCACCATGCTTTTGCACAGGAGCCGCAGGATCTCCAGCAACAGGGCAGAAGCTTTGCCCAGGGGTCTCAAAGGCTTTGTAATCTCCCTATAAAATAAAAACCCAGTATTAATGGCCTCCATAACCCTCTCAACACTACTACATCCCTCTCCAAATCCAGGCATCCAACTTGCCACACCTCCCTCCCCACCCCCTCTCCTCCTGTCTTTACCTCCCCTGAATTCCACCAAGAAGTGCTTACCTCAACAGCTCCCCCATGGGCACCCCACCTTCCTGCAGAATGGGTGTTACCAGTTCTGCTAGGTAGAGCCACACATGGGGGATGTCAATTTCCATGTCCTCAGCCAATTCCAAAATTTCATACAGCCTGCAAAGAGAATTCAGTCAGGCCATTCCAGGGAAGATGGGCCAGGCCTCCCCGCTCCTTCATTCTGGGGCAACATGGATGGCAAGGCTAACTGATCAACCGCAGAGCTCCCCAGGAACATTTTCTAGACATGGAGCAATTACCTCAAGCTAACACCACTTCCTTGTCCTTAGATGGTTCACTTCCGCACCCCCAAAGTAATGTTGACCAGGATGGCTGAGGAGCCTGTGCTCTCATGCAAGGTCCCAGGGGTCCCACAAAGGAGCCAGAAATGTTTGAATATGTGAAAGTGGGAGGTCCACAGAAGCTGGTCATACCCTTGGTAGTACTGAGCAGTGGAGAGGTGTCCAACACAGAGCAGCTGGTGCAGCAGCTGTCCCATATGTTCACGAGCAATGGCGCTGCGCTCCAGTGTGGACTCGATGCCATGTCGTACAAAGATGAAGAGCAGGGAGGGCGAGGCCAGCTCCTGCACACACTGTACTGCCTCCTGAGGGCGCACAGGGCATCAGAGGGAGAAAGCAGTCACTGTCTAGCTCAGACCCCATGCCCCCATGCCTGCCAGCACGGCTCCCTCCCTGCCCACTCCTCACTCAGACACCTCCCACTGCTTACCTTCATGTCATTGAGATGCAGATATTCCTCAATAATGGCCTTGGATTTCTTCTCCAGCTCCTCCTCAGACAGTACAGCCTTTGGAGGGCTTACTGGGGGCAGGGTGGCTTCCCGCTTCACTATGGGAGGGGAACACAGATCACAGAGAATTCTTCAGTTCCCTTCCTCCTAGCCAATGGGTCTGGAGCTCTCAAGACAGCTGGAGACCAGAGAGTCCCAAACGGGTCAACACCCTTCTTCTCCATTCCTCTCCCAGCCCCTCTCCTCACCAGCATCCCGACCGCGGTCCCGATCCTCCGTGAGGCTAGCTGCCTTGCGCAGTCCCTCAGGTTGAGAGGGCCGTTCTCTACTCCGCTCCTCCACTTCCTTGCTGAAGCTCCGCTTGGTGGTGGGTGTCCTTGCACGATCAAGCCGATCCCCACGGTCACCTCCCCGTTCACTCCGCTCTAGGCGGTCTCCCCGGTCCCCAGCTTTTTCACCTCGTTCCCGGCTCAGGCTACTCCTGGAAGAAAAACAAACACATTGTCTCTCACCTGGACTGCCCAGGTACTCTCTCATGTAATTACCCAACATGCTGAGCAACTCTTGGGCCTTGTTCTTGGCATCAGGAATATGTCCCAATCTAACCCAGGGGCTCCCAGCATTACAGGAATGAGGAATTCCCATCCTAAGCCAACAACCAAAACTTAATTGTAATACTCAGTGTGAAGAACAAAGACATCTAGGAAACCTCACCTCTGTACCACACGTCTATTATCTGTGCTTTCTGTGGGTACTGCTTGCTGAAGGGCTGAGAAGCGATTCAAGGTACTAGTAGCTGGACGAGCAGCTTCTGATGCTGGGGAGGCAGAAAAACTAGATTAAAATCTTTCAAGTTTCTTGCATTCTCTCTCCTACTTGCCAGTCTAGGACACTTGGTCCCAGTCCCATGGTAAAGCAGTTCAATCCCTGGAACCACATACGTGCCACCTGTATTACCTAACCCCTTTGTACTAAAAGCTTCCCCTAAAGGTAAGGCTCTGCCCCTCAAGGAGCAAAATAATAACCACCCAGTTCTTTACAGTGGCCTCCATACCTGCATCTGAAGGCTTGGCTCCTGAGCCTCCACTGCTTCCCTTTCCCCAGCTCAGTCGCCCTCCAGGTGCAAAGAGCTGATTGTTAGAATCAATGGAGCCAGGCTGAGGAAGGAAAGGGAGGAGAGTCATGGGTCTGACCTGGCAGACACCCCCTGCCAGCACCATCCACACAGGTATAGTAAATGGCCAAAAACAGGGATCAGGCAAACTTTTCTGTAACAAGCCAAACAGTAAATATTTTAGATTTTCCAAGCTATGCAGTCTCTATTGCAACTACTCAATTCTACCACTGTAGCATGAAAGCAGCCATAGATGACACTTAAAGGAATGAGTGTGGCTGTGCTCCAATAAAACTTTATTTGTGAACACTAAAATTTCAATTTTATATAATTTCCACATCATAAAATGTTCACTTTTTGATTTTTGTCAACCACTTAAAAATGTAAAGACATACATTGTGGGAGGTACAGAAGCAGGCAACAGGCTGGATTTGGTATGCTGTACTTGGTCTGCATGTCACTTTGCTAATCGCCGGCCCAGACCAATGGTCTTTTTTTTTTTTACAGCTGGCCGGTGCAGGGATCTGAACCCGTTACCTTGGGGTTATAAGGCTGTGCTCTAACCAACTAAGCTAATGAGCCAGCTCTGCCCAGACCAATGGGAATACACCTCCCATTAGAGCTGACAGTCCTGTCTCTAGCAATATAACCAGTTAATTGAAGAGGAAAAGAAAAATTCAGTCATCATCTTCCCAGCCTCAGAAAAGTGAGGAGACTAAGATCCAAACCTGAGCTTAAGGCCTTGATCCCTCTTTACCTTACCCTCCATCTCACCAGCATCACCCCCTCCAATACAGGCCCCTACCTTCGTGATCTTGGTGAGTCGTGAGGTGTCAATGGGGCGGCTGCCTTTGCTGATGGGGACTGTGTTCCAGCCACCATCATCCACAAGTGGAAGGCCACGGCCTAGGACAAAAAGAAGGGGCATACTGGAATAATGAGTAAGTCCTAGCAGTTCCTTTCCCTTGGACCACCCCCAGCCTCCCTTCCTCAGATCCTCAGTTCCATCATGGGGTCTCAGTGGCCCAGACACGTGGCACTAACAGGAAGTCATCAGTGGAAAGCACAACCCCTCAGTCCCTTCACTGCCCCCCTCAATCCTAGTGTCAAACTCACTGATGGATGGACCTGGAGGGCCACCCCGACGCTTGTCGCTGCCCTTGGCCATGAGTTGCTGCACTTTAATGTGCTCCCGATGCTCCTCCATCTCAGCCTCCTTGTGGATCTGGTCAATAGTCTTGGGACCCTGATCCCCTCTGCGTGGCACCCAATTGCTCTGTGGGGACAGAAGGCCAATTACAATTATGTCAGGAACTGGGGACAGCACACTGGCAGTGGGACGGAGAGGACACATACCCGTCGCAGATCCAGCACATCCTGCAGCATAAAGCGGATACGGGATGATGTCTTCTTTTCTTTAATAATTTTTTCCATCTGGGTGAAATACTGATCCATTCGGGGCTAGAGAGAAGCAAAGGGATCAGGTCAGGAACTTCTAATACCTTACCTCCAACTGTAAGCCCTGTCCTCCTTCACTGTGGCTCAGCAGAACCCACAAACTTTAGCCCATCTCTGTCCACATCCCAGAACCCCTACCTTGGCTTTTTCAAAGTCCAGGTCTTTCCCAATGGTGGTGAGCAGACGGCAAAGGCATTCAAGGGACTCTTCATCATGGTTTTTTAGTAGTTTGACCACACAGTCATGCATTATTGCCTCTGTTAACATCTTCAGCTTGAACAACTCCCCAATAAACTTGATATTCCCTAAAGAGCGCCGCCGGGCTATGTCCCTAGCCTCTTCCAGCTCTTCCTTCAGGCGTCCCCGTTCCTCTGCCTGCGAGTCATGGAGCAGTGATCATGTCAAAAAGATACCCAGCCACTGGGTTAAAACCCTTCTCCTTTACTATCCAGATATCCAAACCTAGCAGTAAGCACTCAGGTCCCAAGACACAGAAACTCCCCAAGATACCACTATCCCCGCCCCCTTCCCACTTAACCCTAACCCAAATTCTTACAGCTGAGTAGCACCTGGGTGGGGAGAGGGCAGGGAGTGGAACTGGTGGTGGGTTTTCTCTCACCGTAGCAGCTTCATCCATCTCTTTTTGCTTCTTCTCAAAAACCTCATCATCATCTTTGTCTTTTTCAAACTCCTTCTGACATCGATTCAACAAGAGTTTTCGGAAGTTCACAGTCACTGTTGGCTTTTCTGTCGTGGGCACTTTAAGCTGTAGGTCAAAGAGAATGCTGCATTCAGACTAGTCCAGGGCAGGGAGAGCCCTCTAAGAGTCTTTAACTGCCCGTCCTCTGGCCCCCAGCTCTGCCTCCTTCTGACTGCCATCAACAGCCCAGGCTGTTGATGAGGAAAACCAAGAAGCTGGACTCAAGGAGTCTTAGGAATAGAAGTGGGAAGCTAGACCATGAGATTTAGAAAACAGTGGAAACTAACCGCCATTAGGCAGCGGCACATGTTGGCATAGGCCACAGAGAAGTTGGGCTCTGAAATGGCCTTCTCAAAGATGAGATCAATGACCCCTTTGAGGCGTTCCTCGGTGTCGATGGCCAGCTGCGTCACTTGCTTCATCAGCTGCTGGAACATCTGGGGTGTCAGCTTATTCAGGATGGAGCGTACCCTGCGGAACAGGTCCTGGGGGGAGAGGAAACAGAATTCAGTGAGGTTCTCAGAAGAACAAAGGCCATTGAAAGGGACAGGAGAGAGTGGTGGGGACTTAGGCAGATGCTAGCAATAGGATGGACAGATGCAAAGAGAGCAAAGTTAGCTCAGGTGGCAGACCTTGAGGAGAAGGAATGGAGACCAAAAGTAGGACCTGCCAGTACCTGGGTTTTGCTACCATCTGCATCCTCCTCCCCTCGGTCCTTATCAGCCACCGTCCGCTTACTGCTGGGTTTCCAGGCCTTCTCCGCTTTGTTCAGTTTTATGTCTTCGGTCATTAACACTGTAGCAATGATCTTCCGTGGCTCCTTTCGGGGGCCCTGCTGAGAGCGCCGGGGTCCAAGGCCAGCCTGCTAAGCAAGAGAAGACAGAGCTAATCAGCACAACCTGTGGAATCATTACCACACATCTCCAGGGCAGACTTCTCATCTTGTTATAACACACCAGCTATCCACCCCCATCCCATCTGCCCCTTTAGCCAGCCCCACTCACCGGCCCTCGGGGCAGCTCCCCACCTGGCCCACCCCTTGGGGGCCCTCGGTTGCTAAGGGCTGGTCGGCCAAGGTTAGCAAAGGATGGGGTGAAGTCTGAGCCACAATTTATGCCTTGTAGTCTGGTGGGATCCAGCGGCCGCAGTGGTGTCTTATTGGCCTGCAGAGAGAAAAGCAAAGGTCTCAGAAGCAAGCTAGGCATACTGACTACTCTTTCAGGACTTCGAGCTCCTCCCCAATCCATCCAGCCCACTTTGCCCATCTAGCCCAAACTTACTCCCCTCCCCGTCAAGCCACTAACCTTGTCCAGTACCACATCACTGATATGCGGCAATCCCTCTGGCTTCTGCATACTGGCAAAGATGAACTGAAAGCCAAGTAGGAACTCACGGTCATAACGCTTTTTCTCCTCAAGGTTTAAAGGTTTCCACTGATCTGCAAGGAAGAAGAGATGAACCGAACATACTCTTGTCTCCTGGGGCCCTGACAAGCATACTCAATCATTCCTTCAGCATACCTGACTTATATTCATACTTCTGTTCCCCAGGCTGGATGTTCTCAGCATTGTGAATTTTGTCTTCCTTTGAGTCCCAGGTCTCATCTGCTTCCTCAAGCCGTGGGGGCACACTGCTGCCCTCAGACTCTGGACCTGGATTATTGCCTGCAGGAGGCTGATTTTCCACTTCTGGTACTGCTGGGTTCACCTGCAACCAGAGAATATCCGGTTTTGGTTACAGGATGGCCAACTTTCCATACCCAAATGCTCTCTCCCCTCCACTATTTTCTGCTCCCTTACCTCCTTGAAGGCATCTAGAAGGTCTCCCACAGCCTCCTTCTTATTTAGCTCCTTAATTTTCCGTCTCCTCTTTGGCACAGATACTGCCACTGATTTAAAAAAAAAAGAAAAGAAAAAAAAGTGGGGGTGGGAATAATTTAAGGAGTACCCCTAAACCCTGGGAAAAACAAAAGCAGCCACAGTACATACTTCCTCTTTCCATCACAGCCTCTCTAAGCTTAAAAGCCCCTAATCTAGCTCTTGGGTTCCATCACAGGGCTCCTATGACCAGATACAATGGCACAAATGGGAGGTCATCAGTAAACACAGAAACTACACCCCACAGCCCACCCCACCTCCACCCTCCAGCCACACCTTACCTTGGGTGGCTGCTGTTGCCTCCAAATTCTGGGACAAGTGGGCTGGGACAGGGTTGCTCTCTGAGAGGAGCAGTTCCTCTCCTCCCTTCTCACTCTCAGCTTCTCCTGCTTCTCCTCCTCCTCCTTCTTCTTCTTCCTCCATTTCCTCCTCCTGAGCAGGGGAAGTAGCTGAAGGAGCCACAGCTGGAGTGGTAGAGAAGACAGTGGAGGGGGCCACTGATGCTGTAACTTCCTTGGCCTGCTCCTCTGGCTCACTGACTGGGCTTAAGTCCACAGCTGGTGGCGAGGGGGCTCCGTTGAGCAATTCCTCAGGTTGGGCAGTTGGAACAATGCGCACAGGGGATTCAGAAGGACAAGTCAGGGGAGGGAGAGGGGCAAGTTCTGGGCTTGACTCCATCTCTGGTTCCAGATCCTCAGATGGGACCACGCCATTAGGCTCATGAATTTCCACTGTGTGAGATGCCAGAGGGGTGGAAACCTGGAGAGGACTTGACGAGAACTCAGATTCTGGAACTGGTTTGCTAAGTGTCACTTCTATTTCCAATATGGGTTCAGCGAGCGGAGTGGGTTCTGGAGAGAGGCAATATGGCTCCCCAGTTTCATGAGGGATGGGTGTTGATTCCTCTACAGACATTTGTATCATCCCCGTTGTCATAGTGTCTCCAGGAATAGAGAGGACTGCAAGATTAGATTCAGACCCCGGTTCCAAAATAGGGGGTGGTGATGGGGTTGGAGAAGGTGATGAAGGCTGTGATTCTGAAGGGCTGTGCTCTGGGCCCGGCAGCCCTGGCCGGCCCCCAGTGATTGCTCCCTGCGACCGGTCATCTGCACGACAGGAAGGAAGAATGAGAAAGTAAAGGCAAGTCCTTCATTGCTATTGTACCTCCTCCTCCTCCCAGACAAAGCATTCCCAACTTAACACCTCTGCTCTCCAAGCTTCTCCCACCTAAGCTATTTTTCCCTTCTCATCTATAACCCAATGCACCCTTAAAATCCCACTGCCTGAAACTTAAGCCATTCTTCTCTGGCACCCAGTTCAAGTCACTCTACCTCCTCAGCATTTTAAATTGTCACTCTCCTTTTCTCCATAAAAGCTCTGTCCCACCTGCTTACTTACCTGGCCGGACAATGACAGCAACCTGGGGCGACTCCCCATTAGCCTGAGGCTCCAGACCGCCTCCCGTCTGCAGGACATAAAGGGTTACCAAGTTTGCACTGAAGAGTCCCACAACCCTTCTTTACTAGAGCCATTTCTACTTTAGCTCTGCCTAGAAATCCAGGAAAGCAGGGAAATAAATCCCTTAGTTGAAGGATAAACTCAAGGGACTTGGGAGTCCAGGGCAGAACAGCCATCTCAGCCAGGACATCACTCAACAAGCAGACAGTACCTGGGGAGGAGTGGGTGTGGAGGCAGTACGAGCCCCAGACATGATCTCCTCAGTGATATCCTTCCCTCCTTGGTTTGGATCTCGAATTCGGATCTGGGGAAAGAATGCTATGGGATGAGTGGGAAGCAGGAGGAGCCCACCCCTCCACACTGCCCACTCCTAAGACTCCAAGGCCAACCCCCCACCCCCACTGGGTAGCAGGTAGGTGGGTGCCAGAAACCCCATGAGTTCTACTGTCAACCTATCCAGCTGCTCTTGTAGTCCCTACCCCAGCCCCCACCTCTAAGAGACTCTTGACCTCACAGAGCACACATCACAATGCCTCTCCCTCCCTCACCCATGCCCCACCAACAGTCCCCAAGTCAGTGGCTGCACACCCTGGGGCCCAGGACCCCCATCTAGCACCCATCCGGCTCACTTGTGGCTAAGTCTGCCTGATCTCTGGGGGCAGGGCCCAGATCCAGTGGGTGGAGCCAGGGTGACTCAGCGGCTTCCCCAGCTCTGGCACCCTATTCTGGGCACCACGCCCAGGGCTTGAGGACCGAGCAGAGGCGGAGGCTTCAAGAGCTTCCAAGACTGGAAGGTGGGGGGTGGGGGTGGGGCCACAGAAAACAAACCATTTCCAAGGCAAGCCACCAGAAACCCAAAACTAAGCATAGTTCTCTGAAGCCCCAGAGCCCAGGTCTCTCAGGAACTTCCCAGCCAGCCACTTCAGACTTCCTATAAATTGCTTCTATGCTGAAATCTTAGTATCGTACAAAGAACCTGAGCACTCCACAGACCTTCATTCTCTGCCCACTCTCAGTTGAAGATCTCTTGCCTCAAGTTCCTGCTCCCTCAGACACAATGTCCCGGCAGTAGCTGACCTCGATTCTCCCCTTCCCAGATGTCCCAGAGCCCCTTGCTGCTACTCACCGTCTTACGCTCCCTCTTTGGAGCAATCTGGGGTGGCTGGTTCATCAAAACTGGGGTGGGGGCCACACCAGTGGGAAACTGCTGCACCCCTTGGGCTGGGTAGTAAGCGCCAGCTTGGGGGAGGGGGGACAGAAAGGAAGAATGGTGGCAGCGTCAGGGCCCAACCATATACTAATGCCTGCTTGAACACCTCCCATCTCCAGAACCTCTCATCACCCACAGCCGGCCCCTTGCCCTGCCCCGCCCTCCTCCCCCAGGGAATTAGGTGTCTGTCAAAGTTGGGGAACCAGTCTGAACTGCATTTACAAGAATTCCTGACACAGACACAGACACACACACCTTGCAGGCAGGCGCTCCTTCCCCACCAGCTACCAGGAGGACTTATGTCTGTTCTTGTACCCCACAAGATACTCATGTGTATGCACCTCACCCCCAACAACATGTACACATATACTCTGAACCTGAAACACAATCAAGTCTTTGGCTAGGAATGAGAAAAAGAGATTTGCCGGCCCTGTTCCACTCAACCCGAGTCCAGTTTCAGTATCCAGCTCTTTGTAAAGGGACAAGGAAACAAAAGCTAACATGATGAACTAGGCCCAGCATGAAGAAAACTTAATTCCTTAAAGGAATGGTCTCCAAAGTGCGGTGCGTTCTTTAATCTCACCCATAATTTCCAGTTGTTTTCAACAAGTGCCTGGAGTGTGTTATTTGTAAATTATGCACACATATATACAAACAAAACCATACATGTATTAGAGGTACACACTCAAAATTTTTTCCTGACAATCATCAAAAACTTTTGGAAACCACTACCACAAAGAACAAACTAATCCTTTCCTAGAATATAAATAAATAATAGCGATGAAAACCTCCCAAATCTGTGTTACATGGGCTCCCCGCAAACGTGGAAGGAGTCACAGGAAATGCCTAACAATAGGCCCTCAAGCTGGCATTTGATCCTACATTCCTTGACATGGGGAAAAAACTCCAATTCTCTTAGAAATAGGATCAAATCTTCTCCCCCCACCAACACCAGTTAAATATAAAGCACTAACCCCTACCACCCTATCATTTTTAGACCAAAAGCCACAGCTGGGAAGGGACTAGTGATTTAAAAATCAGTAGATCCGTTTAGATGCTCTCTGGGACTCACCCTCACCTCTGACTCCTTCCCCTGCTTACCGTAGGTCCCAAACTCTGTAGGGCTTGCACCTGGATAGAAACCTGGGGCTCCTGGTTGCACAGGGTACTGCTGTGTCGGGACAACATATGTGGAACGCCCCTGGTGGGGGGTAGGGAGAAGAACAGGAGGGGAGAAGAGTTGAGGGAGCTACGAGCACCATATCAGACTCCAAAGAGAATGTATGGCAAGAAAGGACAAGCTAACTGGGCAATGACAAGAAGGAAGTCCCACCTCTGGAAAAGAGGCCCCCAAGCCCTAGCCTCACCTGTCCAGGGATGTAGTAGGCCCCCTGGGAAGCTGGATAGGAGATCTGGGAAGGGATCATCATTACTTGGGATCCAGCAGGGTAGACATGAGCAGCTGGGCCAGGGCGGGCAGGGGCTGCACTCTGCACTCGGGAGGCTGCACTGCTCGGGGGCTGGGCCCGGCTAGGGTAGAAGTGCTGTCAGGAAGGAGGAAAGCTGTTGGCATTTGGAAGGAGAGGAAGTAGAAAGCAAAATAGCCATTCCACAATGTGTCTATAGTCTGGAAAGAAGTACTGTGGGCTTCAGAGCATGGAGACCAATCCTTCCAAGACTCACTTAACCATCTGATGGTTAAGTGGCCTCTTGTACTTACGCATATACTCTCCAGATTCAGATGTACACTCTACATTCCGTGTATATTTACTCTCTCACTGTCATACACATTCATGTCACTTCCAACAGGCTATCCCTCCGCAGAGGCTTCCTAACACTCAGATGCATCATGCCTAAGGCCTTTCTGGCAACATACATCCCAGCATGCACTGCTCCACCTAAGATACTGAGGAGCCAACCGTTAACATGCAACAGTCTCAAAGTTCCCATATACTCGCTCTTTCAGCCCCTAACATGCATCACTCAGCCCCAGATTGAGGACCTGGACAGCAAACAATTCCCCACCCTAAAGACCCCCAATCTCTGCGTCTAGCTCCTGACTAGGCTGAAGAGTAAGGGTGAGACCAGGAGATGGCCCAGGATTAGCAAAGGGGTATTACCTGCAGAGACCTGAATCCTCCCTGAGAGCACATGGGGACAGGAAAGAAGAGAATTATCCCCAAGGTGATGAGGTGAAAAACAATGCAAGTAGTAGGACAAGAATCCTCCCACTTAGTGAGGAAGAACTTGGGGAATAGAGAAAGGCAAGAACTAGCTGAAGTGTTTTTCTTGCCACAGCCCAAAGAGAAAGCAGAGAAGGGGAATGGAGCAATGACAACCTCCTAGTAAAAGGAGGAAATAGGAAAACAAGAGCTGGCAGCAGGGCCCAAAACACTATATACTAAGACCCCAGTAATGTCACCCTCACCATCTACATTCTCCCCAAGGGGCCAATCACCATAAGTAAAAGTGCAGAGCCCCATGAAAGAACACAGAGCAACTGTCAGGAAATTGGGACCAGGTACGTGGCCTCCACAGTTTCCATCCTAGGCCTAAACTTGCCAAAGCTATCCGCAGCTCCCACCCAGGTCCCCTACTCCCCTCCCCACAGCCCCTCACCTGGCGGGGCTGAGAAGGCGTGTTCATTTGTGTCGCTTGTGGCGTACTGAACACCACCGGTGCTGTCTGCCCCGGGGAAAACGCTGGCTGAAGGGGGGAGACCAGAGTTCAGCAAGAGGGGAAGCCCGGGTGAGGCAGAAACCCAAGCTGGTGAAATAAGGGGAGCAGATCTGCGACAAGAGTCTCAGCAGTCCACATACCCCCTCCCCACGATGGCCCCCGGGACAGCCCAGGGGCCCTGTATCAATTTGGCAGCAGGCAGCTGCACTTTGTCCTGACACTGATGGGGGTGGGAAAATCCAGAGGTTGGAACCTGTTCCTGACCGGCTGCCTGGTCTCCCCCACCCCCACCCCAGTCCTTGCTAACTCCTCCCTAATTACCTGTGGGAGTCCAGGGGATGGGGCGGGTGGGGGGCCTGTGGGCTGTGGAGCCTTGTTCATTTCATTTGGTGCCACATCAGGGTCCCCCCAGCACCTGTTGGGAAAGAGTGGAGCTCGGAAACGGGAAGGGACCCAAGCTTAAAGCAAATAGAGTGGGGAAAGGGTTAAAGCAAGGGCTGGGCCCAACACGGAGCCCCGATAGGTGCCAAAGGGGTGAAGGAGCAGAAAAGATCCAGCCTATGTCCCCACCAACACGTTGTCAAACCCGCACCACCTACAACCGCCCCCCTGGCCTGCTCAAACAGCACCCTCACTCACCCCCTCTGTTAGGAATAAGTCCACGGTGCGGCCTACAGGTTCTGGGCATCCGAGGGCCTAGGGTTGGGAGGTGAGGGGTATCAACCTGGCTCCGCGGGGCCCAAGACCAACCAGACCGGAAATTCCAGGTCTCGCTGGCACCAGGCTCCCGGATCGCAAACGGAGCTAGCTGCTTCGGCCGTAGTGTTCCCACCCCCCACCCGGGGATACCGGGTTCGGCGCCTGGCCCCGGGACACACAAGGTACGCCTGCCGCGGGGGCACCCGAGCGGAGCCAGAGGCGAGGCCCGCCGCCGCCCAGAAGTGTAGGCCAGGAAGGGCGGGAGTGGGGCCCTAAAAGGCCAGGCGGACGGCGGCCGACAGCCGTAGAGGAACCGGTTTCAAGGCAAGTAAGGGTCGACCCGGAGGGCGGGCGGGGCCGGGGGCTCCTCCCTGCCCGCCGCCGCTGCCTCCCTCCCCTGCGCCCTCCCTGCGCAGCGCCGGCCAGTGCCAAAGAACAACGTGTCACTTCCCGGCGGCCCGGCCGCGAAAGGGGGAGGGGGCGGCGGGCCGGGAGTTGCGGTGCCTGCGCCCATGGGCCGCCGGGCCTCCTCGGGTCGGACCGAGGTGGCATTTCGCAGCCGGCGAACCCGGCGCCCTCCCAGCCCGCGGGGCCCGCATAGTGCGGCCCCGCGCTCCCCCACCCCCACCCAGCAACCAGGCCGGGCCGGGCACACGTGGGCCGGGGATCCGGCCCTGGCAGGCAGGGGCCCGGACTCGGGCCGCGGGACCAGGGCGCTGGGGCGGCGGTGCAAGGTGGCCGGTCCAGGCCCGGATGGCGGCGGATGCGGGGGGAGGGGGTGGGGGGGCCGGGTCGGGCCCGGACATGGCGGCTTTACCTTCAGTCTCCTTCAGTCCGCGCGGCCGAGCCCCACGCAGCCGCACAGACGTAGTCCACAACCATTTCCGGCTCCCCGCACAGATCCCGCTCGGCGGCCACCGCTTCTCCGCAGGCGCAGCCGGCGCCCCCACGTGACCGGCGCAGAGGGTGGAGTCGCGCCGGGCGCCCAGCGCCGCGGAGCACATGGGATTTGCCCCGCCTCGTCAAGTGACATCCACTGCCCGCCCCCTTGTCCCTTACCGAACTTTGGAACGCCTAAACCGGCTCCCCTCTCTGTCTCTGTTCGGTGGTTCTTTAGTTCATTCATACTTTTAACTTGGATTTATTGAGCGCATACTAAGTGCTAGGCGAAGTGCTGGCCGAGGATTGAGAATACTGAGATTAAAGACTCGGTCCTGGCTAAGTAAATCGTGGTACAATATGAATTATGGGGCCGGCCCGTGACTGATAACACCAAGGCCACGGGTTCGGATCCCTATATAGGGATGGCCGGTTGGCTCACTTAGGAGAGCGTGGTGCTGACAACACCAAGTTGAGGGTTAAGATCCCCTTACCAGTCATCTTTAAAAAAAAAAAAACTATATGAATTGAAAATATATGTTTTGAAAATAATGTAGATCATTGGAAGTCCCATTAACAAAGGAAATTGAATGCTGTGCTAAAATGAAAGATTCTAAGTAGGTTTAAGTAGTATGAGATTTGTCGTTTACTAAGATAGACATTTAGGGTGGGGCAAAACTCAATCGTGGAAAATTCGGAATAATGATGGAGGAAGCAATCCCAAGACCCCCGCCCTGCTGCCAAAACATCTTGGAGGCCAGAAGGGACCATCCTAGAGCCGAATCCACCCACGGCTCAAGCTAAAAGATAGCTTGCATTTGAATCCAAACTCCAATGCAATGTTTATTACCTGGAAAATTGCCTACTACCTACCACCTTACTGTCTGTTATAAAATGGGAAGATGTGAAATCAGTGTGGCCCAAGTCAGAGCTTTTAACCACGTTTTTTCTCATAATGATAATATCCACTTTATTGCGTTGTGAGGATTAAACGAGTTAATTCATGTGAAAGCGCTTAAAACAGTGCCTAGTACCTAGCAAAGCTCAGAAAACTAAAGGTCAGAGAAGTGAAGTCTGGAATTGGCAACCAAGTCTTACTGCAAAGTCCATTTTTCGAGCTATCATATACTGCCTCCTGATATTCATGACATCACAGGACTTGGTGTGGTAGTGAGGTGGCATAAAACAGCCCTCATCACTCCCATCAAGAATGTATGATTGAAAAAAAAATGTATGATTGTAGGGTGGGCAAAGTCAGGCACAATAATCTCCTCTCCAAAGGCGCCTCTCTGAAGAGATGTAGGGGGCCGGCCCGTGGCTCACTCGGGAGAGTGCGGTGCTGAGAACACCAAGGCCTCGGGTTCGGATCCCATATACGGATGGCCGGTTCGCTCACTGGCTGAGCGTGGTGCTGACAACACCAAGTCAAGGGTTAAGATCCCCTTACCGGTCATCTTTTAAAAAAATAAAAAATAAAATAAATAAAAATAAAATAAAATAAATTAAAAAAAGATGTAGGGCAGCAGCTTCAAAGAAAAAGAGAGCAAAATACAGTGGGCCCTCCATATCCACAGGTTCTGCATCTGCAGATTCAGCCAACCACTGCTCAAAATATTGGAGGGGATCCCCTTACCAAAGAAAAAAGAAAAATATTGGGGGATGGAGAGGAAACAAATAAAAAATAACAATAAAAAATAATACAAATGAAAACCAACACAGTATAACAATTATTTACATAACATTTACATTGTATTAGGAAGTAATCTGGAAATGATTTAAAGCATACAGGAGGAAGAGCCTGGGTTATATGCGAATACTACGCCATTTTATATAAGGGACTTGAGCATCTACAGTTAGGTATCCCCAGGGGGTAGTGGAACCAATTCCCTGTGGATACTGAGAAACAACTGTATACATTTGGAGGAGGAGGAACGATAGAGTGAAAATGCAGATTTAGAGTGTTTTCTGTGACACTCTTGAGTTCTGTGACTGTTGTCATGTAGGGCTCCCTTCTCTGCCCTTTTTTTCCCTAAGCAAACTAATAAAAACCAATTACAGCCTACCTGTTAGTGATTCCTCAACCCATTCCTGACTCAGAAACTACTGTCTCGGCAAAAAAATTTTTTTCTTAAAGAAAGAAAAAGAAACTACTCTCTTGAACTCCAGTTGGAACAACATACTACCTGCAAGCCATCTTCACCTGATTACCCCACAGGCATCTCAAATTACATATGCCCAGATAAGAATTTGTCATCTTTCCCTACTCAACCGAGTTCCCCACCTTGCTCCCAAATATGTTGTTTCTTGTGTATTCCTTTTCAATGAATAGTGTCCAACCTGAAAATCTAGGATTCATCCTACATTCCTCCCCCAACCACATATTACATCTAATCAGACACAAGGTCCTATTGACTTTTATCTTCAGAAAAATCTTTCTTCTACTTTCCCCATCTCCCCACTTCCACTGCCCTACTTCAGGCATTCATTTCCTTTGCCTGGTCTCCCAGCCTCCAGGGTGAGCATTAGCTGATCACTGTCACTTTCCTGCACTCATTTGATAGTCCCCATTGACAGATACTGGCAAATTCTTAGCACAACAAAGGTCTTCCAAACCTGGTCTTGAGCCTCAATGTCTAGCTGAAAACCCACTTTTCCCAGGTGCTTATATACTTAAGCCAAACCAAATTACCCAGTTTCTAAAAACAAATAGCTTTTCCTCCTTTCTGCCTTTGCTACTCCCTTAGCTATATCCTACCCTCTTTTCCTCCAGACAAACTCATTTTCCTCTAAGTCTAAGCTTCCTCAAAGAAGTCTCCTCTGACTTACCAACACTTAGGCCATATTTCAGTGATCCCAGGGTACCTTGTTCACACTCCTGCACTGTATTGATCTAAATATATCACAATTGTTTTCATGTGATTTTCTTTTCCATTACACTAAGTGTTTTGAAGATAGGGTTTTTTGTTTTGGTTTTTTTTTTTCCTATCTTTGCATCCCTACAAATTAGAATAATGTCCAATGCAGAATAAGATTCCCCCCCCCCCAAAAAAAACAGAATAAGGTTCCATTGACATTTGTTCCTGAATGAGTGACTGAATGTGAAAAGCCACTAAGAAAATATCTTACTCTAAAGTCCAGGTCGTAAGTACCAGTGTAGATACACTCATACCAGCCCCACCAGGAAAGAGCACTGCAGATCAAGAGTGATTACATTCCAGGAAGGAGGTAACTCATCTTTCCCATCGTTACACTATCAGGCTTTTGTGTGTGTGTGTGTGGTAGGGGAGAGGGTGGGGGAAGCTGGCCCGTATGGGGATCCAAACCCTTGATTTTGGTGTTATAACACTGCACTTTAACCAACTGAGCTAACCAGTCATCCCTGAGCTTTCTTAAATCCAGTTTCAACAAGGATAGCCTAGAAGTAGATGTTAATATGATTAAATCTCTCAAACAGCAGCCTCCCAAGAGGGTCAGAGGGTCCCAGGAGGTAAAGATGTCCAGCAGCACAAAAGTCAAGTTAGCAAAGAGTGGAGCTGCCCACTCTTGGGCATCCTTAGCCCAAGGTTAGATGATGGGCTTGAAGGAGATGTATTGGGGGTTGGGGGACAAACAGGACCCACAAGCCCCATGGGAAGTTATTTGTAAATATGTGTAAAAATTTGTGTATATGCATCTCCTAGAAGGAAGATCCATTATCAGCTTCTCAAGGGTCCTAAGAAAACAACAAAAGCAGAAGATAATTAAGTAGGAGGGAAAGAAGGGAAAGGGGTTCCTTCCATTCAGAGCAGCCTCCCTGCTAGCCGAGGATCATGGTTGCTACAAACAATGCCCTCTCACATCCACTCCCCACCTCTGTCTAGCTTCCAGCCATGATACCCCAGAAAAAAGACACAGAGAGACCTTGGGGATAAAGGTCTTTATTCAACAAAGTTACCTCACTCAGTAACAAAAGAACAGGAGGTAACAATTCCCTCTAAGGTCTGGAGCAGTGTCCACCCCTGGCAGCAGGGAACATGGCCTGCTGATACATCGGCTGCAGCTCAGGGCCCCTGTGGCCACTTAGAGGTCATAGTTGGGGTTCTTCCGAAGGATAACAAAACCTTCCAGAATGGGAGTAACAGGAAGAAACTCCTCAGTAGCTAATTCTGCCCGTTCCCCATGGGCCAGCAACACTGGGGTTGTATGTGTCTGGAACCCTGTGATGGTCTTAGGCTTGCCAGCCTGGCCCACCACATCCACTGCCTGTAGGGTGAGAAAATGGAACTGAAGGGACTCCAGATGGGAGAGTAGCAACAACCCACTGCCCATATACCAGTTTCAGAGAAGCAAGTATATGTGCAAGTTCTAGAATATAGCCTGAGCCCTCCCCTCTACTCAACCCCTCACCTGGCCCACTCGGACAGACACAGGCAATGGCCGCAGCTCCTCGTCAAACGTAACCAGCATTCGGGGCTGCATGGCAGCCACCAGCCCATACAACACATAGTGCGATTTGCCTAGAATGACTGAGAGAAGCACACAGGGCAAACAGTTAGAGACAGTAGAGGGCAAGCATGACCTGAACGCTGGGAGCCCACCCCAGCCCTGAACCTGTAAACCCTCGGTCATATAGCTGAACCCACACTCCTCCCCTCATATACCCTCCTACTAACCAGACATGCCACCACCTCATTTTGCCCTCAGCCCTCAGACTTGGAAATCGCTTTTCCCCAGTCACTTAGGAGCAGATACTAGGCTCATCATGCTCAAATCTCCTTGGACCAGATCAAAAGAGCAGAAAATTAAAGTCTCATGAGGCCTGTCACAGGCTCAAAGAACCTCAGGAACCTAGAGTGGTACAGGGCTAACTTGGGATCTTGATCCTAAATTACCAAGGTGGCCCTGGTGGGGTGGAGATGGGCACTAAGTGCCACAATATAAGATTTCTGACAGGAACTCACTGTTGCGGACATCCAGGAAAGAGACAAGCACAGTGAGCAGCCCAGCTACAGCCACTTGACTCATAAGCTGCCGGTCACTGTGGTAGGGACAGAGTGTAAGTGTGCCCTTCCCTAAATGTGTCAGGCCCTGAAAAAAACAGAGGGAAGTGGAGGTGGGGAGTCATATCTGAGGAGACATCAGCCAAACAGAAATCCCACGACTTGCTCACATCTTCCCTCTCAGGTCAAGACTCCATGTCCCCCTTCCATCACCACAGATGCTTCCCTTGGCACACTCCAATGAGAAGAATTCTATTCTTTACCTGTGCCAAGCGCACCATGAAGAGGTTGTTGGGATCCTTGGCATGATACTGAGCTAACTGTCGAAGCATTGCAGCCAGACGTGCATTATTGGTACCTGGAAATGTTAAGAATTACAGAGGCTTGGAAAAAAGGGTCTCAAATTGTCCCCCAATCTGCTTCTGATCTTTTCTTGCCTGATACTCACCACTGCCTACCATGCCCATGGCAAAGATGGAGTTATAGGAAACTTCTGGATCAGCATCATGAGAGAATTTGCTTAGGGTATCCAGGATGTTGAGTCGTGGATTTGAAACAGAGATTAGGGCCAGTGCTAAAGGTACGGCCCTCCGGAGTGTAGGCTCTCCATATCTCAGCTGGTGATTAACAATGGTTATAAGGGAAAGCAACAAAAACAAGGTCAGGAACTGACTGATGGGTAAAAGAGGCCCTTAACTTTCATAGAAAAGGCACAGCAAAAAGACCACTTCACCAAGATAACCCATCAGAAAAGTCTCCTCTGGGGAACCCAAGCCATGCTGTACTCACCAAGTGGCCAAAGGTTCGTAGTGCCATCTCCGCACCAATCTCCTCCCCCATAGCAATAAGGGCAATCCCCAGAACGGCCACTCCCTGCAATTGAAGAGGCAGCAGAACCCACTAAGCTCAAGAACAAAAAGCAGTCACCCTTGACTCAAGTCCCATCTAAGAAGAAAAAGCCATCCTATGGGGAACACCCTTACCCCTCATGTACAAAACCTGGTCTCATGCTATTTCAATACACTGCAATACCTACAGGGGCTCTAAAACAAAAACAAATATAGCTCCCCTGTCCCCCTACATGCTTATCTTTTCTCAGAGCCTCACTCTGAGACTGCCCAGCCGCCCACATAACCTGATGTGCTCCCATGTCAGCAGGGGCTTCCTTCTTGTCCTTGTCCTTCTTTTCCTTCTTGTCTTTGTCTTCTTCCTTTTCCTTGGAGTCAAAGTGTTCACTACAAATGTGGAGCAGCTGCTGCACTTTCAGCACATTTCCGGAGCCTGCAACAGGGTGGTATAGGTGAGAAAGGGTAGAAATGAGAAGGCACCAAGGAAAAGCTTACTTTGGAAAAGGAGGAGCCTAAAGGATGTAAAGCAGAACAGAATTAACGAGAAAGGAGAAACAAGCTGAAAAAAAGGACCAGGACCAAGAGAGAAGTGAGGAATCTCTGGGGAAGCATAAGACAGGGTGACAAAGACACAGACCTGCATAAGCACACACATCCACCAGTGTGTTGGCAAAACTGCGGAATGGTTCTGACACAACCTCCAGCGCAGCCAGGATCGCCTCAATGGCCTCACCCTTCCCTATAGGACAAATTCAAGGGGTCAAATGATACTTGCTTCCATCGAGCACAGTCTGACACAAAAACCCTCCCTGTTGAATCCAGTTACCATCAGCCCTTTGCCCAGTTAGAGATACATCCCCTCACCAAGGTGGTTGAGGCCCAGTCCAAGAGGAAGCCAACGGGCGTAAGTGTCCTTGAGCTCAGTCTCTGACTTCTCCATGATGGTCTGAAGGATGGTGGAAGTGACATCTCCATTGCAGGAACCCACTGCTATCATTCCACAAGCTAGAGCTGTCACACCTGCTACCTAGAAACAGGAAAATCAGTATTAAACATAGAGAGTTATTAAAATACTTGTATATCTTTCTTGATTCAAGGTAACTAATTCCTATAGGCCACTGTAAGACATCCTCCCTAACCACACTAGGTAATAATCCCTTTCTGATGGTATGTCAAAATAACAATAGCAGCAACCATTCACTGAGTACTTACTATATGCCAGCCACCATGCTGACTGCTTTGCATACTACTAACATTTAATCCTAACATTTAATCCTGTTTATGAAACAGGTCTTGCTGTTACTCTCCATTTTTTTGATGAGAGAAATGAGGCCTAAAGAGATTTGAGTTACTTGTTCAAGATCACATTCCTTGTAAGCAGTGGTGGCAGGTTTGAACTCAGGCCTTTCTAACTCTAAACCATTGTATTTTAGCCACAATACTATATTTATCCATCACTAAAATGATTCTGCACAAGTAAGGAAATTTAAAGTTGGCCAATAACTAAAACACTGAGTGAGAATGATCAATCCTAAGCTGCATTAAGTTACTCCTCACTCTAGTCTAGGTGGTTCCTCAGGGATCCCAAGGTCTGGAGTTCAATACCAAAATATCAGTTCTTTAGCCTTAATACCACTCAAGGCTTGGAATCCCAGTTCTAAGGGATTTCACTGAGGTGATACCTTCCCCCCAGCACACACGTGTGCTCGTTCTTTCTCTCTCTCTCTCTCTCTCGCACACACACACACACTTCTTTTTATTATTCATTGCAGACGGTAATAGGACTCAGAGCACCTTCTCTAAATGACCATCAACCTGTACTTACCTCCATGCTGGACTTGGAATCTCCCATCACAGGCAGCAGCAGTGTTAGAACATCTTCGCGATTTGAGCCAGCATAGGCCAAGCCTAGCCTGAAAAGCCATGGAGAGGCAGACCCCAACACATACCCAAGGACAGGACAAGAAAGAAGCAAAAAGAGGATTGGTCATTTATTCATTATTTCAACAAACATCCCAAGAGCCAAATACTCAACAGGCATGGTGATAGACCTTGGCAATATAAAGATGAGAAGTTCCTGTTCTCCAGAGCTTACAGATTGAGCACTACCAGAAAGAGAAGCAAGAAGCCTTACCCAAAGATGGAACCAAGTCTCATGGTGTTGCTATTGTGGAGAACATAGTCTGAGAGCAGTGCCAGAGCAGGGTCACACTCATTCCGGACCCCAGAGTTCACGATTCCACAGGCAAGGAGAGCTCCTGACTAAAAAAGCAGATTCTTCATTCAGGTTACTTTACCTCCCTCATCACAAAGGATCCCACATGGGCCTCATTGTAGCACCCACTTTAATTGGAGTTAAAAACTGGGTAGACCTCATCAGTGAAAAGAAAGCACTGCTGGACACTGAAACATGGCAGGGGAAGTCCCTACGAATGGGCTGTGCACAGACCAACCTTGATGTAGTCCTCGGAGGAGTACAAGTACTTGTCAATCTGGGTGAGGCCACCATCCACATCCCACAGCAGAATCATGCCAAGGGATGCAGCTGCACTCAACATTCCTACACCAAGGAAGAATCAATCAGTCTTAAAATGGCCCTACCCTGAGGAAGCTGTTACAAAGGGCTCTCCAAGGAACTACACCATGGATTCTTTGTCAGGTAATATGACTCTAGGAGGAAAAAGAATGGCCAATGCAACACAAAGATAAAGTAGGAACAAACTTATACCATGGTCCTTGTTCTTATAAAGCCATTTGTTGCCATCATCAGTCAGCAGCTTGTCCTGGCCAAAGGCTGCGTTCACAAAGCCATTCACAAAAGAGGAGGCCAGGTTCATGCGGGCAGAGTCCACCTGAGAGCCACTGCCCCCAAACCCTGCACAGGAGGGAGAGGAAAAAAAGGTTGGTTTAGAGTAGGATAAGAAAGGAACACAGCATGGTGGCCAGTCTCTGGTTCCCAGCTGACCCCTTAGGATCCTCTGTCTATACCTCAAAGCAGTGAACTGGAGAAAAGGTTTGTGGAAATTCTGAGCTCTATAGAGTAAGCATGTTGGCCAAGCCATCACTTCCAATACAAAGAGCATAACTAACAATCTTCCGATCCCCCCACACACAGACAGGGCTACTCACTGTTGTTCTCTAAGTGGGTTTTGTAGATGTCATCGGGCACTTTGGGCTCCATGATGTCCAGCTGAAGAGAAGTCAAAGGGTCACAACTGCTCCCCCAGTATTCCCCCAGCTGTCCCTTCTGCTATCCCACTGAATGGCTATTATCATCAGAGGTATAGTAAGGGAGGTGAAATGGAAGATAGAATTACAACCCAAAAGCCTTGATGGAAAAGGGCAAGGAGTCTCACCTCCCGAGCTAAGGCCAAGAAGTTGCTGTTGAGCTGCACATTGGACATGATCTCTGTCAGGTCCTCATACTCCTCTACATCTTCACTCAGCTCCAGGAACACCCCATGCCGGCCCAACATGAATGCCATCTGCTTCTGTACTACCCTGTGGGAGAGAGCCACCATATCTGCTCATCCCCATCCACTATGGCACAGGAAAGCCCCTCAAACTAACCAGAAACTACAACTCCCAGCTCTTCATGCAAATGCTCCATGCATAAGCTTATCTCTTCCTTTGCCAGCTTCTTCCCTACATACACATCCTTGCAGGAGGTGAAGATGTCTTCTACCAGCTCCATGTCATTGAGCATCAAAGCCAACCTCAGAGCTTCAGGGAAGCGGCTAAACTTTCGGAACACACCCAAGGCACAACGCAGTAGGGCAGAATTCTCAGGCTCGGGTACGTAATTCACACAACTACAAAGGTAAAAAAGAATTCAGAGAGTCCCAGACATTCACTTACCCCTTTTCATTCACTTATCCAAAATGAACACTGAATGTCTATTATACACCAGGCACTATGCTAGATGATGGGACTACTAGGGAGACACAAAGTCTCTGTCCTCAAGAAAGTCACAGACATCAACAAATTAACCCCTGCCTGATGCTACCCTTGAAACAGATGCTCTGGGAGAATAGAGGAGGCATAACTGAGAGAGAAATGCTGCGGAGAGCAGGCCTGCCACCCACCGCTACCATGATCACTCACCTGGTGAGATAGAGGCAGACCTTTGCATATGCATTCTCATCAATGTCCTTCTCCAGCATATCCACCTGCTCAATTTCCATAAGCAAGTCACAGGCCTCATGCTCTGCATTGTGGGCCATGTTGTAGGGGACAATCTCCTTTACCAGGGTAAGCAGTGGCTCCCGCTGTACCTTCTCTGTATCATCCAGCTCCTGCCACTCCTTAGCCACTTCTCCTGCCAGATGCCTGTGGATAGGCCCAGACCATTAAGGGAGTACAGCTTCAGGGGAAGCACCTCCCTGTGGGCCAAGGAATTCAGTGTCTAGAAAATTCAACACACTGGTACTACAAGGCAGACGGTACTCAGAATTATGCATCAGAGTCCCTTTCAGATTCCCAAGAAAAGATCTTACCTGACATACTCATGACCCCATGAAGCCAATTCCTCCTGGGAGCCCACTAGCCGATACTTGAGGCACTCACGATCCCCACTCATGGTCATGGCCAAAACAGAGATGATGTCAGCAGCAAAACGCTATAAAGAAACCAGTCCTTTGAAGCCAAACCCAACAGTCCAGGGTAAGGCGCGTGTGACATTGTGGAATCAAGAGCACTGTTACTGTCCCCAAAATTAACTATTAATTATATACCAGTCTCTACTAGCAATTTACACATGCTATCTAAGCTAAGCCTCACAATAACTCTAAGGGTAGTGTTGCTGTCTCCACTTTAAACCAACATAGCTGAAGAGTGATACACAAGGGAGAAAGCAAAGAAAGATGGAGGCTCTGAATTTTAATTGCAATAATAAACTATTAAAAGATTTTAAGCAGAAAAGACCCATAATCTGGAAAGATCATTTTTCATGCTGCTGCATGAAAGACAGACTATGTACGAGGTCCAGGACAAAAGCAAGAACACCAGATAGGAGGCTGCTGCACCAAGTGAGAACTAAAAATTTCCTGGATTAGGGTTGTACCAACAGGCAGAGAAGTGACAACTTGGGGTATATTTTAGAAATTAAAGAAATGAATGTATTGGTTAGAGCTCAGTGTTATAACACCAATGTCAAGAGTTCAGATCCCCACAACAGCCAGCTGCCAAAAAGGAAAAGAAGAAAAAGAAATGAATGTACACAGGATAGAAAGAAAGAGAGTCAAGGTTAAACACAAGTTAAAAACAGATCATGCTATGAAATCCTAAGGTCCAACACAAATGCCAGAAACAGTGTCTTCTCAGAGGTTGACCTTCCTTTCAGCTCTTTTGAGGGTATTTTGACTTGTGATGAACTCTGTTCAACTAGATCAGGTCTTAGACCTATCAGGCTTCCAGTCACTCACCATGAGCACCATGGTCTAGGTGAAAAGGAATTCCTAAACTAGGCCTCCACCAGCTTCTGAAATAATTTTACCTTATTCTCCCCAGGGGCCATGTTCTCATAGATTTCCTTCAGTTTGCCATAATGTGGACGCAGAAATTTGAGAGGCTTGGGCACTGAAGTCATGGAAGTTGTAGAAGAACGAATCTGCCTCCTCAGTTCCTCCAGGGCTGGCCGGTAAAGGGATGTGTCCTTCTCCTAATTAGAAGTTAGAGCTCAAACGAAAAGGAATCACATCCCTCCAAGTTGTAAGACAGAGACATTTAATTAACAACTCCCCCAGGGAAATAACTTTGTCTTATTCATCTGTGATTCCCCAACTCCCAGCACACTGCCTGACATAAAAACAAATAACCCCAGTTAAGAGTTAAGAACTCTGCTTCTTCCACAAGAGAAAGCTGCAAAACCTTTCAAATATCCCTTGTAACTCTTCTCCCTCACAACATTGTCATAACACTGACCCTAACATACAGACCACCTCACATAAAAATTGTTGCCTCAAAATGCAATCAAGTAATATCCCAATCAAGTAATATGCACCCGCTCACGTTAACATCACGACTCACCCCCAGTCGTTCCACGAGCATCTCCAGTTCATCTTGAAGCTGTTTGTCCTCCTCAGACTAGAGAGTTGGGGGAAGAAGCTCAACAAGAGAAGGGATCCCAAACACATCCTCCTCCCATTCACCCTGGGGCAGATGGAGAGTGAGCCTGCCTCCTAGGCACCAGGTGAACAAGGGAAGACAGTGGGAAGGGGAAGCCCTGGTACAGAGGCAGCCTGGCTTCTCAGCCAGTCTCTGCTTGAATGCCATTCTAGGAAATGGGGTGACAGTGATCCGCCCAAGCCCACCCCACGAGGCGGTGGCGAGGGTTGGTGGGGACTGCGAGGGTGACAGCACGGAACGGAGAATGAGGGGCAGAGGGGCAGGGTGCCGGGAGCCCCCAGGGTCGCCCCGTCCGTCCCCTCCCGGGCGTGATGGGGCCGCTGGGAGTCCGGCCCACGGCCTACGGAGCAGCAGTGACTCAGCCCGCGGCCTTCTCGGCCGGCTCCCGGGGCCGCGCCTCACCAGCTCCTGTTCTTTGTCCTTGTCCCCGGCATCCCGCCGCTCCTTGCCGCTGGGCTTCTCGTCCGCGCCGCCGGGGGCCGTCGCTGGGGGCTGCTGGGGCTGCAGCGGCGCCTTGTCCCGGCCACCCTCCTCCATCGCCGCCGCCGCTGCCAGCCAGCTGCGCGCGCATCCGCTCACACCGCCCCTTTTCCCAGACGGCCTGGCGCGCGGCGTCCGCGGCGCCCTCCTCCTCCAGGTCCCGCCCGCGACCGGAAGCTCCGGGCCAGGCCACCCTCCGGTCCCGCCCACGGAGGCCGGACGGAAACTACAATCTCCAGCCTCCCGCGCGCCACGGGCGCCGCCCGGACTCGGAGCTCCTCGTAGTTTCCTGAAGCCCGCTGTGCAGTGTGGGGCTGGTCGCGCTCGCTGCTGTAAATGAATGAGCTGAGCTGCGAGCCGACATACCGACTTTTCCGTGCCCAGAGGTTTTCTCATAAGAGTGTGAATAGAACTCACAGTGACACTCCAATTGGCTACGTGATGCGACAAACGGACAGGATTCTAGAAATTCCGGAAGCTTGATTGCCGTCCGTATAATCTATATCTCACCCCACACCACTGTGGAATATTAACCGCATAATATTTCTCCCAGTGACGTCAAAAAAGGGGGGTGGGCGGGGTTAACTCAGTTAAAAAAATTTTTTTCCTCCCCAGTTAAAGAAGAATGCTCTGATATTACCGTGAGGATGTCGCTACCATCTTAAATCCTTCTGGGAGCCAGGTGGAGTAGATGTCAACAAATAAAGTTCTGTGCCCCGCTGCCGAGTTCTGGAGCTAAAAGCAGAACAAGACCAGGTCTTTGCCCGCAGTCTCTTTTCATCTTCCTCTCCCTGTTATGACTTAGGAGGACTATGACTGACCTGCTTGTGTGTCAGGACTGCTTTTAAGTGATCACATCATTCTCACAACCTTTTGAAATTAGTAGAGTTGTGTCCATTTTACGGAGGAAATCATATAAAGTAATAGGATCAGGATCTGAAACAGTCTTTCAGTCTTCCAAGTCCTAGATCGTTTCAGGCAGATCCCAAAGTTTCTTCTTCAACTTGTGCTGCGTGTGTGTGTGTGTCTACAGGGTGAGAAAAGAGGAAGTAACTCTTTCCCCTTCACCTAGTGGGAATACTCATCATGTGGCACGGAGTCTTACTTTATGGGTTCATACGCATTAATGAATGTAGAAAATGCTAGTTAGCACTGAATGAATGTTGGCTAAATGTACAGATATAGATATAAAGTTCTGAAGCCCGTTTTTAAAATCTGTTGCTCTTTTCCAATCAATGCTTGGATTCTAGGGATGAACTTCCATTTCCATTGCCAGTGATTCCCCCAACCCTGATCTGCAGACAGAAATTGAACAGTTTGGAGCTGTTCTGCCCATCTTATCCCCACCTCAGGATGTCCATACATTTCATTTTCCTGTAGAGGGATTTCTCCTAAATCTCTCCTCTTTCCATAACTTCCTTCTGTTAGATCTTGGTTTGTGCTATATACCAGTCATATTCCAACCAGTACCTTAGAGGAGATGAGATGATGGTGTGGCATAAATAACAGCCTGTTAACCAGCTATTGACTCCAGATGAAGAGTATATGAATAGTTGTACTATGTTTCAACTTTTTTGTTAGATTTGAAATGTTTCAAAATAAAAAGTTGGAGTTAGAGAACATAAGCTTTAGAGACAAATAGATCTTGGTGTTTAAAACCAAATTCTGCCATTCACCAGCTATGAGACTTGGGCAAGCTCCCTAACCTCTCTCAGGCTGGTTTCTGCCTCTGTAAAATGTGAGTAATAAAGTATTTCTCTTGTAAGTAGTTGTGAGTATGAAATGACACAGTGTGTACAAAGTGCCTAGCTAGGTGCATGGTAACTAGAAAGGAGGCAGTCGTCATTTTACTTTCTAACTACCTCAAATCTTCAGTGCTCAGTTAAATGTTTTTGTCCCCTGCTCCCCACCTCTAAGCACTCAAGCTTCCAAGCCTCTCTTAGACAAATGCAAATGTCTGGCAGTTATTTTCAAGGCCCCTTGATAACATAGATGTCCTGCCTCAGTCTTCATTTCAGCCAGACTGCCCTCCCAGGAGCACTCCTTCCTACCATTTGGCCAAACTCCCAGCCTTGTGGCCAAACTGCTCTCCAATTAGGGGCCAACCCATTACTTGCCCCTTCCTACCTCCTTTTCTCAAATTGCATCCATAAGCCTGCTGCCCCTCCCTACAACCCCCCCCCAAAAAAAACCTGGCCTGTAGAACTACTTATCTTACAGAAGGCTTGCTCATCTGGGAACCATTCAGCCCAAAGCCATCAGTTACATACCACCACACAGCGTTGCACTGTTTCCACTGGTTTACTACTTTGTGTGATATTCTTCAAACAGCCAGATTGCCTTGTAGCCCTTCTTGCTGTTAATTCCAAGGGCAACAAATGTTACAATTCCTTTTTTTTTTTTTTTTTTTGCGGCTGGCCCGTATGGGGATCTGAACCTGTGACCTTGGTGTTATAAGGCTGTGTTCTAGCCAACTGAGTTAACTGGCTGGCCCAATCCACTCTTTCTGTATCTTCTATTACTACTGCCATTCTCCAAACTCTCATCCTTCATGATATCCATTTATTTACCCCCTCTGATCATCCTAAACATTTCACCATTACTGAACATGGCTTGTCCCTTCAAGCTGGTCAGCCTTTTCACATTGCTATTCCTTCTGTATGGTATGCCCTTTGGTATTTTCAGCTAGTAGATTCACCCATCCTCTGAGCTCCAGCTCAATGTCACTGGTCTAGGAAGCTTTTCCTAGTCTACCGTTCAGATTATTCATTTCTTTCCTGTGCTCCCACCACACTCGGCACATACCTCTTCCTCCCTAGACTGTGAGCTCTCAGAGGACAGGAACTGTGTCTTATTCATCTTTGTGCACCCAACACCCAGCCTAATACCTGGCTTGTGATAGGCTTTGATGAATATTTGTTGAATGAATGAATGACTTTGCATTCATCTTCAGGTCATCTTTGTGTATAATAATGACCCATTGGAGGCGCTCTTTGGAGCCCAGAGCTGGTCATTGGAAAATTGTCAGAATTCTCCATTTGTGAATCATAATAGGCCCACTGAAACTGTGCTTATTTTTATGGGGGGGACTCTCTTCCAGTCTGACATTTCCAGAGTGCTGCCATGTGTGAAATCATACCTCTCGGCATACATTACATTACTGTGGATAAGAATCAATCAGACTTCCCAATGGAACAGCATAGGGATTGCCCAGCACTTTACCAATAATTGCTTTCATGTGTCAACCCAGGAGCACCATCCTTTGTTTCCCCTTCTGCTTCAACACACCAGAGTATGTCACAGGTGCATATATAAGGGTAAAGAGTACATCTGTCACCTGATGTTCACCTTGCCTTGCCTCTGGAACCAAGCACCTGAAGAGTGCTCAACAAACAGGTGCTACCTAGCTTAATTCCAGCTCAGCGTGTGCTTAGGTTTCCTGCAGCTGCCTGGTTGTCACATGTGCCTGGCCCAGGAGAGCTGGGTTGCATGGAAACACACCTGCTGGTGATAGTCCCACTCAAAGCATAATGAAATTGCCCAGAAGACAGACATCTATGTTTGAGTCTAAACTCTACCATGGCATAGAAGACTAACTGCTGGAGATTAAAAGCATGAGTTCCAAATCTGACTTTAATACAGATGTCTGTCTTTAATGTCTGTCTTGTCTGACATTCGAAGTTATGTAATGTTTTTCCTTAGTTTCTCCACTTCTAAAATAGAGACAATGATAGAATATCCTTATAAATTGTTGGGGGCATTTAATGAGATAATATTTTTAAAGTACTTAGCACAAGTTCAAGCAAAATGAGGACTCAGTAATGAAAGCTGGCTATTATTATTATATTTTTGTTATTATTTGACACTTTGACCTTTTTGCATATATGAAGTCTTAATACCACACTGACCAGTTGGTCAGCATCCTAAGTTGGTGTCTAAAATCAGGTGTCAGGGGAAGAGCAAGGTTTATCCTGACAAGCCTCTCTCCTCAGTCATTGTGCTCTCTAACATTATAAATCTCACCTACTGTGCAATACACAAACTTCAAAAGTCATTTATTAATCTCTCCTTGGGTTCTGGAATTTGCTATGCCCATGTATTCACTTCTTAAAGCATTAACGCTGAAATGGTCCTCAGAGATCATCTTATCCAATCCACTTATTTTACAGACTGCTGAGGATACTAAGATGTGAAGAGGGGATCAGCCATTCCTGGCGACACACAGTTAGGGGGTGGCAGAGCTGGAGTCAGGGCCAGGTCTCCAGGTGTGATGACCATACTCCTTCCAATACACTTTTCTGTCTACCCTGGAGTTGTGCTCTCGGAGTCTCAGGCCATGCTTTCCTTGGTCATGGAGCTCCAGAGAACAATTTGCTCTTTTCTGAGTAGTCAGCTATTTCCTTGCCTTGGTGAGCATCTAGCATTTCCAGATAACATGATGGGGACCCACATACAGCTCTTTATGGGGACAGTCTGGTGACCTGAAGAGCTGGGGCAGGATACAGACAGTGAGACACATGCTAGTGTCAACACCAAGGGGCCAGGGACCCTAGCAACAATTACTACCAAAGCTTCCTTCTTCCCTTTCCAAATTTAACAAACTCGCCCCTACTTGCACTGAGTCTTAAAGAGAATTGAGATTGGACTCCACTGTTTTGCCGTAGTTCTCATTTTACAGATGAAGAAACAGGCTCATGGAGATTAGGGAACAGGCTTAAGCTCATATTACTATCACAGCTTCAATTTCAATCCAAGTCTCTTTGACTATAGTGAAGTAGTTAGGGTTAGATCTGTAATGCCGAGTAGTAGAGCACTTATGAAATATGACTGCTATGAGGATTAAGTAAGCTCATGAAGGTGAAAGTGCAAACAGAAAGTCCCAAAGGGAAAAACTATCTTATTCATCTTTGTATCACCAGTTTCTGACATATTGTTGGTAATCAATAGATTTTTTGGAAATACATCTGTGAATGTTTAAGTTAACAAATGGATGAATGAGTAAAGAAATGAGCCACCTAGCACAGGCACCTAGAACACAAGCAGTATTCAAAAAAAGTTCCTTTTTCCTCCCTCTCTCTGGAGGGTGGAGGCCACATTGGCAGTCTTTGTGCCTGGCACTTGGTAGGCCTCGATGAGGATGTGTAGGTGGAATGACTGACTCTCAGGAGCTCTGAGCCTTTGAGGTGACAGGAAATGTTTGTCTTCTCAGCTACAAGCAGAGGCCAGTGCCCTGAGTTCCAGAAGTGGTATGATACTTTGGCCAGGGCTTCCCTCTGCTGCACGGCAAAGGCCACTCATCTTCCAAGCTGACCCTGGCTTAGTAGTTACCCAGACTCAGTGTTGGGCCTAGCTGCATGCACAATGGAGGGGAGCAGCAAATCCTCCAGCTGCAGAACAGGCGGCAATGAGGATACGGCCACCAGTGAGCAGAGGACGCAATCTGACCAGCCACACTCAACTTAAGTCTATTCCTCCATCCTGCCTCTTTTTCTCTGTCTCTCCAAACCTTAGTTCCCTGTATCTGGTGAGTGAGTAAAGGAGTGTCTCGAAGAGTGCCTGGCCTATGGTAGTTGCTCAATAAATACTGGTGGAATGAGTAAATGAATAAATGAAAACAGGACTGAAGGAAGAGACAGGCTGACTGATGTGTGTCTATTTATTGGCACAGAGTCCTACGGGGCCAGGATCACACCCTCCCCACCCTCTTCCCTGTAAAAATAAACTCTATCCTTCCCTCTCCCACCTCTATCTGCTTTCCTGCTTGCTCCAGGGAGAACCAGTCACCCACTAAGATTTGTGTCTTAAGACACAGGAACCAGCACCCCTATATATACACACTTTCCCTCTCAGCCCATGAAAACGGGGGCAGCAGGAAGTCTTTTAAAGACCCTCAGGCTTCCACTAAGAGCTGAGCACAGTTGGTCTGTGAGGGTCAGCAACAGTAATGGGAGCCACAGCACAAGGAGCATGGGGAAGGGGCAGCCCCTGAGTGTGGGGCCAAAGCGGGCCAAGGCCACTCCAAAGTGAGCACTTGGTGAACCTCAGGGAGAAGCTGGGGAGGGACACCACCCAGGCCCTGCGTGGTCAGCGTGGGGCAGGCATAGTGGGCCCCATGGCCACCAAGCTGAGTGAGCTTGGGGCCAGAAGAGGCAGACTCCTTCCTGAGGGGACTGGTGCCCCTGCCCAGACCTCTTCCAGGCAGGGTAACATGGAAGGATGTCACAGTGAATGGTGGGGGCTCTGCTGGAGGCAGGGGCATCCCCAAAGCAGAGGCACGATGTGGTGGTTGAGGAGGGACTGGGACTCATGTCGCCTGTGGTGTGGAGCGGCCCAACTTGTATTTGCTTTCTCCCAACCTTGGGAGCAAACAGCCTTGCCTAGAGAGCTGCCCCAGGCTCAGCACCAGTCACCCATTTCTCCCCAGATCCAGGCCTACCACACCTCACACAGCTGCCCTGGGTTCATGGGGGAACCAACAGGGCAGCCGAAGTGCCGCAGAAAGTCACGGGAGTTGGAGAGAGTGCCCAGCACGCGGAAGCGGGCAGGGCTGTGGGGATCGGTCACCAGCCCCTCGTGAGAGCTCTCTGGTGTGCGGACCGAGCACCACACCTGCGGGCCAGGACAGACATGGGACATGTGGAGTCTAGAGAAGAACGAGCCACAGACTTGGCTATAGCAGAACCAACCCAGGGGCACAGACCACCACTGCCCCAGCCCCTCCGCTCAGGAGGCCTCAGGGACACTGCAGGGGGCTCAGCCAGCATCTCAGTTCCAACCCCTTTGCTATCAGCAAAAAGGGAAGAGAATGTGCTTTCCCTCCCAAATTCCTTGAAGAATTCCTCCCAAAACTGCCCTGGACATTGGTTGCCCAGCATGGACATGGTTGAGGGGGAAAAGCAGAGGTCCCAGAGGCTGCCTGCTATGGTGCAAAGTACCTAGAGGAGAGCTCACCCGAGTCCTCGCTCCACACTTACTTTATTCCTGGGTAGCCCCTTTGTGCCCCTGAGCTTTAGTCTCTTCCTTCAAACCTACCTCACAGGAGCATCATGAGGATAATGCCTGCTCCCCTTCCTGCTCCCTCCAGGAGGGCAGACCTGCCCTTTGAGATGGGCACACTCCTACTGAGGAGTTCTCCCTCCTCAGACCTCCCCAGGCTGCCTAGAGGCTTGAGGACAAGGCTGTCCCAGCCCACCTTCCGCACCCCAACTTCCACTCCATTTCCCAGCCCCTTTCCTGTACACCCCAGACTTCTTATGTCATACTCCAGAGGGAATGGGATGGAGCCCTCCAGGCCTCCCAGGAGGGCAATACCTGGGCAAATCCCACAAAGAAGAGCTGGTGGTTGGTGAGCCCAACGGCTGGCAGCTGCTGCTCCTCCCCATGCTTTCTCAGCCATGTTTCATATGCCTGGGTGGGCACAGTGGGCGGCAAGTCCATCAGGGCCTGCCCACATCCACCCACATCCTTCCACCCCAGCTGCTGGGTCTCAGCCACTGAAGGGCTGACCAGGCCACTCACATTGTAGGCAGCCTTGAGTCCCCCATTGTCGGCGATGTTCTCCCCCAGCGTCTGGCGGCCGTTGAGCCTCTCCCCATTGACCTGGTACTGGTTGTACTGCTCCTCCATGCAGGCTGTGTGGTTCTGGAAGGCCGCCAGCGACTCGTTCTGCCACCAGGGCCGCAGGTTCCCCTCCTTGTCATACTCGCGCCCTGAGGAGAACTCACCCTTGCATGCCACCAGACCAGCACTCACCCAGAGCACCCCCACCAGCCCTGGTCCCCTGGGGCCTGCCCCAACATCCCAACGGATTTCAGGAGCCATGGGGAACTCTAGGCCAGAGGGGACAACTCCACAGGTCCCTACCTTGGTCATCAAAGGCATGTGTCAACTCATGGCCCATTACCACGCCGATGCCACCAAAGTTCAGGGCCCTGGTGGGTGAGGAATGCTGAGTGAGGTCATGGTAGGCCACTTCCAGAACCTACCACCAGCTCTGCTCCAAGCTCACCCACAGGCCCAGGCCCTGGCACCCAGCCCCTCCTGTCTCAGACACACTTTGGATGGTTGCAGGCATAGAAGGGGGCCTGCAGGATGCCAGCAGGGAAGACGATTTCATTCTTGGTTGGAAGGTAGTAGGCATTCACTGTCTGGGGGGTCATGCTCCACCTGGGGGAGGAAGAGGGAGAGGCTGAGGCTCCTGACTCTTCTGATACTGCTCCCAGCCCAACAGTCCTATCCTACCTTCTGCAAGGGCCTGTACTTCCGGTCTGGCATGAGCCATGCCATCCCTTTCTCCCATCCCTTGAAACCTTTCCCCACCTCTTTTGCTGCCCCAAGTGTCTGTGGCCCCCCATTCTCACTGGTCTCGGCTGGGAGGCTTACGGAGCTGGTCAGCCATCACCTTAGCAGAGAAGTTGTACAAATTCAACATGTTTTGGAAAAAAGAATCTTCAGAGACTTCATACTGTGGGAATGGTGGGAAGTAGAAAGCAAACAAGAGAACATGTTGGAGAAGATAATAGTCCCAGCTTGACTACTAATTAGCACCTCTCCAAGCCTCAGTCTCCTCAACTGTAAAATATCAAGTAATAATTGCCAATATTTAAAGAGCACTATGTTGCAGATGTTGTATTTTTCACACACTGCCTTCTTTTCTTATCACAACCCCCCTATGAGGTACGTACTAGTAGAACCCCATTTTACAGATGAAGAAACTGAGGCCTGGAGATATCTGGCCCAAGGTTACACAGTTAGGGATAGAAACAGGCTTTGATTCAGGTTTGACTCCAAATCCCTGCTTGTTAACACTATATTTTACTGCTGTGTGGCCCACAGCCTGGCACAGAGCCAAAATTTAAACACTGTTGTTAGACTGCATCTGCCTCTAAAAGGAGCCAACATGCTATGCACTTCTTTCCCTACCACCACTGCTTGAGTCCCAGTTACAGAGCCCAGGGAATAGTGTCCCCCCACGATGGAGCTGAAGCTCAATACTGGTTAGCACAGGTACTCACCCCATCATAAACATCATCCAGCTCTTTGGGCTCCAGGATGAAATCCGGGAAACCAATCATATCATAGATAGCGTCTGCCTGAAGAGACCAGGTTAAAGGTTTCCCTCTCCAGGCTCCCAGCAAAACTGTATCTTCCATCCCCACCTCAAGATGGTGCCCCAACCCTAGCCACGGCTCACTTTCTCCTTGGCTGCCTGGCGCGTCTTCTCATCCATCCAAACCAGCTGTCCCAGGGCCTCCTCGAAGGCAGTCCGGATTTCGCTGATCATCCCCTCTGCCTGGGGGTGGGTTGAGGGCACAAGTCAGCCTCCTCCTGCACTTAACTCATCCCTGCTTCCCCATCCACCCTATGCCCCATCCTGGTCCCTCCAGGGGAGACGTGGGAATGGCTGGACTCATAAAATAGGGCGGAGCATCTGGAAACACCATTTGTGAAGGAACTGGGATTATGGGTGGCTTTTTTTTCTAATTAATTTTTTTAAATCGACAATAAGTTAATTAAATTAAAATTATAACTTAATATAGTGCATTGATTTTTATCTGATTGTGAAAGAAAGGCATTAATAGAAAATTTGGAAAATTGAGAAGAGTTGAAGAAGAAAATAGACCATTCATAATCCCATTACTCAGAGATAACTTCTTTTAACATTTTGATTATCTACTTTTAGAGTTTTTCCCTGCCCAGATATACATATAAAATATGGAATTATGTTATATAACATATATATATACATATTTTTTATAACCTACTCTTTTTCACTTAAAGATAATCATCAGTTTAAAGGCTGCCTCCATAATCCGTCCTAATTACAATTTATTTTTCCTTTACCCTATGGTTGGATATTCGGGCTGTTTTCATTTCCCCATACTACAAACAACGCTGCCATAAACACCCTTGTGGATAATATGTTAAGCACATCCATTATCATCTCCTAATAAATAAATATTATTTTTTCTTATTATATAGGCAACAAATTCATTGTAGAAAATTTGGAAAACACATAAATTTTTTTTTTTAAAAATCCCTCACAATCCCACTGCCCAAAGCAACCACTGTTGATTTGTTTATAAATTTTCTTCCAGTTGTTTTTCCTATGTGTACACACATATATGAACAATATGTTTTAAATAAAACAAGGGGGTAGTGTTGGAGAAACTTGGAGACTCACGATTTCCTTGCTTTGCCGGTCAAAGGTGGCCTTCACAAAGAGGGAGCCCAGAGCGAAGCCAAGGGCGTCATCTGTGCTGGAGATGCAGGTCTGCCACCTCGGCATACAGGACTGTCAAGGGACAAAGAGCCAGGCCCCCAGAGATGGCTCTGTCTGACAGTCTGAGGGCCTTTCTCTGTCTCTGGGGCTAGCCCTTCTCTGCTCTGGACAACAGAGGCCTGGGTCTGGGGTGCCGTCTCTCCCTTGGACTCCAGGAAAAATGAAGGGCAATGTCCCAAAGTGTGCCAAGCCCAGCAGTAAAACCTCAGGAGGGATGCATTTGCTGTTCCCTCTATTCTCAGCACTCTCCTCTTAAGTGTCTAAGTGGCCCATTGGAGTACAGAAGTTTCTTTGCTCCACTCCACATCTCAGTCTTACATCCAATCGGCCACTCATGCCGGAAACCTGGGAGTCATCCCAGCTTCTTCCATCTCCCTGACCCCCGCATTCAGTCTATCACCAGTTTCTACCAACTCTACTTCTTCATCATCTCTCCTGCCTACCCCATTGCCCTTCCCCTCCTGTGACACTATCACCTCTTGCCTGAAAACTGCAGTTGCCTCTTAACTAGACACTTGATTCCATTCTCATCCCCTCCCCTGCCACTCTTCTCCATCTTCCATGTAGTCGCCATAAAGATTATCTAATACATGGTTACTCCTATGGTTCCCCATCGGTGAAAGAAGCAAGGCCAGACTTCCTAACACAAAATCCAGGTCCCTTCATGGATTGCCCTATGCCCCCTCACTGAACTCAGCCTCTGTGTTGCCCTGTTCTCAAGCTCACACCAGAGCACGTGCACATCCACCAGGCTTCTTCTGGCCTCTGAGAATGTTCACATGCTGTTCCTCCTGCCTGGGATGCCCTTCTCCCCTACTTCCTTGAGGAACTCATTCTTCGACACCTCTTCAGAGAGCCTTTCCTGATGCCTTCCCCCACCGTTCCCGGAGGTAGAATGTGCTGTCCCCACCTCTGTCCTATAGCACAATGAAGGTCTTTCACTTAATGTGTGCACTTATCACCCCCAAATATAATGTATTTGTTTATATGTCCACTCCACCCCAGGCTTAATGGTGCACCTTGAAACTACAAACAGCATTTATTCATCTTCTTCATCCACATCATGAAAGCTCAGTACCTATATATACCATAGACTGGGTAAGTGCTTCACTTACATTAACTCAGTTAATCCTCGTGACAACCTTGCAAGCTATTCCTACTTCACAGACCCAGAAATGGAGAGTCAGAGAGGCTGGGTGACATGCCCAAGGTCTCATAAGCTAAAAATAAAGGAGTTGGAATTGGAACCCAAGCCAACTTGATTCCAAATTTTATGCTCCATACTATGTACCTGTGCACCATGCAGCAAATGGTGCCTGACACACTGTAGGTGTGCAGCATCAGCTAGATTGGATCAGAAGGCAGGGGCAGAGTCACAGAGCCCACCTTCTTGGTGCCATAAAGGGTTTCCAGCAGCTTCTCTTGTGCAGACTCAAAGCGTCGGTCCAGGCTTGAGGTTGTCTTCTGCACAAGGTTCCAGATCAGGTAATTGTTCAGGATGCTGGCATCCAGACCAGAAAATAAGGAAGGGGCAGACAGGGTACCCTTTCCCCCCAAAAACCAGCCCATAGGGATGTGCAGGCAGCAGGAGTCCTGAGACGCATATGTGGAAGCTGTCCAGAGTGCCTCTTTCACCCTGGGACCACACACCTGCCTATAGAAGTCAAGTTGGAACAAGGCATGGAAATAGAGATTGCAAATGGGCACCCTGAAACCCTGGCATAGAGAAAGAGTCTGCAGACATTCTGATTTGATGTTTGGAAGGTCCAGAGCCTTATCTCTTTTTTGTGTGTTTTTTTTTGGGGGGGGGAAGCTGACCAGTACAGGGATCTGAACTCTTGACCTTGGTGTTACAAGGCTGCATTCTAACCAACTGAGCTAACTGGGCAGCCCAGAGCCTTATCAAATGCTGCTCTGTCTAGTTGTGCCGCTGCACTATGCCCAGTCTCTGTCGAGACTTTCACAGAGCCCTGAACCCCACTCCCAGGATCTTGGGCTTCCCCCCACCTTGGTTCCGTGCGGTTGATAAGCTCTGACACCTGCTGCAAATAATCCATCCCATAAACCACCACAGGCTCAGAGTCACTCAACTCCAGTGGTGACAGCAAGAAAGACAGGAACTCAAGCCAGTCGATGGAGGGCGCCAAAGTCTGAAAGCAAAAAAATCTCAGGCCTCCCTGCCAGCCCACCTGGCTTCCTGCAGACCCCTCCCCCACTGACATGCTGTAGCCTGGGAGTCCTTCCCATTGCCATAGCAACAGCTACTGGCTGCTTGGTGACTCCTTCCTTCAATAAACCCTTTTCCAGGCCTGAGCACCCCCCAATCTGGGAGCCCAACCGCTTATTATACAAGAAAACCCACCATGTGTGATATTAAGCTAGGGCACAGATATTCAAATATTTTCCTAACAGCTGATAAAATACCACTCCCCTGACCCCTCATACATTCCTGGCCTCTCCTCCAGAAAGCCCCCTTCCCCAACTTCTCCATAATCCAGCACCTAAAGTGTTGATACGTGGCACAGTAAGGGCCCTCCAGAAGACACTTCCATATCTATTCTGACTGTTTTATGGACATTTCATACAAGTTATAAATTTTTAACTCAAACCCTTCATGCATCCCCAGGCAAGAAGAAAGGGACCAAAGGATGGCCTAGCAAGAGATGGCCTAAAATGGACACCATTTTTCATTCCAGGATAGCAACAATGCAGTCAGGAAGCTCGGAAAAGCAAGGATTGGCTGCCTCAGGAAGATCGCATGAGGGGAATCTGGGTGGTCTGTACCAGAGGCTGGCCCCTCCCAGATATCTCTAGTCCCTGCCTGCCCCACCTGCAGCTCCGAGATGCTCATCTTGTGATAGATCTTCTCCTCATCGCGCCGCTGGTCCTGGGGCACTGTGATGTTGGCCAGTTGTATCTCCAGCTCCAGCACCTGCTGCATCTGCTCCCGTGAGGAGGTTGGCTGTCCACCTAACAGCATCCCCAGCTCTTCCATGTAATCCAGGTAGGCAGTGAGCACCTGTCAAGGCCCGAATAGTCCTCAGAGCCCAGCAACAAGTCCTGCTAAAGGCAGAGAGGATCTGTCTGTTCTGGCCACCACCTGGGCTCACTATCTCCTCTGCTTGATCCTCCTAAAGGAAGCCTTTCTAGATGACCCTGTTTCATTTCTAATATACTGCTTACCACTGTTGGCTATGTCCTATTAAATTTGTGCACTTGTTTGTCATCTATTTCCCCAAGGAAAAGGCGAGTTCCAGGTGAGCACTGTTCCAAGTTACAGTGGCTTATTCGCCAGTGTGTCCCTAGGGCCTAGAACAGAGCCTAGTACAAAATAGGTGCTCTGTAAATATTTGTCCAGTGGATGGACCTGCTCCGTACTGCTTCGCCTCATTTCCTAAAGCCCTTCTAGTTGTCCCAGCCCATCAGTGGCCACATGTCTTCACTGAACAGCTGCCTGGACCCCACAGGGAATTTGCTACCTTTCATCCTGCCAGGCCTCACACTTGCTGCTTTCAGCACTCTCCTCTGTTCTCCAAGGGAGAGAAAGCACAGAAAGGAAATATTTAGTGATGTGGGCATACAGGTACCAGACTCTCTGTTAGAGGCTTTACATATAATGTATCTTCCCTCCACCCTCCTCAGCAGTTCCATAAAGTGGATATTAGTCCCATTTTATACACGAGGGAACAAGTTTGGGAAGGTGACATGATGGGAGTCATATCACAAGCTAGCAGATGGCAGAGTCAGAACGTGGCCCAGCCCTGAGGGGCCCAGCACTACCTGGGCCCAGCACAAATTCATGTGCCTCATCACCTGTCGGCACTCAAGCTCCAAGAGGGCAGGGGCTTTGCTTCCACCACCACTGTAATCTCAGGTTCTTGCACACTCTGCCACACAGTAGGTGCTCCATAAATATTTGCTGAGTAAATGGATGAAAATCTGCAAACAGACCCTCAGCACTGCTCAGCACCAACTCCCCATGGCCCTCTTCCCAGAGACCACTCCACACTCAGCCTGAAGCCACACATGGGACTCCTTTAATTGTCAAGGGCCATTATCTCTTCTGCTCTACTGAGAGGTTTTAGATCTCTCAATAACCATTCTCTACACTTCAGAATTTCTCCTTTTTCCCACCTCTCCTTTTCCTTGCAGGCAGCATCAGAGGAAGAGGTTTGAGTTCCAATCCCAGCCACCCTAGCCCCTAAGGGGGATGGTTAGCTCCACCAGTATCTCACTCTACTCCTTTCTCTCCTTACCTCTTTACCTTCAGCTTAAGACTTACTTTTGAGGCTTTCCTGAACCCTGCTTTCCTCCTAGTTTTATCCTGTCTTAACCTTTTGTGCTTCAGCTTCCCCTAGATCCCAGCACAGGAGGTTTCCCACCCAAGGCAGTCAGTGACACACTGACAGCCAAACCCAAGCCTTTCTCCTCGCCCTTTCCAAAGTGTTGGATGATGTGGTTCTCTCCTGCATCCTCAAAATTCTTTCCTCCCATGACTCAGGTGATGTCAAAATCACACATCTGCTCACAGCACTTTTAAGTTTCCCTTTCCATTTCTTTTGGGATAAGTCCTAAACTTGACCCACAATATTCATTAATAATATGAGTCTACACACCTGTTTACTCTCCTCTCCCCTCTTCCACTGAGTATAGTCAATAGAGAATACTCCCTCCCACTAAGAGCCTTTACAGAAGCTGTTCCCTTTGCAGAATCCCCTCCCTCACCCTAGGACTAGGCTGGTTCCCAATTATAGTCACTTTCAGAACCCCATGCTTCTCCTCTATAACAGTCCCAACAACTGTAAACAGGACAACTGTGTAATGAGGTATTTCCTGTCTTCTCCCCCACTTAGAGGGCAGTGGCTATGTCTTAGTCACTACATGCTTAGAGGAAGGTCTGGCCAAGGAATGCACAATGTCTGTGAGTGAATGACAGAAGGACAAATTACTCTCCTGGTTATCCTATTCCACAGCAGTCTCCTTTGCTGCCTCCTTCTCTCACTGCCCTTAAAATACAAGGATCTCCTTCTTTCCTGTCTGTATTCTTCCCCCTTTCTCTCACCTCTCCTGAGCCTTTGTCTAGGCCTCTAAGAAGATGCCCCTCAAGCCAATGGCTCCCTTCAGGTTTGTCTTCTCTCCAGCACTCCATACAACTTTCAAAGCTACCTGAGGACCTCTCCGTATAGAAGGTGCCCAGGTCCCTCCAACTCACACGTCTAAAATGAGCACCCTGAGTGTTGGCCACATGCTGGAGCATAAGCTTGCACCTCTCCCACCCACCCCAAACACTATATGAAGTAGATGCTATGATCCCCCTTTTGCAGATAAGGAGACAACCTCAAAAAGAATAACCCACTTGCACCAAACAGCAGAGTTGATATTGAAACCCTGGTCTGACTCCAAACTCTTTCCTTTTCCTGTGACATTACACTGTCTCTTCCCCATTATACCTAACTTGGTTCTTCCTACAATGGCCCCTGATTCCCTAAGGGCCCCTTCGCTCCACCATCACTCAGGCTTACAGCTCAACCTCAATCCCTACCACTTCCCTCTTCTAACCTACAGTCACCAACAACTCATGATTCTTACTTGATTGCATCTCTTGCAACCTCCCCTTCCTAACATTCCCTCTGCCATGTCCTCCATTTGAGCCATTGACTCAGAGTCTGTAGTACTGCAGAGACTCTTAACCCATCTCCAGGTTTCTCACACCCCAGCCAAACTGGCTTCCCACGACACTGCTCACTGGGTCACTCCCTCCCTGCTCTGGAACATGCAATGCCTCTCTGAGGACTGTAGAATAAGCTACTGAGTGTGGCATTCAAGGTCCTAGTCCCTGCCCACCCTCCCAGCCTGCCATCTGCTTTGAGCACCACATTTTGTCAAACTGGACCCTTTCCCATGGCCCAAACACACTTAGCCTTTCCCCTCTTCAATGCTTTTATTTAAACTGTTCCCTCTCCGTAGCACGTCCTCATTTGCTCCTACATATTCTACAGGGCCTGGCTCAAATCTCTTCAGGAAACCTTCTCTGGCTACCTGAGTCTCTCCTGAGTTCTAGAGACCCTCTTCTGAGCCTTGTTCTCAACTATCTAGGTCAATATACCCATCAACATTGAAAGCTTCTTGTGACAACGGCTCTGAAACTTATATCTCAGGATTCCGCCACTGCACCTGGCACACAGTAGGTTCCTATAAAATGTTTTCCAGAAAGAATAACAGAAAGGAAAGAAGAGAGGGCAGTTGGCTCACTAGGTGACAGGATAGACTCGCCTTCCCCACACTGACCCTGAGCAAAGGGAAAAGTAAACAAGGATCAGCCCAGTTCAGCAAGGGGTGGAGACAGGGGTTCTGAGGATGCTACTTACTTTCTCATTGGCAGTTCTGTTTAAGTAATAATCTCGAGAGGGCAGAAAGAGCCCAGACTGGTCTACCTGCAATGGCAAAGAAAGAAGGTGAGACTCCCAGGAACCTGGACTCCTGTGCAAGGGAAGCCAGCCCAGCCTGTCTGTCACAGGAGAGGGGCGTCTGGACTCAGCAATGGGACCTGAAGTCCTTCCCCACCCTTCCCCAGTCCTGCACCTGGATAACATTGCTGTTGGAACTCTTCGAGTCGGCACTGATATAGACGGTGAAGAACGGGGTGGCCCTGTAGGTCCCTGCTACTGCCTTCAGCACCTCCATGAAGTTGTCCTGGTCCCAGGGCCCCGTAATGTTCCAACCACCGATCTGAGTAGAGACCATAAGTGGAATCTATGGCACAGAGAGCCCCCAAAGCTATCTTGGGCCACATCTTCTCCCAGGGCACCCCCCCCCCCGCTCCTCCTGCCCGCAGCCGACCCAGTGGCCCTACCTTGTCAATGAGATCTCGCAGTGGCTGGGCTCCCAACTCCTCAATGTGCTCCACCTGTAAGCAAGACAGGTAGAAGCGCTGCGTCTTCCGCTCAGCTTCGCTGCTGGAGTTGAAGGTAGTGTTTTCTGTGGGGTAGAACAAGGGTCCAGGTGGTAATTAATTAGGTTAACCGCTGAGGGGGAGTCCCTGGCCCTTTCTCGGTTCTTCTCCTTGGCTTCTCAATGAGCAGTCCTCCTAATGTAGACCCAGGAAGACTGTCTGAAACAGCAAATCGTGGTTTCCTCTCTCCTATGCATGGAAACCCTCAAAGAGATCTAGGCACTATAGGCCCCCTGATGTCCAACATACCTCAACAGTGCTGCAGGCAGAGTGCAGAGAGGAGCCCCTCCATTATACTCAGAGGTCTGACCCCCTCAAACTCACCTCCACTTCTCAGGAGCCCCTTCTCTTTGCATCCCCTCCCTCAGGAGTGTTCACAGAGCTATCCACTTCATTTGTGGACATTTATGCAGTACCAACTAAGTGCCAGGCCCTGTGGTGAGCATAAGGCATATACCTGGCACAACACCTCCCTCACAGCACCACTCACCAAGCAGGAGTTTCAGTATGGCCTGGTTCTGGTCCCAGAGGCTGTTAAAGGTGTTCCAGCGAGAACGCCCATCCGGCAGGGGGTTCCTCCGAATCCAGCCTCCACAGGAGAACTGGTAAAAGTCCTCACAGGGGCTCACCTCCCGGTCCAGGGACTCCAGGATTTTTCCAGCCACTCGAATGCAGGCCTCTGTGAGGCAGGTGCTGTGGGATGGGTCTGTGGCAGTGGACATGGCCAGAGGGTAGGAGACAGTCAATCTGGGAGAAGCAAATTGTTTGGAAGGGCCACGAAAGCAGCAAGGTTGGGAAGAAAAAGAAAAGCCAAGGGCTTTTCTGTGTGGAAGGCTGGCCTCAACCAGAGAAAATCTTAGAGGTCCTTCAGCCTCCAGACCGCACCCCCTCCCCATCTATGAGGGCTGGTAATAGGTGTGAGCCCACCTACCTCTGTGGTACTGGACCCCCAGGGCCACAAGGCAGCCCAGAAGCAGTGCAGCCAGCAGTAGAGAGACACTTGCCAAGACCAGTTCCAGCAGTGTGTGTGAGCCTAAGAGTTGTCTTGTCCTCTTCCGGAATCCCACCTGGGGAACACAGGGGGACAGAAGGCAACTGAGCTGCAGGGGACCCAAGATCACCAGAGGGTGAAGGCACAGGCAGTTTCCATAGCCGTGGAGCAAAAAACGCTAATAGGGTTAACTTTGGGCCCAGGGGCAATGAGGCAGGCCGAGTTGAGCCCTGAGCCTGCTTTGTGCAACGTCATGGCTTAGAATCGCCTCACCATAGTCCCAGCGCAGAGGCCAGAGATGTAAGGGAGGTGGGGGCAGGTGACCCTCCAGAACAGCCCAGAGCTCCTGGGTGTGCCAGGCGTCATGCCAGAGCTTGGGCCTGGTGAGAAAGGGGGAACCCCCTTGCCCACCTCCACTGCGTCCTGGGAGGCCCCGCCCTCTACGGGGGTCTCGGGTGCGTCTTCGTCCCGAAGCGTGGCCCGTTTGTACTCCACCATCTGCCAGACAGTCGGGGGCGCCAACCGAGGTCAGGCAGAGAGGGCTGTTTGCCCACGGCTCCGCCCCAGTGCCCCTCGCCCGGGGGGCACTCTCCGGCCTGCCCAGCTGTGCCGGCCTGGGGACCCTCTGACGCCGTCCCCATCCCCCACCCCCATCTCCGCGAGCCGGAACCCCTGCCCGACGCCGCCCGTCCCTCCGCCTAGTCCTCCCCTACCCGGGTCCTCTCCCCCGAGTCCGCAGCCCGCACTCACGTTGCCGCCGCTGCCCAGCTCCTGCAGCGCGACGCTCATGGTAGAGTCGGGCCGGGTGTCGTCTTAGGGCTCCCGGCGGCCGGCCCTCTCCCGAGCCGCGGCCCCGGCCCCCCGCCCGGCCCCGCCACAGCCCGCCATCTCGGCGGCTGCCACAGCCCCTCGCTCGGCCGCCGCAGCCCCCGCCTGCCCGAGTCCCCCTCCCCCGCGGCGCGGTGCCCGGGAGTGGGGGGAGCGTGGGGGAGGGGAGGAGCGCGCCCGCGGCTCTCCGCCACTTCTTCCTGGTCAGCCCCCGATCTCGGCAGCACGCTCCCGCAAGCCACCCATAATTTACTTTCCTTTGACCCAGGCCCCAACCTTGCTAATACTGCTTGGCCCAGTTCCCCAAATTTCAAGCCTTCTCCACTCCACCCCCTTTAAATACCTTAGAGAAATGATGCCCTCCTGAGGAACATCCTCCCCCAGTAGTCCGCACGGCCGCTCTTCTCAGTGCACACAGAGCACGCACGCAGTTCACCCACACACAGGGTGTCCACACAACATCTGCACAGAGAACACACAGACCCCAAGTACACAGGCAGGCATATGGACACACACACACCCCCCTAAGACACTCACAGAAGGTATACGCACTGTAAACATACACAACGTATGCGTGCACTACAAACCCAGAGACAACCCACAAAGTGCACTGTCGTTCACACACGAAGCACAGGGCAGCATACACTACACACACAGCCCACACTGACTCCACTTTTACATGTTGCTTCAAGACTGCACTTTTACTCTCCAAGATAATTGCTGTCATCAGATCATCTCATAAAGGGAGGGTTACAGATGGTGACAAATTGGCAGGGAAAAAAACAGCCATGCACAGATATTTAAAGAAAAGACGTGCTAACACTTCTATCTTGAGGAAAGCAAACCATTTTATTCGGGAGGTTTACAAGGGGGGGAAAAACCAAGCAATACTTAACTGAAAGGCAATAGTGTAGCATACATGCATCTGCCATCTGCCTTCCATATTTTCATTCCTTAATCTGGCCCGGTGTTGGTGCAGTCTGCTGCACTGAAGAGTGCCTAGTGGTTTTTACAAACAGAAAAAGAAGAGAGAGCAACTCATCTCTCCCCACCCCACATCTCTCCCCACCAAGAGAGTACAAGAATTTGACCTGAGAAGGCTTGGGGTGGTGGCAAATACATAATCCATTTCCCAACTCCCACCTCTGTTCTCAGACATCTCGCTGCAAGTGGTTCTAACTGGAATGTTCCTGTGCCTGAGATAGAGTGGATGATGGATGGATGAGGCTGAAAAGTGTTGGATTGCTTTCTTTGACATTTTCCACCCCAAAATTGAATGTTCTCAAACAGGAGACATTACAGTATCACAGTTAGGGTGAAAGATTCTAGATTCAGACTCAGTTTTTTCATTTGTAGAATAAAATAAGAATAGGACCTACTTCAAAGAGCAGTTGTGAGAGTTAAATGAAACAGTACTTGTAAAGTGCTTAGGACTGTGCCTAGCACATAATGGGCACTCAGTGTTTTTTATTATTATTATTATTAATTAATTTATTTATTTCATTTGAATTATTATTATCATTCACATGCTATAGGTAGAAATGAGAATTGTAAGGCTGGAGGTGGCCTGTACTATTTCCCACATGGTAGAGCAGGCATATGGGTTCTAGGTTAGTCAGGGGTTCTCTGAGCAAGGAGCTTTCACATCCAGCCATACTGGAGGCTGCAATATCAAGGCCTTGGGAAATCTACTTGGGACAAGTCTCTGGAGTTGTTCATGTTCACTTTGATGACAATGTGACATCAGAGCACTCACCTTTTCCCCCTTTCCCCATGAGACTGGATGAAAGAAAACATGGCAGCAGGGTAGGATGGCCATATGAGTGTAACCAAAGCTACTGCATAATGACCTCCTGGCAGCAAGATCATTAGAAATAGTCCCATGGCCACTGCAACACCACAGTGGAAATAGCAAGCTTATGCAGCACTTCACTATGTGCCAGCCACTGTTTTAGATGCTTTACATCTATATACTCATTTACCTTCATGACACCTATGAAGCCATTCTACAGATGAGAAAACTGAGGCATAGAAAGGCTAAGAGCCACACAGCTAGTAAACGGCAAAGCTGGGATTCACACCCAGGGAGTCTGGCTCCTTTCTGAAGAACAGTTTAGCAATATGAGTCAAAAAGAAGCTGTACTTTCTCCCAACGTTAGTGGCTAGTATTTTGCTAATCTCCTCTAGGAAGAGTAAGTGAAAACATCTCAGTTTTCATTTGTTTGGTTTCTTGGCTGGCCTGTACCACATCAGTTTTCAAGTCATGCAGACCTGGACTAAAATTTGGGCTCAATTCTTTATCAGCTGTATGATTTTTATCCTTACCCTTAATTTTTCTCATCTATAAAATGGGAACAATCATCCCTAGCTCAGAGAAGTGCTGTGAGAATTAAATGCAACCACCTATGAAAGAGCCTGGTAGCTATTTTTACAGTGTTCTTGAATTCACTAGGTTTGGCCTAGATGGACATTTTCTTTTCATGCCTTTTTCATGACCAAAATCACTTATTAGGTTCATCACTATTCCTGACTACATGTTAGGTACCCTCTGTATAGGAGGTTTGCAGGATACTCTATTCTTTTTTTTTTTTAAGATGACCGGTAAGGAGATCTTAACCCTTGACTTGGTTTTGTCAGCACCACACTCTCCCAAGTGAGCTAACCGGCCATCCCTCTATAGGGATCTGAATCCTTGGCCTTGGTGTTATCAGCACCACTTTCCTGAGTGAGCCACAGGCTAGCCCTAGGATATTCTATTCTATAGGTCTATTTTCTTTCCTTTGTGTTTATCACCTTTGACTCTGTTTTTCTCTTATTCTCTTATTTTATTTTTTTGTCTCTTCTCTTTCTTTCCTACATAGGTAAACTTTTTCTGGTCTTTCTTTCCCTGTGTTGATTGTAAATTGAGAGGAAATGGACAATTGTGTTAAATTTACAAGCACAATGTAGTCATGAGGATAACAAGAAACAACAATGTCCAGTATTGAGAAATATGGGAAATATGGGCACTATCATATATTGCTGGTGGCTTATAAATTGATACGACCTTTTGGCAATAAGAATCAAAACATGCAAAAGTGTGCACACTCTTTGACCCAGAAAGTATAATTCTAGGAATTTGTTTCAGAAAATCATTATCCATAGGACATTTGTATCAGTTGGCTTTTGCTGCATAACAAACCACTCCAAACATGGTGGATTAAAATAACAAAAGAAGGGCTGGCCAGTTAGCTTAGTAAGTTAGAGCATGGTGCTGATAACACCAAAGTCAAGGATTTGGATCCTCATACCAGCCAGCTGTCCCCCCAAAATAACCATAATAACAAATGTTTATTATTTCTCATGTTCTATGGTTTGATTGGGTGGTTCTTCAGCATGGAGCCAGCTCAGCAGGAGCTGGATGGTCTAGGATGGCCTCGAAAGGCCTCATTTACATATTTGGGCTTCAGTTAGGATGTCTGAACTCTGTCTCTTTGTAGTCTCTCATCTTCTAGTAGGCTAGCGCAGGCTTCTTCATATAGTGGTCTTAGGATTCTCAGCAACAAAAAAGGCGGCAAGCTCCAGTACAAAAACATTTTTTAAGCCTCTGCTTGCATAACATCTGCTACTATTCCCATTGGGCTTTAAGCCACATGGTCAAACCAGATTCAGGGATGGAGAAATAGGCTCTACTTCTTGATTGGAGGAACTACAAAATATTGTGGCCATTTTTTCCCTACAACATTTGTTTATTACGGCACTTTTTATAATACAAAACAAAACCCAAAAAACTAAGGGGGGAGATTCAATGTCCAAGAGTAGAGGACTTGATAAATCAAACATTCACAAAATGGGATACTATGTAATATTTACAAATGACAGAAAAGAAGAATTAATGCTAGGAGGAAATGTTCTCCCTATGGATTTAAGTGGAGGAGAAAAAGGGTTACAAAATCTCATTTTTGTGAAGTAAAAAGTATAAAAGTACAGGTTACAAAAAGATTGGAAGGGCAGGTGACAAAATGTTAGTATTAATGTATCTGATGATGATGTTACTTTTAATTTCTTCTGTATTTGTTTCTGTATAATACAGCATAATAGCTAACATTTCTGTAGTCCAACATTTACCTAAGCATTTTATATATGTTAACTTACTTAACCCTTGCATTGACCCAATAAGAGAAGTTCTACCAGTATCATTGTTCCTATTTGACAGATGAGGAACCTAAGACACAGGGAAGTATAACAACTTGCCCAAAGTCACACAGCAAGTACAAGACAGAGCCTTGACTTGAATCTAAACTCCACGCTCTTAACCACTACACTATTCTCATTTCAAAGTCAAATGATTTGTCTGGAGCAAGAGCATGATGTTTGGTAAATGGACTATTTCGTTGGTTTTAAACCTTTTAAAAAGAATCATTAAAACCTTTTTATTGCAAATGTAATATACTCCAGAAGTATATAGAATAAAAGATGAAATTCATTCTGCTGGGATCCCAGGGCCATCCTCAGAGATAACCATTATTAGCAGTTTGGTATGGATCCTTCCAGATCTTTCTTTTACATATATTTGCATACCTAAACACACTATATGTATGTATATATATAGTGTGTGTATATATACTTTTTGCACATATATGAAATTATACTCTACACTTGTTGTATGGTGACATTTTGGCAAGGCTTGGAGATCTTACCATGCCTGTTCACACATATCTATCTCATTCTCTTTTTGTAATTTTTCAGCTTCTTTTAAATGGGATGAATCCTGGAAATACCCTCACAGTGTGGGCTTCCTTCAAATGGACAGGGTAGGAGCAAAGTGCCCCCAGACGGAGTTTAAAAGAGGAGAAACATAGTCATGAGAGATGATAGTAAAAAGATTACACCCAAAATACTTGTAACTGCTTGTATTTGCTTCTTAGAGCTGCAGTAACAAAGTACCACAAATTGATGGCTTGAAACAACAGAAACTTATTCTCTCACAGTTCTAAAAACTAGAGGTTCAAAATCAAGGTGTCGGCAGGGCCTTGCTCCCTCAGAAGGTTTCTAGGGAAGAATCCTTCCTTGCCTCTTCCAGCTTTTGGTGGCTCCTGGAAACTCTTGAGTTTCCTTTTTTTTTTTTTTTTTTTTGTCTTTTTCGTGGCCGGCACTCAGCCAGTGAGTGCACCGGCCATTCCTATATAGGATCTGAACCTGTGGTGGGAGCGTCACTGCGCTCCCAGCACTGCACTCTCCCGAGTGCGCCACTGGGTCGGCCCGACTCTTGAGTTTCCTTGCTTGTAGCTCTATCATTTCTATCTCTGCTTCCTTCATGTGGCCTTCTTTTCTGTGTGTATGTGTCTCTGTGAATCTGTCCTCTTCTTATAAAGTGACTGGAGTTAGGGCCTACCCTAATCCAGTATGGCCTCATCTTAATTTAAATAATTGTATCTGCAAAGACCCTATTTTCAAATAAGGCCACGTTCTAAGGTTACAAGTGGACAAGAATTGGGATGGGTGAGGTGTTCCTATTCATCCTACTACACAGGTCTACAGTTTACACCTGAATAAAAGTGTCATTAATATGCAATTGCCAAAAGGCATACTATTCTATTTAGAATATATGGAGCAAGTACACTAGGTTTTGAGGGACTTTCAATTGAGAAACTCAATGCACTGTCACACAACTCCATACAAACTTTATTATGTTTTAGTTGTCAAAATGAATTTTCCTCTCATGGGCAGGGATGCAGAACGTCAGATTTTAAATAGAGGATCAGAATTTAAAGAACTCCCCCCACATTTTTACAACATAACTGAAGGTTATATATTGCAATATCCTCACAATTTTGTACTCAGGTCTTTTGCTTTAACCATGACCTAGCATGCACAGCATAGGCAGGAATGATTATTTAAGAAGGAGCTAATCAAATAAATTCCAGGTTAAATTGTTATTCCTCCAATCTCCCTCATTCTGGGCAGTAAGAAGAGAATTGTTTCAAATCCCCATGTAGTACTCTCATCTCATCCTTGGCAAGGACCCTCATGGCCCCTTCTTTAGCATTTTAGGTGAGGGTGGCTCATTACCTTCTGAGACAACGCATTCACCTCAGGACAATTTCATTTCATCTGCAAAACTGTCCTTAATAAGCGGGTTCTATTATTTTTATGCTTCAGACTAGAACAAGGTGTGTAGAGAGGCTTGCATATTATGCAAACACATGGGGTAAAGACAAAGGATATACAGTACATCAAAGGTTTTGTGTGATTTTTTCTTATTTTCCTAAAACAAGTACAAATGAATTAATTTTAAAAACCATACTTATAGGGCCTTCAGTTCAAGATCACCTATAAAGTGGCACAGTCAGGATTGGAACCCGTTGCTGGACAACTTCCAGTGGGGATGGAATTTTCTGGACTCTCTCCTAGTGACCCTGAGCTCCTGCCTCTCTTGTCCTTCCAGGTGTCAGGGCTCCTCTCACTCCAGGTTGGGCCTTCACTTCCAGTCAAGGCCCTCAAAACCCTCATCCCAGAGACTAGGATAGAGTACAGGAAGGCTTGATAGGGATGGGACCCCAGGCCTGGGGCCTTGAGTGAGGCTGTCACGGAGGCATCCCCTAGCATGGCCTCGCCTCCCCCCCATCCAGTTCCCATAGGGCAGCCACCACTGCTTATGCCTCTGTGTCCCTGGGACTAACACTTGATGAGGTGTTGGAGGAAGGAGCCCCTACACCAGGCAGCCTCACTATCTGTGTGATTTGGCCAGAATAAGGGAGGAAAAAGCCTCTGCCTGAGGTGTAGACTGACAGAGTGATTATTACCCTTATGAGCGCTGTAGTCACTGCGGCCGAATATGAGACACCACCTCCCCCAGGTGCCAGTGATTGCGCTAGCTAACAGGTGACGCCGCAGCTGACCGCCAGGGCTGGGGGTGGTGAGGGGCGTGGGTGGGGCAGAAAGGGGACAGAGGGGATGTTCCCATCCGTGCAGCGAGAACTCTCCAGTGGTCCTCCGCAAAGAGAGCTCGGGGCGCTCTCCGTCGATCCCTCATTCCCTCGGGACGAATCGGCGGGCGCAGCGTCTTCAGGCGCTCCGGGCTTCCCCGCGCCACCCGCAGCCAGGGCGCCCCCCGCGACGCCGCCATTCTTCCTGCTACACAGCAAGCGCAGCGCGGGCCTCCAGGGCCAGGGGAACCGCAAGGCGCGGCGGGCGCTTTGAACCCGGATTTCTGCGCCAGCAGAAGGGCTGGGGTGGGGCTGGGGGCGTGCACCCTGGTGCGCGCGGCGTCGGCCCAGTTTCTAAGACCCCTCCTAGAAGAGACAGACCGAGGAGACCGAGTGGCACATAGGCCAAGCATGGAGACAGATACAGGAAGGCAGAGGAACTTAAGAGACAGACGTAGACAAAGACTGTAACGCAGCTAAAGAGAGATGGGACAAAGAGAGAGAGATACAGACAGGCACACAGAGACAGACTGAGATATAGACAGGCAGAGAAAGAGATCCAGAAGGGCAGTCAGAGACGCACAGACCCCGATGAACAGCTTGAGACCGGCAGAGCAACTAGGATACAAGAGAGCGCCGACTGCAAGGGCACCACCCACTGCCTGAGCTCTTCCCGCGTCCTGCGGGCTCATGCCTTCCTCGCTCTCCGCCCGGTACCCGACCCTCCCCCCGCCGCATTTCCAGTGGCCGTCCTTTCGATTGCCAGCCCTGTTGCCGCCTTCCGGACTCGACAGCTTCCCCTTCCCTCACCCCCAGCCCCCAGCCCCCCTTGCACTCCTCTCCTAGCCTCGGTGTCGGACCACTCCCCCACGTCCCCGTCCCAGTACGGGGCTCGTTCCCGCTCCCCCCGCCAGATCCCGCCTTTCTCCACCAGTTCCAGCCCCCGTTGGCCGCCACCGTTCCCCCAGACCCACGTGCTGGCCATTCCCGGCCACTGTGCGGAAACCTCCCACTGCCGCTTCCTCCCCTCGCTGGAGAGCCGGGAGCGCTCCTTTCCCCCGGCCCCGCCTCTTTACCCTGGCCGTTGCCCGTCCCGCCTCCACCGCGCCCCGCCCGCCGTGCTCTGCCGCAGTCGGGCGCTCATCGTCATTCCGCTCTCGCTGCCGCCGCCACCCCCGCCCCCCGCGCACCGCCCCCGCCCGGTCCCTGCCACCGCCGCCGCCGCCGCCTGCCCAGCGGCTCGGGAGGCGGAGGCGCGGGGGAGGAGGCCCCGCTTGGCTCCGCAGCCCCGGATGCTGCATGACTTCATCCTTCCGTCGGCTCCCCTGCTGAGCTAGGGCCGGTCCGGCAGCTATCCCGCCGCCGGTGCCCCGCCGCAGCCCTGCGCCCGCCATGTCCGAGATCCTGCCCTACAGCGAGGACAAGATGGGCCGCTTCGGCGCAGACCCCGAGGGCTCCGACCTCTCCTTCAGCTGCCGCCTGCAGGACACCAACTCCTTCTTCGCGGGCAACCAGGCCAAGCGACCCCCCAAGCTGGGCCAGATCGGCCGAGCCAAGCGAGGTACGCGGCCCGGGCCCGGAGTCGTCGCCTGACCCAGAAACGCTCCGCCGGGCGTCCCCAGGCTGTCGTTCCCTGCCGAGCGTCCGCAGCTCTTGCCGCAGACCAGCGCGGCCAGCCGGTCTCCGGTCCTGGTTTGGGGGGGGCGGGGGCTTCCCGCTGCAGTGTTGAGTCCCCCTCTTCCCTTCTCCTGAGAACACCGTGCCCCGGATTCGATGCTCGCCACCTCTGGAAGCAGAGACCTGGCACCCGGGCGAGGGGGAGGGGCCGGTCGGGGCATTTGGGCTGCTTGGATGTGGGAGCACGGGGTGACGGGCTGATTCTTTAGGATCAAATGCTGAGTTGGTGGAAGCTATGGAAGAACCTTCGGGTCGAGAGAAGCGTCCGACTGGAAAGAGGGCGAGAAGCCCGGGGGTTCGGTTGTCCCGGTTGTTTGCATAGGGAGGTGGGTTCTGTTGGTGCCAGAGTAGGAAGAGGGGTTCAATCGGCAAGAGGTTTAGGTTAGAGAGCGGGTGGGACCAGCTGCATATTCCGTTTGAGCCCTACTTGAGGAGGGGGTTCCGTTAAAACGAGAGTTGAAGAGGAGGATTCCACGAGCGAGAGGTTCCCCATCAGCTCAGGCGGCGGGAGGGTCTGCACTGAGAAAGGATATCTGGAGTCTTTGGAAGAGGGGCGTTCCGCCATGGGGAGGGGAGGGGTACACGGGAGCAAGGCTTGGCGGCAGGCTGGGTCCGCAGGAGAGTTCGGATGGGGAGGGCACCGTGGCACTGGGTTCCGAGGGGTGTCGCTGGGCCACCGGCAATGACTGCGCGGGGCGCTAGGACGCGAGGCTCATTCTCGCCGCCGCCCCCCGAGGCCGCGCGGCTGACGCGCTTTCTCCCTGCGCAGTGGTGATCGAGGATGACCGGATAGACGACGTGCTGAAAGGGATGGGGGAGAAGCCGCCGTCCGGAGTGTAGACGCGCCGGCTCGGGCGGCGGGCTCCGGGCCCAGCCCCGCAGCGGCCAGGACGCGGGCCGGCGATGCGGCTGCCGGCGCCCCCCGCCCAGGCTCAGGCGCCCGCGGGCGGGGGCTGCAGGGCCGCGCCGCCACCCGGTCAGTGTCGCTGCCGCCACCGCCGCCAAGCACTCCGGAGCTGTCCGCTTCAGCACCACGGCGGCGGCGGTAGCGGCGGCGCGGACCCGCCTGGAGCCCGCCGCCGAGCTCATGCACTTTAGAACCTCGGGCCGCAGCCCCACCCCGCACACCGGAACGGACACAGAGACCCGCGGCCCCCAGCCCCCGGCCCGCACCCTCCCGCACGGCTCCCCTGCCCCGCCCCCCTCCGGCCAGTCTGGTCTGAAGACCCGGCGGCTGGCGGCGTCGGACGGCGCGCGCGGCCAGGGATGTTTGGCTGCGTATTTGCATGAGCTTCCCGCCCTCCTGAGCCCAGCCCTCCGGGCCATCCATCCCTCACCCTCACCCCTGTCTGGCGTGTCCCCAGCCTCAGCCTCTTTCTAAGGGACTTCCTCAGCACATTTGTATTTTTATATCCGACTCTTTGTTTACTGGCTCTGCTCATGGTTCCTGCTCTCCCCTCAGTCTCCGTCACGCTCTTCTGCGCCTGGCAGACAAGATGGGTGTTGAGACTGGGGTGGGACAAATCCCCAACATGGTAACCAACCATATGGCCAGTCTGCCCAGGCCTGACCCCAGGAAGCTCTCTGGCAGACCCCCTCCCTTCCAAGGTATCACCTTCCAAGGGCCAGATCTGATTTTACCTTGGACCCAAGTCTTGCCCCTGGGAATCCAAATGGGGACTGCTGTGCACCTTTGGATGACTTCTGTGGCCCTGGAGATGTTCTCAACCCAGGGGTGTCCTTTGTAAATGTTCCTTCATCCTCACTGTACCAGGAGTGTGTGAATAAACACAGACCTCCCTGTGTGTGTGTGGCCACTGCTTCAGTCTGCTCAGGAGCCAGGCCAAAACAGGAGGCGGGCAGGTACTTGGGAATCTTAGTTCATGTTACTGGCGAGGGAGGGTTGCCAAATGAATACAGGCAGGCCAACCTGGTCTGGAAACATTACGATGTGGCCTCCTTGGGTACATGTACAACCCAAGCAGGACAGGTTATCAGCGTTGGACTGGAGCTGGCGTCAGAAATATAAAGCAATCTAGATTCAAAGCCTGCAGCCTCTTGTGAATAAATCCAGGTTGGATGGAGGTCTCTGAGGCTGGCTGGTATGCAGAGGGGTTGTGCTGACCTTTACCCCAGGGGATGAATCACTGGTGGTTCGGTATGGTGGGGGAGGAGGCTGGAGAACCTAGGAGACATCTAAGGAATCTAAGAAGGAAGCCAGAAACCTGGGATCTGAGATCTAGCTGGACCTGGGCTGTTAGGCATGAAGCCTCTGGGATGTGAGCACCTTGGACCCAATCCCAAGACCTGAGTTGGGAATTCAAACTACCTGAGGAGCCCAGGGAAGAATGGCAGGGAGGGCTGGAGGACCATGCCTCTGGTCTCACAGCTGAATGGCACTAAGGAAGTCTTCATGATCTGAGTCCTGAAGGAAGCAGGGTGAGGTGGGAGGCCTGGGGGTTGAGAAGATCTGGGTCCCCAGGGCCAGCTGGGCCACACTGAGCTTTCCACCTTTGTGCATGACGTAGAGATGGAAGTGGAAACCGCTGCCATAGGTTGCATGCTTCAGAGACCAGCCATAATGGGCTTGGGCATAGTGTTTTGTCCGAAAGTGGGGGGCAGCAGAGGTCATTGAGATGAACCGGCCCCCAGGGACCAGCACCCGGCTCACCTGCAAGGCAAAGAAAGAAGCCATCAGTGAAGAGTCCACCTTCAGGTTCTCACAGGTCAGTACTTCTCCAGATGATCTCCCAATCAAACCTCAGGTACTACCCTACATCCAGTAGTTCAGGCTTTCCATGGCAAATAGTGAGCCACCTTCTCTGCCCCTGGCCATTCCATGGGGGTAGGAGCATGGGAGTAATGTTAGGTGGGAGAGGCACTGCTTTCCTATCAGCTGCTCACCTTCCCAGTCTGTGTGGCCTGTCTAGAACCTGGTTGCTGCTCCTTCATCTCTATGGTAACCTAGTAGCCGAACATCAGCATTTGTGAACCTAGCCACTCCAGCCCTCTCTAATCTTGACCCAGCTTAACCCTCCCTTCAGAAAACCACACCCCTGAGGTTGACCCACCACCTGCTCCAAAACATGCCTTCTTCTGGCTTCTTCCAATTTCCTGAAACCTCAACCCCTCATCTCCACCTCTTGATCTGCCTTGTCTTGTTGCTCCCTCACCTCACTCAGCACCTGGTCCACAGTGTGGACACCTTCAGAGGACACGGTCCAGGGATCCTGTTCCCCAGCCAGCAGGGCATCCAATGTGCCCTTCTCAAGCACCACATCAAAGGAGCCACTGGGGAAGCCCAGTGCCCGCACGTCCATGGTCTCCCAGCGCAGCTTGGGCACGTGGGCATAGCAAGCCTGCATGGCAGCCACCACTACTGATGAGTAGTCCACACTGGTCACATCAGGGAAGCCTCCGAGGAACAGATCGTAGCTCAGGGCACTGTTCCCACAACCTGGGGTGGGAAGGAATGGGTGGCAAAAGAGCTAAATTAGCTTTGGTTCTCACCTCTCCCTGATTATCCATCCACTCTTAGCCCCATTTCTCTCAGCCCAAACCCTTCAGTACTGAGAAGAGACAGTAGTGCAGAAAGAGTATGAGCCTTGGAATCACACAGACCTGGGCACAAACCCCGGCTCTATCATTCCCAGCTGTGTGGACTAGGGCAAGTTGTTTAAATACTAGAAACTTGAATTTCCTTTTCAGGAAAATAAGGATAACAATATCTAGTCTACATGCAGAATGTGACTCATTAAATTTAAGAACTGAAACAGCTGGAGAGTAGCCAAAGGAGCTCTGAACTTGGGAGTTCAAAGATCTGAATTCTGATATCTCTAGTCACACAGCCATAGCAAATCAACTTTTAGAGCCTCAGTTTCCTCACTCAGGATAGGGATAATATTGACATTATTAGGACCACCATATTATTAGGATAATATTATTATATACTAGTATTATCATAATCCCTAACCCCATAGAGAACCTTGAAAAATACCAACCCAGAGAAGGCTTCATGTTAGGGGTTATTATCCTACTTTGTTTTCCAATGAGGAATTAACAGTTGAAGGGGAAACTAGGTGGGGACACAGTGGAGCTGATGCCTCGTAACTCCTTATTTTTTGGGGCAGCTGGCCAGTATTGGAATCTGAATCCTTGGCCTTTGATCCCTTGTAATTTTTAATGTATGTGTTGAGCACTACATATTGAGCTCTGCTGATAAATAAGAGTTCCTGCCTTCAAAAAGCTCATGCTCTGGTGGGATGAACAAATGTGTAGTCAGGAAATTACCATATAATGTGATAGTGTTTCAACAGAGACAGGCTGTGAGAGCACATGGGAGGGCCAAGTTTCAGGGGAGCTGATAACCAAGCAGAGTCTTGAAAAAGAGTCTTGAAAACTTTCCCATTCTCTGGTGGGAAGTGCCTGGAAAGGAGTCCAAAAGAGGGCAGGACCAAATTAGAGAAGGGGTGAAGGTTAGAGGAATGGACGTGGATCTACAGCCCAATGGTCATGACTTCTTTAGAAGATCCAGTGGCATCTTTCAGGCCCCCCTTGGCCAGTCTCAGCCTGAGAACTAGGCTGGATGACAGCTCTTGGCAGCCCCACATGGGGATCCCAGCTCTAAGGATTAGGTCGTCTGTAATCCCCATTTGTCTGCCTAAGAGGATCACAGGATCAGCAGCAATTGGGATAGCCCTAATCTTGCAGGGCTTGGCACCTGAACAGGGTACCCAGAGGCAGCTGAGGACGGGTCCTCAGCTGCCCCCTCCTGTCTTCCTCTTCAGGCCCTGGGGCTGAGAGAGAGTATGGTCTTGCCTGGGAAAACTCAACACATGCTTCTACAAGTTGGAGTCACACAAGTTCTGGTAGGTGCAGTACATGAGATGGGGGAGGGGAGGGGAGTACAGATAAGGATAGCTGAATAGGAGAACCTGACTCAGTTCTAGGCTGAAATCCCACTGGGTTCTCTGACCCACAATCCCTTTGTCACCCCACTCTTGACCTCATATGCCCGCAGAGTTCTGCCTAAATGTGAACAAACCCAAATTTCCTTCCTTTGTTCACCTAGTACAAGATGTCATCCTCCAAGAGAACTTTACCAAAACTTTACCAAAGATGAAGGGAGAACAAAATCTGACCACAGGACCAGTTATGCTCACAAAGCAGTGATTTCTGATTCTGTTGCCTCAGTGATTTGGGGCCAGCAGCTAAGATGGGGCTTGGGAAGGCCACTGCCTTCCAAGGTAGGGCCTTAGGGAAGCAGAGCCCTGGAGAAGTGATCCAAATCTGAGAACGTGTCACATGGGGGCCCAGAGCTATGTGGATTCTAACTCAACATCAAGAGATTGAAATGTAAGCCAGAATGCCAATTTGCTAATTTTTAACAGGAAAAATAGCCATCATGGGACTACACAGTTGAATTCTCTGGTCAGTCCCTTCGCTCTCTATAAGAAACCTAAACTGGAAACCAAATTATGATCAGAAGATTTCTAGAGAGCATGGAGTCAAGCAAGGATTGATAATCAGAGAATATGACAGCAAAGCTGGGACAGCCATCCATATGCATTCACCTGCTATGAAGATATTTTAGCCATAGGGACCAGACACACAAGTCCTTATGAAGGGTACTCTGTTCTCTGAACAGTCCTGGATAAAGTGCTTCTGACACCCATTTTCAATAATAATGATAGCTAACAGTCATTGAACATGAGGTACTATGCTAAGCATTTTGTAAGACTTATCTGTTTATTTTCACAGAAGAACCATATAGAACATACTAATATTATCATTACCATTTTCTAGATAGAAAAACTGAGGAAAGTGAGTAAGGAATTTTCGCAAGGTCACACAGTCAGTGACAGAGCCAGAATTTGGACCCAGGTCTGTCTCGCCCCAGAGCTAGAGCTCTTAAACCACTATGCTCAACTGCCTCCTGGTTTTCAAAAGTCCTATTCATCTTAAATCCATCGTTAGCTATATCAGTATGACCATTAGGCTGTAATTCACAATGAAGTCATTTTACCAGTTTCAACAGAGTTCTAGAAGCCTCTCTACACCCATCTTTGTGGTGCAGCACGAGAAGCTGAAGCTCTGGAGGCTGAAGGCACCCTTATTTCATCACTTACTTACGGACTGCATGATGGTAGTGGACACTGTCAGTGCTCTGACCAGATCCCCTTGCAGTCCTTTTTTTTTCTTTTTTTAAATTCAGATGTAAAAGTTAGCTTGTACCCTTGGAATCCTTTTGCTAATTTTTCTATGTCCCTAGGTTTTGGTGTGTGTTTGCTTCCATCAGTTTGCATCTATAAGTCTTCAGGCTGAAACTACCCCCAGGGAAACTTTCCCTAAGATCACAATTTTGTTTTGCCTCTTCCCCTTCTCTCTTCCCCCATCTCTAACCAACTTCTCCTGGGAGCACTTTCTTTACAAATGACAGGGACATGAATCCTTATCTCAGGATTTGCTTTTGGGGAACCCAACCTAAGACACTGACCTACAGAAGGGGTTGTTAAATCCAGTTTGCCACCTGTTTTTGTAAATAAAGTTTCACTGAAACACAGCTATTGTCATTTTGTATGTCTTGCCTATAGCTGTTTTTCCACTACAACAGCAGGACTGAGTAGTTGTGACAGGAACTGTTTACCCTGCAATGCCTAAAATATTTACTATCTGGACATTTTCAGAAAAAGTTTACACATACTTAACCTAGAGTAAGTCTCTTATGACTCACCTGTAGAGGTTGTCATAAGCATTAAATAAGTTAGAAAGGGCCCAACACATTCCCTGGTGCCTACCAGGTGTTCAACCTATGTTTGTTGAGGTGGAATATAACATAGAGTACTTTCCAAGTTGTGGGTCCTGTTCTTAGATATTGCGGATTTTGTCTGGAAAGTTTTTCCTTTTGATTTTTAGACTTTTCACTCTTCCTATCCAGAAAAGGACACCTCCCAGCCAAGCAGATTTTAAGGCAATGTTACTCTGCCATTCACCAGCTTGAGAATCAGCTGTGGGGCCTGTAGAAAACACAGATTCCTGGGACCCACCTTAGACCACGCCTGGAATTAGAATCTCAGGGTGGGTTCCAGCTTTCCGCATGATTTGGATGCGTGCTAACGCTTGAAAAACACAGATCTATGGTAAATCTATAAATAAATGCAATGGTTTAAATCACAAAATTCTAGAAAGTGTTTACCTCTGGGGGGAAGGGGTTTGGGGAGGACCACAAAGAAAACCTTGAATATATATGGAGCTTTTTATTTTGCCAGGCATTGTTCTAGGTATCTTTCACACTCATTCAATCATTTTAAAATCTGGTAAGTAAGTACTTTTTAAAGGCTGAGAAAATCGAAGTAAGCATTTTGTTGGGTTACACAGCTAAGCTGAGCCAATATTCCAACATAATTAGCTGCCTCCAGAGTCCAAGCTCTTAACCACTAGGTTATACTTCCTTTCTAGTCCTAGTAATGTTCTACTTCTTAAACTAATTGGAGTAGTAATCAAACGTATTAGATCTATTATTTATACCTTACATATATTCTGTATATAAATGTCTTTTATATGTATTAAATATTTCACTTAAACATACAAAGGCTTTTACAAAGAGCAAAGCAAAAACTGTAATTGGAAGGAAACCCGTTGCTCATTCAAACTTCACTAGAGCCTTCAAGGCTGACAGTGGGAAAGAACCCCGAGGGGGCAGTTGGAATCTCTGAGCCCCACCTTGCGTCCCAGCACTTCTTCCCTTTGGGGAATCACAATCTTGGCTGCAATCTTCCCTCCTACTTCAGAGGGCGCTGTTCTCACCCTCACTTCGCACCGGGCATAGGACCAAATTTCAGTTAGGGCTCTGAGACTGATGAGATAGTAACTCACTCCAGGTGACTCTTTCTCTGGGGCTCCAGGTGCCCATTGCCGCAAAAAGAAAAGCGTAGGCATTGTGCTCGACGAGCCTACACATGCCTTAAAGTTCAGAATGGGCTCCTGACTTGTACTAAGTTATATAGTCAATTAGCGCTGGGACGTAAACTCGGTCCTCTGAGCTCTCCAGTGCCCAAGGCTGCCTTTCCAGGGTCCGGAACAGGGTCCTGGGTGACCCCCACGCTCAGACCCCGAGGGACTGTCTTTCTCCGGAGGGCCCCCGGACTGACAATCTCTTACTCCTGTTTGTCCTTGCTAAACACAGCCGGGATTCTCAAGGCATTGGATCCCGGCTCCCAACTGGAGCGTACTTTGAAAGGGATAGACAGACTAGAGGAAAGCAGACTGGGCCAGGCCGGTGCGGGGCGGGTCCAGCCAGCTGCACTTGGGCCGGGTAGCGCCAGGACTACCTACCTAGCACGAGGATACGGTCCTCGGGCCGCAGTTCCGGCTCTAGGAGGGCACGGAAGGAGGAGAAACTGCCGAACCACTCGTAGGGGGCAGAATTGGCCGCGCCTCGGTAGCGCCGGTCCCAGTACTGGACCTCTCGGTAGTCGCAGTTCCGCTCCGGTAACTCCGGCGAGGACGCTGGAACCCCGGGAGAAGCCATGCTCTCAGCAGCAGGGTGGTCAGAGCCGCAGCCCATGTAGCCAATCCGGAGGGTGGGATGCAGGAGGCGCGGCCTTGTGTCTCCGCCCACCACCTGCAGTTGCCCAACACAAACACGTGGAACTTCCGTCCTCTGCCAAGTGCACTTCGAAGAATCCTCCGACTAAGAAATCCTCAAGGTCCAGATCCTGAATCCTCCGGCTCTAGCGCCCACTCACTTTCCGAGAGCCACACGTATGGTGTCAGACTCACTCGGGCGTTCTCTCATATTTCCAGTTTGAACAGCTCTTTCCATTAAGAACTCTGAAAGTTAATGAAACATCCATCTCTTCTCAAGTCGTTTTTAGTACCCGGAAGTCTCTGAGAGGAGGCTGGAGGTGCGTGGATAGGAGCTTTGCGCTCCAGAAGAGACAAGATATTCCCAAAGCAGGCGTAGCGGGATGCTAGGCTTGGGAGGGTGGGGGTAGGGGTAGGGAACGTTGTTTTTCTGGGCAAATGTTCAGTCTGCATTAGTGCCCGTGTGCCCAGGGTCGGATATATACTGAGGAGTAAGTTTGTTCCTTGTCGTACGGAGCGTGTAGTGCATCAGAGGAGACAGAAGTGGAAAAAATAAACAGAAGTGGAAAAAATAAACAGAAGTGGAAAAAATAAACAGAAGTGGAAAAAATAAACAGAAGTGGAAAAAATAAACAGAAGTGGAAAAAATAAACTCTGGCTATTCTGGTCAGCGCTTAATATAGTGGGAAGCCTGGCGCAGGAGCGGAACCTAAGTGTCGAAGGGTCGGGTTTCCAGGGCGTGGACACATACGAAAGGCGCACCGGCAAGATGGCGGCGGGGCTGCGGAAACGCGGCCGGACCAGTGCCGCAGCCCAGGCAGCGGGACTCTGCGGACAGTGGCTGCAGCGCGCCTGGCAAGAGCGGCGCCTACTGCTGCAGGAGCCGCGCTACACTCTGCTAGTGGCCGCCTGCCTCTGCCTGGCGGAGGTGGGCATCACCTTCTGGGTCATTCACAGGGTGGCATGTGAGTGCGCCGACGGGGAGGGGAGGGGAGGGGAGGGAGGGCTACCTGAACCCCTGACCTAAACTGGGGCTCAGACCTGGAACTCAAAACCAGACTGCACATCTACTCATTCATCATTTGCAGACCCATATCCCTTACCCGAGCCCCAAGCCTGCTCGACAGAAAACCCGATTGTGATCCCGACCCAGTGATGCAGGGAGCGACCCTAGAGTTTGCCTTTCTGCCCTGAAAATGTATCCTGCCAGGCTAAGAAAGCAAACCGTCCTGGAAAAACCTAGGCCAGAATTAACTTACTACTGCTGTTGCTTGTCTCCGTAGCTTTGGACACATCATTTTCCCTCCCGGATCTCGGTTTTCTCATCTTTTCAATTCTGAGATCTTGAAAGTCCCTTCTCAACGATGGCATTTTCTGACCACTTGAGGCATTATTGGCGCCTTCTTTCCAGGCTGAATTTAAACGCTGGGCTTAAGGCACCTGGCTTTCTTGCTAAAGATCATTAACTCAACGAACACTTATTGAGTGTTTATTACATGCCAAACATTATGCTAGGTGCCAGAGACGCATTTCCGACTTGGGTATGTGGGTCTGGACAAAGGTAAGTTAGCAGGCAATTACAGTACATCATATTTATCATGATAGTGATAAGACAGGATGCTATGAAGGACATAGGAGGGCACTTAAGGCAGACCTGAAGAGTCAGGGGAGGCTTCTTAGAGGTCCCCCCAAAAGGTGGGAACTAGACAGTTGAGGAAAGATGGACAAGGGGAGGGGGGAGAGTGTTCTAGGCAGAAAGGATCCTCTATCAAAAACCTCCAGTCAAAAAAGAGAGCCTGGTTCTTTTGAGGAACTGAAAGATTCTTTTAGAGCTGGAATGTAGAAATCAAATGAGGGTAGGAGTGAGAGATAAGATTGCAGAAGTGGAGACCAGACAGTGAAGGTATTTGAAAGCCTTGTTAAGGAGATAGCACGGTGGTTAAGAACTTGGGAACCTGTGAGTTCCAGTCCCATCTCTACTGATTATTGATATTAAGCTAGTCACTTGACCTAATTAACTCTTAGGTTACTCTTTAAAAAATGGGAATAATACAGTTTGGTCTTTATCTTAAGAGCCTTGGGGAATTATTGAAGGATTTTAAGCAGGGAGACCAGATATGATTTGTATTTTAGGAAGAGCTCTCTGGTGCAGGGTGGAAAATATGTTGTAGTGGGGTGAAAGTACAAGTTGGGAGCCAAATTAGGAGGCTCTTGTATCATTGAAATTAGATTGAGCCTAATTATATTAGGCCCAAATTTGTTGGGTTTTTTTTATCTTTTTTATTTTTTTAGATTTTATTTTGTAGATATACAATGTGGTTGATTATTGTGGCCCATTACCGAAACCTCCCTCCCTCCTCCCTCTCCCCCCTCCCACCCAACAATGTCCTTTCTGTATGTTTGTCGTGTCAACTTCAAGCAATTGTAATTGTTATGTCTTCTTCTCCCCCCCAGTTTGTTTTGTGTGTGTGTGTGTGTGTGTGTGTGTGTGTGTGTGTATTTATTTATTTATTTTTATCTCCCACCAATAAGTGAGAACATGTGGTATTTCTCTTTCTGTGCCTGACTTGTTTCACTTAATATAATTCTCTCAAGGTCCATCCATGTTGTTGCAAATGTAGGCCCAAATTTGAATATATATTAGTAAAGAAGAATGAGATAGTACAGATATTTGGGATGAAGAGTAGGCAGGACTTCTTGACTGAGGGATGGAGATGAGAGAAAAGGAAGTATCAAAGATGTTACCCAGGTCTGTGACCTGGGAAGCTAGGAGGTTGATGGTGCCATTCTATAGAAACCAGGAAGGGAAGCAGATTTGAAGTGAGAGGAAAGATCACGAGTTCAATTATAGACATGTTGAGTTTGAGATGCCTGGTTTCACCCAGAGATTGTCAGATGGGCAGTTAGGTTAGAGGTGGTGATGGAAGCACTGGGAATAAGCTGGAACTCTGCTTTGATGGGATGGAGGCATGGGGGTGGCAAGGGACAGACAAGTTCTGGACTCAGAAGTAACCAGATTATCTTGTCCTCTTCCAGACACAGAGATCGACTGGAAGGCCTACATGGCCCAAGTGGAGGGTGTCATCAATGGCACCTATGACTATACCCAACTGCAGGGTGACACTGGACCTCTTGTGTGAGTGGGGATAGAAGGTTCAGGGAGGATGTGAAGGGCTTACAGAATACCAGGCTGAGTGGCCTGATGCAGGCTCATATTCCCTCTCATCTTTCAGGTACCCAGCTGGCTTTGTGTACATCTTTATGGGGCTATACTATGCCACTGGCCGGGGCACTGACATCTTTATGGCCCAGAACATCTTTGCTGTGCTCTACCTGGCCACCTTGCTGCTCGTTTTCTTGATCTACCACCAGACCTGCAAGGTGAGTCCATGCTACCAGGACCAGAGGGCTCCAACCCGGGAGGGCTGAAGAGTGGGGATGGCTTGATGAGCTGACCTTGTTCCCCACTGTGCCCACCACTCAGGTACCTCCCTTCGTCTTTTTCTTCATGTGCTGCGCCTCTTACCGTGTGCACTCCATCTTTGTGCTGCGACTCTTCAATGACCCAGTGGCCATGGCTCTGCTCTTCCTCAGTATCAACCTCCTGCTGGCCCAGCGCTGGGGCTGGGGCTGCTGCTGTTTCAGGTTAACACCCTTCCCTTCTGGGCTGTACTCTCACTTTCTGCATTTCTCTCATTCTCCCCCATTTTCTGCAGCAGAGGGAGTAAGGGAGTGGCCAGATAGTGTAGGTCACTGAGGGCCCCATGAGGCAAGTCCAGGATCTGTAGAAAGCTATAGAAAGTCTTCTCCCACACACATACCCTCTTCCCATCCTTTCTTCCCTCCAGACAGCATCCATTGTTGGAGCTGGTCCTTGCACATTCTAAATACTCAACATATGCTCCCTTATTCTGGGCATAGAGACTAGGTGTCTGTCCCCTACCTCCAGCCTCCTCCCAGACCACCTTACCACCCTCCAGCAGTTCTGAGTGTGGGCCCCATCCTGGAGCTTGGCATGTTGGGGAGGAGTTGCTGTGGTGGTGAGGGATACATCTTTGGGTGGGGTGCATGGCTCTGGAACTGACCTCCACCCTTCCTCTCCCCTGCCCACCCCAGCCTGGCAGTCTCTGTGAAGATGAATGTGCTGCTCTTCGCCCCTGGTTTACTCTTCCTTCTCCTGACGCAGTTTGGCTTCCGTGGGGCTCTCCCCAAGCTGGGCATCTGTGCTGTCCTTCAGGTACCCCATACCTCACCCTTCCCCTTTCTAATGAAGGGTAGGCCACTTGTCTGGCCTCCTTCCATTCCTGAGACTTCTTTAAAGCCAAGAAACAGTGTTTTGGAGTTGATTCTGAGCTGGGCAGCCACTGTCTCTGAGCTTTAGTTTCCTTAGCTGTAAAATAAGGGTATTGAACTAGATGGTCTTTGGGAGCCTTTCTAGCTCTGCCCATTTATGATTTGGTGAATCCAAACCTTAGAGCATTATACCTGCCTCCACATCTTCTTTGGCCTCAGGCTGTGGCCTGGGATGGGAGCGGGGGATGGCTTTCCTGCTATTCCTGGTGGAAATTAGGGAACCTCTGAGACGTTTTTCCCACTCCCCTCAGTGATTAGCATGAAGGCTGGGAGCGAGCCTCAGCAGCTCTGCTGACATGACACTCATCCTCAGGTGGTGCTGGGGCTGCCCTTCCTGATGGAGAACCCTGTTGGCTACCTGTCCCGCTCCTTTGACCTTGGCCGCCAGTTTCTTTTCCGCTGGACAGTGAACTGGCGCTTCCTCCCCGAGGCCCTCTTCCTGAATCGTGTTTTCCACCTGGCCCTGTTGGCTGCCCACCTCACCCTGCTCTTCCTGTTTGCCCTCTGCAGGTGGCACAGGTGAGAAGCGGGGGGGCAAGAGTTGGGGGAAGGAGTGAAGGGCCTAGGCCTTAGGGGCTGCTTGAGAGAGATGTTAAGTTCTTTGGTGTGAATCTAGAGTTTGGCCCATGATGGGGGCTTGATAAATGTCTGAATGGCTTTTCCCCAGGACAGGGGAAAGTATCCTGTCGCTGCTGAAGGATCCCTCCAAAAGGAAGGTTCCACCCCAGCCCCTCACACCCAATCATATCCTTTAAATCGTGGGAACATAAGTCTTGCCCTCTCCAGGTGCAGACAGGGCTCTGGTCAGTTAGCCGCATATACTTAGTGACATGGGGGGAGTGAAAGGGAGCCCATTCATAGAGCTCCTATTCTGCACCAAACACTGTACTGAGCACATTACATATCGAAACATATTTTGTTCTTAATTCTAAATATTGAGCTATCATTATGAGTGCTCACTCTGTGCCTAGTACTGTCCTAAAATATTTACATACATTCTAACATTTAAAGTTCACAAGTAACCCTGAGATAGGGAGATACTCTTATTGTCATTTTACAGATGATAAAATTAAAGCTTTAAGGGGTTAAGTAACTTACCAACATCACACAGCTAGTAAGTGAGGGATTCAAACTACTAGGCCTTATGGCCCTATGTATTAGTCTCCATAAGAGATTGAGGAACGGGTCCAGAGAGGTTAAGAAACTTGCCCAAAGGCCTACATCTAGGAATAGCAGAGCCAGGGTGCTCTATCTGACCCCAAACCTTTTGCCCTTCTCTTTTGGGACAACTCTCCCACCCCAAACTTCTGCCCCTTCTCCTGCCCTTGGCCTTGACCACTGCATACAGATCGTTTCTACCCTCTTCACCTCCAACTTCATTGGCATCTGCTTCAGCCGCTCCCTCCACTACCAGTTCTATGTCTGGTATTTCCACACTCTGCCCTACCTCCTGTGGGCCACACCTGCACGCTGGCTCACACACCTGCTCAGGTACTGGCTGGGACAACCTGGGGGAGTGGGTGGGACTAGGGAGCTCTTTATCCCAGTCTGTGGCCATGGAGGGGCTTGGGGTGTGTGTGTAGGGCATGAGGAGCTAAAGGGCTGCAGGCCTTGAAACTGGACCAAATCTGGAGCCTATTTCTCATCTCCAGGTTGCTGGTGTTGGGGCTCATTGAGCTTTCCTGGAATACATACCCTTCCACATCCTGCAGCTCTGCTGCCCTGCACCTGTGCCATGCTGTCATTCTGCTGCAGCTCTGGTTGGGTCCGCAGCCTTTCCCCAAGAGCAACCAGCACAGCAAGAAAGCCCACTGAAATCCACCCCTTTCCCTCCCGTCCACTTGTAGGACCCTGGGTGGCATGGATTCTGTGCCCTTTTGAATAAACCTTGCCAAGTCCACCTCTGTGCAGCCTACTCAGAGGTTGAGGCAGCTGGTGCCTGGACCAAGCTGTAAGGGGCATGTACGGGGCAGATAAAGAATTCACTCAGGCAGTCCTAAGAGGCACTTTATTGCATAGGATTTGGGGACTGTGGCTCTCTCCCTTTCCACTGTGCAGCACGGAGCTCAGAGCTCAGAGCACAGAGGGGAAGGGATGAGGGGTAGTAAGAGCCGCTCAGAGCAGGGAGGGGAAGGTTCATGGGGTGGGAGAAGCAGGAGAGAGCACAGGCAGGCACTTGTGGGGGCAAGAGGATTTTGGGGAGGGAGTGAGAAGCAGTGGGGGACAGGCCGACACCTGCCTACCCCTTCCCAGCACCAAGAGACTGGCTCTGGGTGGCAGTGATTTGTTTGTGTTGAGGGATACCAGCCAGAGCAGCTGGCAGCCCTCACACGTTTGCTGGGCTGTAGCAGAGTAGGTGTAGCTGCAAGTTCTGGTCCCAGTGGCGCAGCAGTAGGAAGAGCCCCCTAGCTGCAGCCTTGAGGGCGGCCAGGTCAAGGCCATCAGGCAGGTGCTGGGCCCGTAGCCAGCCATCAGCTTTGGCTGCTGTCAGTTCCCACTCACCGAAGGTGGAGGCGCAGCGGTGCTCCAGCCATGCGAGCGCCACGGCTGTGGCCCAGGTCCGGCCCCGCAGGTCGGCTCCACTTAGCCCTTCTGTCCCCTCCGAGGTCTCAGTGTCTGAGCCCCGCCCACTGTCCACTTGGCCTGGGCCCTCGGAGCCCAAGCTGGGGGATGGACTGCAGGAGGCTGTGGCACTGTCGCCCTGGCCAACACCAGGGCCCAGGAGTGCCCAGGGAGACGAGGCCGAGGTGGGGCTGAGGCTGGCCCGGTGCGCTGCAAAAGGTGAGGCACGACACAGGCGCTCCTGCGGGATGCACACCGCGGCACAGAAGGGCATGTCCAGGCGGAAGGAGCCTAGTGCCTCCTGTAGCCGCACCTGAGGAGAGAGGAGGTGGGGGGAGAAGTGAGCTGAGACAGCGGCCCGGCCCTGGTGATGCCACCCTCCACCTCCCGAGTCCTCACCAAAGGCAGGTAGTCATGGTTGCTTTCATTGCTGCCTTCTCTGGCATGGCCAGGGTCGGGGCTGCACTGTCTGCGACGGCGGCTCACGCTGAGCCTAGAGGGAGGCTGTGGGGGCAGGTGGTGATGACCTCCAGTGGGGGTTTTGGGGTTCCCCAAAGCAGACTTGGAGTTGTCATTCTGGTCCAGGTCCCAGGCTCCTGACAGAGAGCCTCCCTGAAGTCCTACAGTGGGGCAAATCAGTGCTAACAGGTGGTCTGTAAGCTCGGTTGCTCCCTACCTTTTCCCCACACTTGGATGTTACCTTTAGTGTGTACAACTGTGGGCAGAGGAGTTGCACCTAGATGGCCCTGAGAGGCAGGAGGGGTGCCTGGGGGCTCAGCTGGTTCTGTAGGGACACAGGGGACAGGAGTCAGGTTCATCCAGGAAGGTGGTCAGTGAGGTGAGAACTGCACCTGAGAGGTCACCAAGGGAGGGCCCCTACCTGAGCTCTGCACCTGCAGGGCCCCAGGTAGGACCTCCCTAGTAGTAGCATCCACAGCTATGGGGCAAGTGAAACGGGATGGGGCAGAGCTGACCTTGCTTGTCTGAAGGGCTCGAAGCCAGCATTTCCGAGCATGGCCTGTGAAACCAAGGAGCAGCATGCTGACCTCCCACCACCTCCCCACTACAGAGGGATTCATAGAAAAAAATCTCAATGTTCCCCACAGCTTCTGCCTCTGTCCACTTTTGAACACAATGGAATGCCTTCTCAGGCCTAGAACCAGCTCAGACTCCCCAACTTTGACAAGAAGTGGTCAGGCCGAACCCTCAACCCATAGCAGGACAAGGGCCCCCTGGCCACCCAGAAATTCAACACTCTGGACACCACCCAGAGGAAGAATTGACCGTGGCACCTTTTCCTCCACCCAATAGAACTTTCTGCAAGGATGAAAATGTTCTATGTCTGCATAATCCAAAATGATAGCCACTAGTCACACTTGAGCAATTCAAGTGTAGCTCGTGAAACTGAGGAACTGCAATTTTAACTTTATTTAATTTTAATAGTCTTTTCCTGAAAGACAGAGATTTGTTTTTGTGTCACGGGCACTGTGAATCATTACAAGATCATGTTTCTCTGTGCTGGCTGCTAGGAAGCTTGTCAGTTTTGGGCCCCATGCTTGCAAGAGTATATAACCTCATGGCATGCATCTTTAATATAATCTCATTCTTAGCTTTCTTTTATTTTCACTTTTCCTTATTGCCCTGCTTAACTTTTTATCTTGTCAGTGTGGTGAGCCACCTTAAATTCTTTGTGAACAAGGTGAGGTATAGAGTGATCAAACACAAGACCTATATTTCTGCCACTTTCTGCCCCATGCCCAGTTAGGGCCCACTTAGCAACTCACCCCGGTCAGCTGTGGTCTCAGGCCCTCCTCGGAGAGCCAGCTGCTCATTGTCTCGAACCACGGAGGCTGCTGTCAGCCGGTGGAGTGCTTGGTCCCAAGCAGCTTCTCTTACAGGGGGTGACAGAAGCTGTGAGCCATCCCCAGACCCCCACAATGTCTCCAGCCCAATGCCCACCTCCCAGCACACAGGCTGCTCCCCACACAGGGCCCGGATCACCACATGGCATCGTGGAGCCTGTGGAGGCAGTGGCACTACAGGAGGGGCTGACTCCTGATTGGAGGGCACAGCCGTGAACAAGAAGGGTGGTTCCATCAACATGTCCCAGTCCATGGGGGCTGGGGAGAGCAGGTGTCCTAGGGAGAGGAGATGGTAGGTGCATGGACAGTGTGGTGCCCTGGGCTCCACATCCCCAAGGCCTCCTTGGTGTCAGGGAGCCCAGCTTCCCATCCAACCCTTACCTGAGTCATCAAGGCCCTGTCCCAACTGTTGGCCTGGCTCAGGGTGTGGCCCATCTGGTGCTGCACCCAGAGAGGGGTGTCGGGGTCGGCTTGGGACTGAGTTTGCCTGGCCAGGTGGGGACGAGAGGCTTCGGCCAGCCAGAGCTGCTCTGCGTCGCCGGCCCAGCACCTCAGCACTCAAGGTACCCATCTGCATGTAAGATGTGGGGGCTGCTGGTCAAGGAATGCAGAGCTCTGGCCTTCATACATACATACATACACAGTGGGCTACATACCCCTTGTCTGGAACCTTGGGTGGCTGCTCACCACCCCTGGGAGGAAGGCCAAGCTCCTTATGGCCTACAAGGACCTCTGGCCCTGACCTCCTTCCCAGTGTCATATCACTACATTCCTTATTTCCCACTTAAGGTTGTTGTTTGTTTCTATATTTTGGCATATGTCTTTTCCCTCTTTGCCTGGCCAACTTCTACTAACTCTTCCAGACATGGCTCTTACTTTCCTGATCCCCTCAGACAGTTAGTTGCCCTGACTCTGAGCCCCCATAATACCATGTCCCAGTACTCATCATTATAGATTTACCCATTTATCTCTCTAGCTAGACTTAATAGTAAACACTGCACAATGGCTGGCACACAGCAGGGGTTAATGTTTGCTGGATACATGGTGGATGATTGTGGGCTGAATCTCACCTTGAATGGAGCTGGTGGGTGTACAGGGAGGGGGCAGGAGCGACACCCTGCAGGTTCTCCCCAGGCCAGGCTGCGGCAGCCCTGCTGAGAAGGGGGATCCAAAAGAGCGCTACCCTCGGGGGAGCCAGGGCCCTGGGAACCTGGGGACTCGCTGCTGCCTGTGGAACCTGGGCCTGGCTCAGGGCTGGCAGAGCAGTGGGTGAGCACATACTGCTCCCGGATGTACGAGGACTGGAAGATGCGGTGCCATATGGCTGTGTCTGAGGAGGGGTTGGGTCCAGCGTCGGTGACTGGGTCTGTTAGAGCATCAGCACCTGCTGGGAGGCAGAAGAATGGACCCCAGCCCTGACCCCTCCCATTACCCACTCCTCCAACACGGCCGCAGCACTCACTCTGCTCTGAGTCCCCTGCAGCCCATGCACTGGACAGCTCCGCTGACACAGTGCCTGTTCCCAGTGGCTCTGAGGTGCCAGTGGGCTCAGTGCCAGGGCTGGTGGCAGATGGTGCCTCCTCTGGGGATGGGAACATAGACCCGCCCAAGCTCTGCCAGCCAGGTTCTTGGCCCTACAGAGAATATCATTGGAAAGAAAATTGATTGTGGTTATATACTGCCTCTCTTCAAGCAGGATTTTAAGACGGTTCACAGAAAGAAGCAATAAAGCTAATAAGCCAGAAACAAAAACCACTTCTAATGAAGGAGAAAGGAAATGTGTTAACTATAAGGGATATTAGAGCTGCATGGAGGTGAGCTTTAGGTTTGGCCCTGAGCTTCCTGGCAGCCAGTCAAAGAGACAAACATTCTATTATATAGCTTTCATGATCAAAAAGGAGGAAGCATGCTTAGTTCTTCTAGAGAGATAGAGCTTTTTGTAAAAAAAAAAAAAAAGCTACCATTTCTGCAACTCCTACTGCGTGTCAAGTATTCTGCCAAGAGCACTCACATTACAACCTCTAATTACAACAAACTCTGAAAAACATCATTTACATATGAGAAAATGGACTTGGAGAGGTTAAGTGACTTGCTCAAATCAAATGGCTAATAAGTGGCAGAGCTGGGGTTCGAGACTGCACCTGCCTTGTGTTCATGTGTCACTAAGTGTTACAGGAAATGTGTCAGATGGTGCTTTCTATAGGGCACCATGTGAAGTAATGGGCAACGGTTTGACAAAAGTCTTACAGCAAATGCTAGAGCTGTTCTCTGTGGCTGTGTGCTTTAGTGACCTTTGGTAAAAAACCAAGGGAAACACTTTACAGGACAGTTCAGGGGAAGACTCCATGAGGGGGCAGGATACAGTCACCTGGGGGGACCAGTGTGGCTTCTGTGTTCATGTGTCCCCTGCAGCCCATGCTACAGGGTATAGTAGGGGAGCTTGGATGTAGTATACCCTAGGGTATAGTAGGGGAGCTTGGCAGAGAGAAGCACAGGGAATGGAAGAAGGGTTTAGAAGAGCTGCAGGGACTTCAACCATCCCAGGCCCACCTGCCTCACTCCAGCCGAGACCTACCCCTGGTGTGTGTGGCCGGAAGCCATCCACCCTGAAGAGTGAGCAGTAACCAAGCAGCTGGTCCCCAGGGTAGAGTGCTGGGATCTCCCGGGGGGTCAGCAGTGCCTCCATGGCATCAGGCACAAACCAGTCCACAGAAATGTCACTCAAAGCGGGCTCCAGTGCCTTTCGCAGAGCCTGCACCAGCTGTGGGGAGTGGCCAGAGGATGGCATGGGGAATAGAAGTGTCACACAGCCAAACAGAGGAGGAGGGCCACCCTTCCCCTGATGCCATCTGCCCAGTCTCTGGGCTAATGGGGAGCAGGGTCAGGCTGGGGTTGGGAGAAGGAATGGGTGTAGAAGGAAGCAGGCGGACTGAGCACTCAGTCCTCAGAGCTTGGTCTGTCTCCTGGCCTGAACTTTACCACATGGTTGAGGCAAGATGTCTAGGGTGAGGCTCAGTTCCAGAACAACACTGAGAATAAGATTTGGGGGGTGGTCAGAGCCTGTGTCCCCACACCTTTGGCCTTCCACATTACTCCACAGCAGCACCAATATCTCTTCCCCTGATTGGTGTCTCAGGCAGAGGGGAGATTGTGGTGAGGAGAAGTCCTGGTGAGGGTGCCAGGAGACCATGTGGCCTGACTGAGTTCTGTTTCAGACTCAAATGTGTAAATTGGGAGAAGGATTTCCAGCAGTAGGGAACAGGGCCCAGCCTCAAGCTCACCATGGGCTGTAGCCTCTCTCCTGGCCTCAGGAAGTAGGCCTGGCCCCTGCTGAGGGCAGACAGACCCTGGAGCAGCTGGTGGCAGGCGGGCCCCAGCCCAAAGGAGAAGCACCTGACAAGGGAAAGAAAGCAGCTGTGACCTTTGAGAGCCCCTTGGGAGGGGTCAGTCTTAGGCACCTGGCTCTGCGTGCTCCATACCTGGCTGCCCCCCTGTGCCACCTCATGAGCTCCAGGGTTTGGTGGGTAGTGGCGGCCATGGGTGAGGCAGCAGTGAGCAGAAACAGCTGACGAGGGTAGGCTCTGTGCTGGGGCTGCCCCATGGCCCAGTCGAGCGCAGCCAGCACATCTGGGGGATCACTTGCAGCCTTCAGGGTCTCAATGCTCTCACAGAGCAGCTGCACAGTGTCCTGGGGAGAGAAGGCACAGTCTGGGCCACACTGGGCTGCAACATCTCCATGAGGCCCCCACATCGCTGGACCACACTCACATCACTACAAGGCCGGCTCTCTGGGAAGAGTGGCTGCACTGATGTCCCAAACATGGCCAGGTTAATGAGCGTCTGGAGTGGTAGAGACTTCACAGCCAAAACAATGGCATCCTAGGGAGGGCCAGGGAGGGCAGCATGAGGCAGGCACCACGGGCACTGGTAGGGAGCAGGGGATGCCAGATTGCTTGCCTTCTCCAGGCCATAGTTAAAATCGGGGTTCCTGCATGAGGTAATCTGGGAGAGGCCCTGCATGTGTGAGAAAGGCTTTGTCCAAGTAAGACCCTGGGAGTGTGCAGAAGACTGTGTGTGTGAGAGATGTTTGTGCATGGGACTCTGCAGGTGTATGTAGAACTTGAGTCTGTGACTCTGTGTATGAGAGAGACTCTTGGAATCTGGGAGAGACACATGTATGTGTGAGTAGGAGAAAGAGAGGCTATGAGAGTGTGCATGCGTGTTTGGGTTTGGGGCAGGGCTGCTGTCTAAGGGATTCCCCAAGGAGTTGCTGCCTGGTTTCTCTTTGGAAAATGGTGTTTTAAGCAACAAGGCAACTCCTGGCTTGGAGAGGCTACCCCCAGTCCACCTCAGACCCGTTTACCCCCCGCAGGCATGCCCACACTGTGCCCCCACAGGCCTTGTGTGCTGCACTGCTGCCATCCAAGAGGAAGATGAGCTCCCGAGTAGCTGTAGCCAGGTGGCCGGGCTTGGAACTAAGGTCTGGGCAGAAGCTCAGCACCAGCACGGGGTTCAGCAGGATGTCCTTGTGGAAGCGTCGCTGCAGGAACCACATCTGAGCGAGGGAGTTCCAAATCAACTGGGGCCAGACTTAGTGCAGCTCTGACCAGGGTGGGCAGTGGGACCCAGCCCTGGGGCCTTTTTCTATCTGATCCACCCAGAGCGGATACCTTTTTGTAGTAATTTGAATAAAGGCAGGGGCAGGTGGCTGTCCTCTGCCTACATCAGACCTAGCCTCCATCCTCTGAGACACATACCAGAGAGACTCACAAGAGGGCTCCTTCCTCTGACAATACTCATCTGTACTCCATGATGGTGGGTGGCAACTATTGAGGTCTTGCCAAGAAAAGAGGTCCTCCTCCCATCCCCACATGAGCCTGTTTGCCTGCTCCTTATGCATATATGCAATGAAGCCAGGAGCCAGACCAGGACCCCATGCAGCCATACCTGCTGGTCCCCATCACTGTCCCTTCGCTGCAGTCTCTGGAAATCTCGGCGGGCCCTCACCTGGGCCTCATATTCTGCTGAGCTCAGGCTGCCGGCCTCCAGCATCAGGTGTGGCTGATGGGGCTCTGAGAGGAGGGGACACAACTGTGTCAGGGAAGTAAGTGCCTGCCTCTGGAGCCCGACTGCCCAGTCCCATTGTTGTGGGAGGGTCCTGCATCTCGGGGCCCACCCTCACAGATGACTCAGTCTGTATGGCTTGGGGCCCAGAAAACTATACTTGAAAAATGCTGCCTGGGTCATTGTGAAGTAGGTCAGAACTGGCCCACTGTGTCCCCATCTCTCACCACTGGGGTGCAGCAGGATCTCCAAGGCTCGGTCACAGTGATGGCCCTCTGCCAGTGTGACACAGATGGTGGCTGCGGAGCTGGCATGAGGAGGGGCATCTGCCCGCAGGGCATGAGAGGGGCTTTCCAGGCCTGAGGGACATAAAGGCAGGGACAGGTGATGGTCACTTCACCCCAAGCCAGTACTAAGAGCACAAACATCACCTTCCCAGAAGACAGTGGCTATGGGCAGGGATCATGGCTGATTCAGCTCAGCTCTCAGAGTCTAATCTTTTGGGTCAGATGAACAAGGAAGGATTTGACTGCTTTCATGGTTTGGGGAGCAGATTCCCAGCTCTGTTCCTGGCTGTTCAAAGAGTTATACATCAACCAATTGCTAATTTAGCATACTCCCCCCACCTCTCCAACAAGAAAAATCCACCTCATCACTTGGACTGGTCCCGTTGTATCTCTCTTCCCATTGGTGGGTGGGGTGGAATATGAAAAAATTACACTGATAAAACTAGGGCTGGGGTGTTGGGTAGAAGTGGCCAGGGGGTGCTCCCAGCATTATCCTGGAGGTTATTAAGGCTTAGGTCCCTGTCTTCCTTTTGTGCTATGTTCCTCCCATCCCTGAGCCTTGAATTATTTCCCAGCCTGCTATACTGGGAGGGTGGGCATCTGAAAAGATGTCAGGCCAGGCCAGATGCACGCACCTGCCAGCAGGCATGGCCCAGTCACCAGCATTTCGAAGGAGAAGGTATATGGGGCAGGGCAGCGGGCAGGGCCTGAGAACACGTCCTGAGGGGCCGCCAGCTCCTCCCAGGCCAGGCCTTCCTCCTGAGGGCTGCCCACCCCGAAGCAGCTTGTGGGGCTGGAAGGGAGCATGAGGAGGGTCACTGAGCCACTATGAAGGCCCCTAGCCCCTCTGGCTGAATGGCTCCAGCCCTTCCTCACCCTACCCATCCCCCCAGGCACTCTGCCAAAGCCCCCTCACCCGCACTAGACCCACAGAAGCGGAGGGAGGGACGAAGGGAATCACCATAGGCCCAACCTGTCGTCACAGAGCCCCGGAGGCCTGGGGGGCCCTGGTGGGCCAGGCAGGGCCAGCGGGGTGAGCACGGTGGGCAGGGCCACACGCAGCACCCCATCAGGCCTTGAGGGCAGCTCCCGGCTGCTGCGCAGGGTCACTGTCATGGTGCCAGCCGCAGCAATAAGGCCTGTGGGCAGCACCAGCGTGGACCAGGCCTGGGCCAGATCCAAGACAAGATGACCTATGATGAGTGAGAAAAGGGGTCAAAGGGGGCTGGAAGCAGAGGAGATAGGGGATGATAAACGTGGGAGCAAGCACTGAGTCAGGGAGCCTGGGCAAGGGGGACTATGCGTGGCTGGTGCGAGAGGGGGCTAACACACTGGTGATGCAGGATGGAGGCATGAGATGAATGATGACGGCAGGAGAGGCAGATTGATGGTAGAAGGATCCAGCTGTTATCAGTAAAGGGAGCAGGGACATCACTCCTCATGGAGGGCTGAGGAGAAGGGCATGTTCACTCCCGAGGTCCTAGGGAACCCATACCCATCTGACTTTCTTCCCCCGCCTGTCCCTTCCCGTTCAACCCTTGCGCATTCTAGAGGACGCTCTCGTGGACGGACATCTCCCTGTCGCTTGGGACCCACTCTGCTCACAAAACCCCTGCTCATAAACCTTCAAGGCCTCCCCACCACCCATTAGGGTGGCTCCAGAATTTTCTACCCAGGAGGAGCTTCAGGGCAGCAGTCTGCTTGGAAGCAGGCTAGAGAACATAAAGGTGTATTTGCATACCAAGCACACGGTTTTATTTAGATTTTAGGTTTATTTGGGGACTGGTGGAGCTGTGGCAGTCACCACTGATGCTAAAGGAGTAATGGCTAGGTGCATGCACCACCTACACGGTCTGGCTCCATCCCACCTTTATAGCCTATTTTATCTCACTTCCCCACGATAATCGTTTGTTCATCTTTTCAAGAAATACTTGCTGAATAAATGAAGGGAAGAAAAAGATGGAAGGGAAGGAAAGAAGGAAGGTAAGGAAGAAAGGGACTTCCATTGTCAGCCAGCTGAGGCTTGGGGACAGCCTGATACAATGGAGAGAGCACAGCATCAGGTTTTGAGTCTCAGCTCTGACTCAGTTGTGTCCTTTGGTAACTCTCTTGTTCTGGGGAGCTTCACTTTCCTTATCCATAAAATGGGGATCATAATAACTATATCTCAAAGCTTTTGATGAGGAGTAAGTGAGATAATGTATGCAAAGCACCTAACATGTAAGTGGCCCTTGCTATTATTTTCTTCACCTATAAAGGGGGGAAGTGGAAACACACTTGCGTTACACACCTCTCAGGATTCAAATGAGGTGATACCGGTGACTGTAAACCAAATCACTATAAACATGAGGTATATTATTACCATTATCCAATATAACCTACTTACCAACCTTTGTTTATACCATTGCCCCTACTCTCCGCTTAACCAAATCCTATCCTTCCCTTAGTCAGATGCTAGCTCCACCTCATTCTGGAACATTCCTGGGGCCTCAGCCTAGAGCTCTGGCCTCTAACCACCTGCTGGGCTTCTGCCAATCCTCAGCGCCACTGGAGTCTGTCCTTCTTACCCAGGTGGTAAATCCCATGGGTAGGAATCAAATTAATGTATGAATGAATAAATGAAAGAATGAAGTGCAAGCCACAGAATCTAGCACAGGGCTGGGCTTCCATCCCCTACCCCAGTACTCATTGGGCCCCTTGTGCCAGGTTCTGTGTGAGATGCTGGGACTTGGAGACAATCAAAACCCAGTCCTAAGCTCAGGAGTTAATGCTCCAGAGGGGGAGACAGACATGCAGGCCCAAGACAATTATTCCCTCTAGTAAGAGCTGTAATGAGGTGCACAATAGGCTGGGGAGCAAGGGGAGAGTGCAATTAATTTTATGTGGAGGAGACAGGGAGGGTTTCCCAAGGAGTGACATTTGAGTGGATCTTAAAGGACAAGCACAAATTTGCTTACTAGGAGAAGGGAAGATCGAGCAGGGAGGTGTAAAAGGACCTGTCAGTGTGGTCAGTGCTTGCCATACCTGGTGTGTGTGAGGAGGTGGGGGTTGGGGGGTGGGGTGAGGGTGGTGGAAGAATGGAATGGGGTGAGAGTGAGGGCCTTGGCTGCTAGGCAGAAGAGTTTGCACTTGATCTAGGAGAGCCCATTCACATGGGGACTGGCTGAGGAGGTGTGTAACCTAAATGGTGAGGGGCTGTAGGGGGGCCAACTGGGGAGGTGCTCCCTGCAGCACCCTGGAGAGACTGTGATCGCTTGGGCAGTAAGGGCGGATGGTGCCCAGCAAGGCTTGTGCTGCCTGCTGTGTCTGTCTCCCTGGCTGCGATTCTCAGGCCAGGCCTTGGGCCAATACCCAGCACCTGGCGCAGACCAGGTGCACAAGTCCTCGACTGTTGAATAAAGGGATGAATCAATGAATGAAAAACTCAGTGCCTGGAGGAAGGAGGGGGAGGGGCGGGCCGCGGGGCGAGTGCAGGCACCTGAGCAGCCGCTGGTTTTGAGAAGCGCGGGGTGCCGGCGCGCTGGACTCACCCTGCGCGCAGCGGCGGGGGGTTGAGGTCCCCAACCCGGGGCCCAGCGCGCGGCAGCAGGCGGCCTGCGAGCGGCGCCGGCTCTGCAGCTGGAAGGAGACGCGCCGTCCGGCCGCCTCGGCCTCGAAGCCGGATACCACCTCTGCCTCAGCCAGCGGGTACACGAACACGCCTGGGGGGAACGGCGGGCAGGAGGCGGCGTCAGACCCCGCCCGGCACCCGCTCCCCATCAGCCCGCGCCCCCGCCCGGCCCTCACCGTCCACCGGCTGCGGCTGCGGGTTGTGGTAGGTGAGCCGGGCCCGCAGGCTCAGGCAGGGTCCGTTGGCGCAGGCCCGGACCCAGGAGTCCGTGAGGGGCAGCGGCGTCCAGCTGGAGGGGCAGTACAGGCCCGGCATGGTGCCAGGAGGACGGCCCTGGGGGGCGGGGTCGCCGGGTGAGTCCACGGCGCCCCACCCGCGCTCCTGGACGCGGGCCGCCCGAGTCTGACTCCGGCACCCGCACGCGGATCTGCAGAGGGCGCGAGGCTGGGCCGGGGGCTCCCGCCAGGCCGACAGGTGGCAGGGGAGATAAGAAGGGGGCGGGGGGAATGGCGAGATGGGCATCCTCACCCGTTACCTGGGAAGCCGGGGCGGAGCGCAGCTCGGGGCAGCGAGGGGACCCGGTGAGCCGAGGGTTAATGATTAACCCGCGCTCCGGGCGCCCTACTGTCCTGCCGCCAGCTCCAGTGGGGGGTGGCGGGCGGGGGGGGGCGTTACAGCTGTTCCATCACCCCCTCCCGGGCCTCACGCCGCCCCCGTACCTGCCGGCCCCCGGGGGCTCCCCGCGGCTGCCAGCTGTCGGAAGCGGCGCGGGTGGAGAGAGGGAAGATGCTCTGGGTGGGGAGTAAAGGTTTAAAGGGCCAGCATCCTTCCGAGTGCCCCCAGCCCAGCAAGGGACTGCAGGATCGGGGTGGGATGGGGAGCCGAATGGGCCGCCGTCTTTCTCATCAGACGGCGTGTCATCCGACGGGGGCGCTGAGAGGGGCTGCAACCGGAGTGGAGGGGATTGGGTGGAAAGAAGGAGATAGGGAAGCGAAAAGAGGGGCTCTCTCGTAGGCAAGACCGGGAACGATGTCGGGGCGGGCAGGTCCATGGGATCCGTCCAGGGTACCCCTCCCAACCCTGGAAGAGCTGATTTGGGAGTGGAGGACAGCTGCAGTAGCCGTTGCCCCCGCAGGGGATGCTGCGGACTGAGTCTTGGTATCGCCCCCCTCCCTGCGGACATCACCAGCCTCACCGTGGCGTTCTCGGCGGAGTTGTGGGCACGGCGACTGGACCAGGGTGGGTGGTGCCCCTTTGCGCCCCGGGCTGCACTCAGTCCCAGCACCTGCTGTGCGCCAGCTCCGTACTCCCGCTGCGGCCGCTTTGAGTCCCCGCAGGGGCGCGGGCCCTGCTGGTGGTGATCCCGCCCCCATTCGGTGAGGCCACCCCTCCAGCCTGCCTCTGCCCCGCCCGCCGCTGCGGCGGGACAACGCTCCCGCCTCCTTCCGGCGCGGTACCGCCTCTGCGCCGGCCCCAGCCGCCCGAGCTAGGCAGCGCACCGCAGTGCAGGGGCCGCGTCCCCTCCGCCGCGCATCTCCCCATCAGCGCGGGACCGAGGCCCCACCCTTTTCCATCCTTCAAGAAGTGAGGCGTCGTGCAAATGCAGCAGAGCTGCTCAGTCTGCAACCCCCCCCCCAGCACTGTAGCGACCCCAACTATTCCATTATCATGGCAACCAGCCCACCCCAACCCCCCCGTCCTGTGTAGGCTTCCCATCACTGCAGTGACCCTCCCTCCTCACCGCAGCGAACCCCAGCGCTCCATCACTGTAGGACTCTTCCCCCAAGAAGCCAGCCCCTTTCCTTTGTAAAGTGCTCCTTCATGACTGCAGAAAACCTCCTCCATCCCTGCAGGTACCTTTAGCTCCTGTGGTCACTTCAGCGACCACTCACTCCAAGCGAGGATCCCCCATCCCTGCAGCGACTTCTCCCCACCCCGAAGTAGCCAGCCTGGCCATCACTGCAGTGCCATCTCCCCACTTTTGTCTGGGGGAGGGGAAGGTGTGCAGAATGGCTCCCACATTCTGTAACACCCTAGTCCCTTCAATTGCCCGGGGCCTTCTCCTGGCTGCAGACAGCAGCGACTCCTACCCATCACTGCAGCACCTCAGGAGAAAACATCCCTGCTTGTAAAAGAGGTCCCTTGTGGGCCGAGCCGTGGCGCACTTGGGAGAGCGCGGCGCTGGGAGCGCGGTAATGCTCCCGCTGCGGGTTCGGATCCTATATGGGAATGGCCGGTGCACTCACTGGCTGAGTGCCGGTCACGAAAAAGACAAAAAAAGAGGTCCCTTGTTATTGGCAGAATTTTCATGGGCTTGGTAGTATTATGCTACAAAAGATTAGGAAAAGATTAGGAAAGTCTGTAAAACCTCTCCCAGGATGCCTGAGGGAGAGTCTGGGAGCCCTGGGGAAGGGAGAGGAGGTGACCATGTTTGGGGAACACTTATGCAAACTTTCGTACAGATGCCACAATCAGATTCTGCAAAGAGAGCTTGAGGAGAGCTGGGGGTGGGGGCAGCCAGTGGGGAGGGTGCTTTCAAGCCAGACCCAGGGTTTTCATCCCTCCCCATTAATGCTATCCTCTGATTCCAATCACCATCACCATACTCACCCCAAGGAAGGTCCCCTGCCTCCTTGAGCACCTAAACCTTCAACCCCAACCCTCTCCCTTGCTCAAACCACTTAGCATGATAGAGATAGCTTGGCCTTTTCCCAGGGAACTTCATGGGTAGGAATGTGCAAGGACAGTACAGGGAGCACGAACCTCAGCATGCTGATTCAGTCCACAGGGAGCTCCAGCTGGGTCCCACCCTGTTCTGTCCATGCTGTCTGAGCCATAGTGCCATTGACCCCTATCCTCCTTTCTCTTTTGAGTCTACCCCCAGCCTCATTCTGAAGGAGCATCCCTCTTACAGGCCTGGGGAGAAACGGTGGACAGGATGATGGTCCCTCCAGGTGATCCAGGTCCCAGGTAGAACCAGCCCTGACTCTGAGGGTCCCACAGTGACCCAGGCAGTGGCCCCCTCCCCATAGGTGCCTTGTGTTCTGCTCTGAGGGTAGGAGGATAAAAGCACAGTCCCAGAGGGACCAGGAACCAGATTCCAGGACGTGGAGGAGATCTGAGGCAGGGCTGAGGGGTAGCATGGGGCTTGGGTGGTCTGCTGTGTTGTAGGCATAGAGGAGGAGACAAAGAAGATATAGAGCTGAAAAGACTTAGCCGCTGCCTTGAAGAGACTCACACTTTAGTGAAAAGGACAGATAAATACACAGTTACAGTAGATTGAGATAAGTGCTGCATTACAAAGGAGTAATGGATGTTATAAAAGCTTTTAACGGACCTTTTAAGAGGGGTACCTAAACTGGCAGGGGGAGGGTATTTAAGCTGAGTCCTATATAGGAGTTAAGCAGTGAAGGGGAAGATGTTTCAGGCAGAGGGATCAGCTTGTCAAAAGGTGAGAGAGTCAGAGGGACAAAGGAGAGTATGAATAGGCATGAATTTGTTTGTTTCTCGTAGTTAACATTTGTCTAGCATTTGGCCAGGCACTGTGCTGAGCACAGATTGTCTCATTTAATAATTGAAATAGCCCTAAGAATTAGATACCATTATTATCTTACAAATGAGAAGACCAAAGCCCAGAAAGTTGAGTAACTTGCTCACAAGCTAGTAAAGTGGTAGAGCCAGGATGCTAAACCCAGATGGTCCGGTCTCAGAACCCTTGTTTTTAAACTACTACTATATGCAATACCGCTTTCTTTTTCTTAAAATTTCTTTTTAAATTGACAAATAAATATTGTATATATTTATTGTGTACAACATGTTATTTTGAAATATGTACACATTGCAGAATGGCTGGACAGTATGGCTTACTTGATGTTTATTTCCTGGTTTATTTCTCTTTGATTTTCCCTAAATCGTGTGTGTGTGTGTGTGTGTGTGTGTGTGTGTGTGTGTGTGTGTGTGTGTGTGTGTGTGTGTGTGTGTGTGTGTGTATCTGTCTGTCTGTGTCTGTGTGTGTGTGTGTCTGGCAGGTACGGGGATCCAAATGCCTAACGTTGGTGTTATAATGCTGCACTCTAACCAACTGAGCTAACCAGCCAGCCGGATTTCCCTAAGTCTCTTAATATACTTCCTTTTGAAAATTCCCATCAGTCTTGGCTGACCTCAAAAAAAGAGGAATAAGTAGAGAAAAGGCACTAGGTCTCCCTCGTCTCCTGTCATAGCAAGCCAGTGGGCAGAAGGGGGAACTCATGGGGCCAGGAGGGGGTGATTGAAACTAGAGCCCCTGTTCTCCTGAGCGGGTGAGAGCCCCTGGCAGTGACTCCTTACCACAGGGCCTGGCACACAGAAGGTGCCCAAGAAATTTTGGCTGACTGAATCAGCTGCAGTGATGATGTGAGGAAATCCACTGGCTCTGTTAGTGAAATTGACCCTGTTTTCTAATCTCCATGTGGAGTGGACAGCTGGGCCACTAAGGTCCCTGTCCAAGGCATCTGCTCACCTCAGCCACTGGCCTATGGAGTGCTGCTTTTCCTCTGATCTGGCCCAAGAGAAAGGATTGGAACTCATCCCTTGGGATAACACTGCCCAGATCAGGGCTAGACCATGTCAATAATCCTTTACCAACAAGGGTGGTGGTGATGTGGGGAGTAGGGTAAACCTTGGGGGAATGGCCTTAGAAAATGACATTTAGCCAGGTCATCTTGTTGCAAAGCATAACTCAATTGTCTTCTGCTTGTGGGCTGCCTTCCTGACTTTGGGGCAGTGTCTTGGTTCCCCAAACTTCAGAAACATCTACACTCTCAGATTTGAGCTCTAAAGAGTTAGGCCAAGAGAAAGAGAGCAGTTTTGCCTCTTGCCTGTCTAAAGCTTGACTTCCAAAATCCCAGCCCCTTGTCTGAAGCCCAGATCAGAAGATAGCTTAGGTTCATTCATTCATTTATTCACTCAATAATTACTTCTTTTTGGAGTCTACTATGTGCTAGAGCTGAAGCTACAGCAGAAAACAGACTGTGGTAGGTCCTTTCCCTCATGAAAGACATCAAACAATTATAAAATTAATTTTTAAACTTCTTATTTGGAAATCATTTCCAAACGTATACAAAAGTTGCAAGAATAGTATTTTTTTGAACCCTTTGAAAATAGGTTGTACACATGATGACTCTACCTCTAAACACGTCAATGTGTGTTTCTTAAAAACAAGGACACGCTCTTACATAACAGGAAACTTAACATTGAAACAATACTATTATCTAAACTACAGTCAATATTCCAGTTTCAGGCTGGCCAGTTAGCTCAGTTGGTTAGAGCTCAACGTTACAACACCAAGGTCAAGGGTTCGGATCCCCATACTGGCCAGGTGCCAAAGGAAAAAAAATACAATTTCACTAATTGTAGCAAAAATGTTCTTCATATAATTCCCATACCTGCCAGTGGCAAAAAAAAAAAAAAAAAAAAAAAAATCTGTATAGATAACCCCCCTCCCCCCCACAATCCAGGATTACAGGTTGCACTTTGTTGATAGTTCTCTTTAGACTCTTCCTCTATTGGAAATAGTTCCTCATTCTTTTTGTCTCTCCTGATACTGACATTTTTGAAGAGTACTGGCCAGTTGTAGAACGTCCCTTGGTTTGGGTTTTTCTGTTGTTTCCTCATGATTAGATCAGGATATGCACTTTTGGCAGGAACACCACGTAAGTGATTAGTCAGAGTTCTCCAGAGAAACAACGTGTGTGTGTGAGTGTGTGTGTGTGTGTGAGATGAGGCCCACCCACATTTGGAGGGCACTCTGCTTACTCAAAATTCACCAATTTCAGTGTTAATCTCACCCCCAAACACTCTCCAATTTGACACATAAAATTAACCATCACAGGCGGTGTCGGCTGACATTTCTCCACTGTAATGCTATTTTTCTTTTTGTAATTAAATAAATACTTTTGTAGGAGACAGTTTTATTCTATGTAACTATCCTGATCTTGATTCAAAATTTTACCTATAAGTTTTAGCATCCATTAATGACCCCATTAACATTTTACATCAGTTTTACTGAGGTATAATTTACATACAATAAAATCCACCATTTTAATTGTAGTAAAACATACATATCATAAAATTCACCATTAATGATATTTAGCACATTCACAGCATTGTGCAACCATCTTGGCTGTCTAGTTCCAGAACATTTTCACCATTTCAAAAGGAAACCCTGTACTCATTAAGCAGTAACTCCCAATTTCCCCCTCCTCCCTGTCCCTAAAAACCACTAATATGCTTTCTGTCTCTATGGATTTGCCTATTCTGGATATTTCATATAAATAGAATTATACAGTATGTGGTCTTTGTGTCTGGATTCTTCCACTTAGCATAATGTTTTCTTTCTTTCTTTTTTTTTTTTTTGGCAGCTGATTAGTACAGGGATCAAACCTTGGATCTTGGTGTTATCATGCTCTAAACAATTGAGCTAACTGTCCAGCAGCATGATGTTTTCAAGGTTTATCTATGTCGTAGTATCAATCAGCACTTTATTCTGTTTTGTTGCTGAATGATATTCCATTGTGTGGATATACCAGTTTGTTTATTAATCTGTTGATTGACATTAGGGTTGTTTTCCACCTTTTGGCTATTGTGAATAGTGCTGCCATGAACACTTGTGTAGAAGTTTTTGTCTGAACACCTATTTGCAATTATTTTATGTATATACGCCAGAATGGAATTGCTAGGTCATATGGTAATTCTGTGTTTAACTTAGTGAGGTTTTCCACACTGGCTGAATCATTTTACATTTCCACCAGCAATGTATAAAGGTTCCAGTTTCTCCACATCTTCACCAACACAAATCAAAACCTCAGTTTATCACTTCTCCTTTTATGGATCATGCTTTTAGTGTCATGTCTAAGAATTCTTCACCAAGCCCTAGGTCCCAAAGATTTTCTTCTGTTAGCTTCTAAATATTTTATAGCTTTACATTTAAATCTTTGACCCATATGAAATAATTTTTGTATAAGGTGTGAGGTTTAGGTCAAGGTTTATTTTTTAGCAGCTTTTAAAAAAATTTTGTTTCTAATTGACACTAATAATTGTACATGTTTATGGGGTACAGTGTGATGTTTTAATACATGTATACATTGTATAACGATCAAATCAGGATAGTTAGCATATCCATCACCTAAACATTTATCATTTCTTTGTGGTGATAACATTCAAGATCCTCTTTTCTAGCTCTCTTAAAATATACAGTACAGTAGTATTAGCTATAGTTACCCTACTGTGTAACAGAACACCAGTACTTATTCTACCTATCTGTTACTTTGTACTCATTGACCAACCTCTCGCAATCTCCCCTCTTCTGTCTCCAGTCTCTGGTAACTACTATTCTACTCTCTACTTCTATGAGAACAACTTTTTTAGATTCCATATATGAGATCATGCAGTATTTGTTTTTCTATGCCTGGCTTATTTCACTTAATATAATGTTGTCCAGGTTTATCCATGTTGCTGCAAATGACAGGATTTCATTCCTTTTTTATAGTTGAATAGTATTCCATTGTGTATATATACCACATTTTCTTTATCCATTCATTTGTTGATAAACACTTAGGTTGATTCTGTCTCTTGGCTGTGAATAGCACTGCAATAAACAGGGAGCGTGGATATCTCTTTGACATACTGATTTCTGAATCATAAGGGAGTTCTATTTTTTTTTTTTTTTAAGATGACTGGTAAGGGGATCTTAACCCTTGACTTGGTGTTGTCAGCACCACGCTCTCCCAAGTGAGCTAACCAGCCATCCCTATATAGGAATCCAAACCCATGGTCTCAGTGTTACCAGCATCATACTCTCCCAAGTGAGCCACAGGCTGGCCCAGGTGGTTCTATTTTTAATTTTTTGAGTAACCTCCATACTGTTTTCCATGGCTGTACTAATTTACATTCCCATAAGGTTTGTTTATTTATTTTGCCTACGGATATCCAATAGCTCCAGTACTATTTGTTGAAAATACTATCCTTCCCTTCATTGGATTGCTTTTGCACCTTTGTCAAAAATCTTTGGCTGTACTTGTATGGTGCTATTTTGGGGTTCTCCATTCTTTTTCATTGGTCAATGTGCCTACCCCTGTGCCAATTCCTCACAGTCTTGATCACTGTAGATACAAAATAAGTCGTGAAATTGTATAGACTGATTCCTCCCACTTTATTCTTATTTTTCAAAATATTATAGTTATTTTAGTTACTTTGTCTTTCCATATAGATTTTAGAATAAAAATCTTGCTGGGGTATTGATAGGGATTGCATTAAACCTGTATATCAATTTGGGGAGAACTGACATCTTTACTATGTTGACTCTTCCAACTCGTGAACATAGTGTGTTTCTTGATTTATTTAGATCTCCTTTATTTATTCTTTTAAAAATTTTTTAGGGAGAAACAGCTGGCCAGTATGAGGATCTGCACCCATGACCTCGGTGTTATAAGGCTGCACTCTAACCAACTGGGCTAACTGGCCAGCCTATTATTCATTTTTTAATTTAGATTTTTAAAGTATAATTTGACAATGCTGCAAGAAAGTACATTTTTCTAGGCAATTATGACAAAGGAACCTGACCTAGTCTTGAGGGAAACAATCAGAGATAGCTACTCTGAACATATCACTTTAAAGTGGAGGTTTGAAGGATGAATAAGAATTTATTAGGCAAATAAGATGGGGGAGAAGGTTTCAGGCAGAAGGACCTGTGTATGCAGAGGCCATGAGTTGGGAGAGAGCTGGGAGCTGTACAGGGAATGAAGGAAAGCTAGTGTGATTAGTGACCTGAAAGCAAGGGTAAAGTGAGGCAAGACAATCTGGAGAGGCCAGTAGTTGCTGGATTATTCAGGGCTTTAGAGCCTTGCTAAGGATTTTCAAATTTACCTGAAAACTAATGGAAAGCCATTAGAGTGGTTTTAAGCTGGGGAATGATGTGATCATATAGAATTTATTTCAATTTAATTAATTACTTTATATATATTAATTGTGATAAAATATACATAATATTTACCACCCTAACCATTTTAAGTGCACAGTTCTGTGGCACTAAGTACACTCACATTGTTGTGCTTTAATTATTTTCTAATATTGTAAAATTAACATGCAGTTGAGATATAAAGTCTTCATGGGTATTCAGTGGTACGTAAGAAGTCCTCTCCCCTTTTCTTTCTCTGTCCAATACCTGAAGTAATCGGTGTTATCAGTATCTCTTACGTATCCTTCTACCATACATTGGGGAAGTTATCCTACAGAAATAAATCCACTAGTGTGTAAGGAAATATAGTTAAGGATACAAACCTGTTTTAAGGGGCAAAAAAAAAGAGGGAAACAACCTGAATGTCCACCGAAAGGACAACCATTGAATAAATGATGGTGCATCCATACCATGACATACCATGCAGTTTTGTGCAGCTGTTAAAAAAAGTAGTGCAAAAACAAAAACAAATAATTACCAAAGTCCTTTAGAGATAATATCAGGGAGGAGGCCTGCTAGGAGAGGATTTGATAAGAACAGAAGGGGACCAAATTACCTTGGCAATCACACCTCCATTTCTTCTTTTCAAAACCCCAGGGCTGGTAAGTTACCTTCTCCTTCCAGCTTCTCTCTAACAGCTTAAAGGGTTGAAATGTCTTGGTGAGTGGCAGCAAATGGGAGTGATTAACTGTGGTGGTGTGCTGATCTCTGCCCTAGGGTTCTTTCTTCACTTTCCTTGAACTCACCAGCACTGCCATACTGGGGTGACATAGCCTTCAGAGCTTTCCTAACATCCCTTACCAGACAGAGTGGCTGATACCTCCAGGGGAATATGAACTTCCAGGACAACCTAGGGAGCCCAGGTGAAAGACAACAAACTGGACAGTGTATATGTTCTAAAGTAGAAGTATTATGTTGCTGGTTAGCTCAGTTGATTAGAGTGTGGTGATGAACTAAGGGACTATTTACAGTAGCAGTTATCCCATACATTTTGCTGCAGAAGTATGACTGTGTCTGATTACAGGATACTGCTCCAGCTTCTACTGGAGCTGTTACATAATATGCAGTATTGCCTTCATGTATTATTAACGTTCTAAAATTAGAAATATTCTGAATACTGAAAAATATGTGGCCCCAAGTGTTTTCAGTAAGTGATTGTGAACCTCTTAGGTATGAAAACTACAATTAAAGAACATGATAGATGAGATTAATAATAAGATGGAAACAGCTGAAGAAGAAATTAATGAGTTGGAAGATCAGATTGACGAATTCTTTCAGAGAATCGCAGGAAAGGATAAGAACAGAAAACAAAAGTTCACAGAAATGAAGGATAAACATAGATATGTCAATAATCAGATAATAGGAATATCCAAAAAAAAAAAAAAGAGAGAAAAAAAAAACATTTGAAGAAATAATGGAGATAAATTTCTGAAAACTAAAGAAATATAAATAACTTCAGGTTGAAAGAACCCACAGAGCCCCAAACAGAAGAGATCAAACAAAGAAAAACATATACATTGAAAGAAAGTGAGCCGAGATGCCTGGTACTGTTCAAACTTTACTAAAGGAAGAAAATCTGACAGGCTGTGCTCAAAGTATCAGGCATCAAGGAGGGTCATATGCTAATGTGGATCGTGGTGGAGAACTGCATCCTTTCTAAAGCAAAAGGGGTTTCTGTTTAAGTCAGGAGGCTCCTCATAAAGGTAAGGGGGAGGGGAGGGGAGGGGAGGAGGTGGGCGGTGCCATTTTGTACTTAGGCTTGTCTAAAGTGGCGCTGGTTATGTTGCAGCTCTATTACAAATATTATATGGAAATTTAAGAACACAGGTAAGAGAAACTTCTAAAAAGCTTTGAAAAAATGTCTGAAGAAATTGTAGATCAGCTACAATGGAACAAGAATCAACCAACATAGATTTCTTTTTTGTTTGTTTTTTGTGTTTTTTTCTTTGTTTTTTTGGTGACATTTCTTATAAGCAATACTAGATGCAAGAAAATAGAGTGATATTTTCAAGAGTTAGTTGAATGAAATAACATTTTACCTAGAATTTTATATCCAGCCAAATTATCATTAAAATGTAAGGACACATACTGGCCAGCTGCCAAAACAGCAACAACAACAACAAAAAACCATAAAGACACGATAAAAATATTCTCAGGAATATTAAGGCTGTTCAAGTTTTGCCATATGAAGATCCACATGAAAACACCTTTGGAAGAAATATTCAAATATGAAGAGAAATAAATCCAGGAGTTGCTGCAAGAGATAAGGGAAGTATCTTACTTTGATAAAGTTTAGGGTTGTCTTAAAAAAAGAGGCTAGGACCAGAGAAAAAAAGTTAAAGTATATCAATAATAACCCAGAATTAGATTTTAAACAATATCAATATCATAGGGATAGGGCAGAGACCAAGAGATATTAAAAAGTGGTAAAGAACCTGTCAATTAGGGGAAAGATAAGAAACTGATAAGTTTAAGAGATTAGTAGAGATAAATAAACATGCATGTGGGTCTGAGGGCAATCACCATATGTAAATATGAAACTTTCAAACCAGCAGTAGAAAACTTTTCTTTTTTTTTTTCTTTTTTTAAAGATGACCGGTAAGGGGATCTTAACCCTTGACTTGGTGTTGTCAGCACCACGCTCACCCAGTGAGCAAAACAGCCATCCCTATATGGGATCCAAACCCGTGGCCTTGGTGTTAACAGCACCACACTCACCCAAGTGAGCTACAGGCTGGCCCTGAAAACTTTTCCATTCGATGGAAAAATAAAATGCTGTAAATGGAAACTATAATACAGAAGGAAGAATTAAGTCATAAAATAGCAGGAAATGCATAATTATAAACAGATTAAACATTAAAAGAGTCTCAAAAACAAAAGAGAATCTCAAATTGAATAAAGAACAAAATCCAACAACATATCTTTAAGAGACAAAGATCAAGAAAAGTTGAAAATGAAAGGATGGAAAAAGATATAGCAGGAAAATATAATCTAAGGAAAGCTGAAGTAGCAATGTTAATAACTGGCCAAATAGAATATAAAGAAAAAACAAAAAACTTTTTTTACAAGGAAGAACATTTTATACTTACAAAAGAACCATAGAAAAATAAGAAATGTCTGTCACAAGCATATATGAATTTAACAATAGAGTCTCAAATATATCAAGCAACAGCTAGAAGAACAGTGTATTAGTTTCTGTTGCTTAAAACAGAATACCTGAAACTGGGTAATTTATAAATAAATACAATTTGTTTGGAGGCTGGGAAGCCCAAAGTCCAGGGAACACATCCGTTGAGGACCTTGTTCTTGGTGGCAGCTCGATAGCAATGCAGGGTGTCACATGGCGAATGACTTGAGCAAGAGAGAGCTAACCTGCTCACTTGCTCTCTTTATAAAACCATCAGAATCACACCCATCACCAGCCATTAAACCATCAACTTATTACTGCATGAGTGGATCAATCCATTCACTAGGATACAATCCTCACAATCTAATTACCTCCAAAAGGCCCCACCTTTCAGTTACCATAATAGGATTTCCCAACCTCTTAACAGTTACAGTGGGAATTAAGCTTCAGTGAGTTTTGGGGGGACATTCTATCCACAGCAAACAGCAAGAATAAATATAACAATTACAGTTAGAGATTTTAACACATTCTCCTTGTAAACTGATAGATTAAAAAAATTAAAATAAGGAATGTAAAAGACCTAAGATATACAATGAGTTTATATTTATTTGTTTTACAAACACTTATATCATGCTTACTATATACCAGCCACAGTTCTAAGCACTTTACAAATATTAGGGTTTTTGGGTTTTTTTTTTGCAGTTGGCTGGTAAGGGGATCTGAACCTTTGATTTTGGTGTTTAAATATTAGCTCTTTTAATCCTTATAATAACTCTAAAAGATAGATACTATTGTCATTATTCCTATTAATTAAACAATATGAGGCATGGAAGTTAAAGCTTTCTTGAGCTCATATTGTTATTAACCTTAGAGCAGGATTTCAAACCAGGCAGCCTGACTCCAAAGCCTGTGCTCTAAACCACTATGTTATGCTTCATTCCACAAACAGGGAATATTCTTTTCAGGTACATTCAAAAGGTTTACAAAAATAGACCATATATTAGGCCACAAAGAAAGACCAGAATTCATTCCAGTGGATCAATATCGTATAGACTATGTTCCCTAATCACAATGCAGTACAACTAAAACTACAACTAAATTAATAACAAAAAGAAAACTTTTAAAATAGCATACACAACCAGTACACACATTTTAGAGTGGCTAAAATCCAGAAAACTGACAATTCCAATTGCTCACAAGGATGTGAAGCAACAGGAACATTCATTCGTTCATTGCTGGTGGAAATGTTAAATGGTACAGCCACTTTGAAAGACGTTGGCAGTTTCTTACAAAACTAAACATAGTTTTACCCCACAATCCAGCTATCACACTCCCTGGTTTTTACCTAGCGGATTAGAAGACTTATGTCCACACAAAAACCGGCACACAAATGTTTATAGCATTTTTATTCATAATCGCAGAAAACTGGAAGCAACCAAGATGTCTTTTAATAGGTGAATACATAAACTGTGATACATCTATACAATGAAATACTATTCAAAAATAAATCCACACAAAAACACAGATGAATTTTAAATGCATATTGCTAAGTGAAAGAAGTCATCTGAAAAGCGTGCAGAGTATATGACTTCATTTATATGACGTTCTGGGACAGGCAAAATGATCCCAGATAGAGATGGTAAATAAATTAGTAGTTGCTAGAGTTTGTGGCGGGGAGGATGCAGTGAAGATTGAATAATGAAACTGATTTTGGGGAGCCCTGAAGCTGTTCTGTATGATACTGTAATAGTAGATACATGACACTATGCATTTGTCAAAACCCATAGATTTTTTTTTTTCTTGGTGTGTGGCCATTATGGGGATCTGAACCTGTGACCTTGGTGTTACAAAGCTGTGCTCTAATCAATTGAGCTAACTGGCCAGCCCATGAATATATAAAATAACCTCACTGAAGAAGAAAAGGAGTGGGAAGAATGGTACTGACCTAAGTCACTTCGGAAATGCGTAGAGTCTGTAAGACTAAAGGTGGAAGGAATTGCACATACATAAGTACTATAGTTGATAAAGGTGCATCCCAAGGGGAAATGGGCTCACAATTTTGAAACTAGTGCACATGTATACTGGGTTTGAACAATTATGTAAATGCATGGTGCATGGTAGGAGCCAGGTTTCTTAATGTTACAACAGAAGGTTATAGAAAGCAAAAGGAAAAGGCTAGAACGACCCATGTGGTAATGGATTGGAGTTGGAGCCATGAATCTGAATTCATGTGTAGTTTACTTTAGATACACATAACAACATATAGAAATATTTATAGTATGAGTTTATATACATGAAACTATAATTATTATATGTAAGTGTTTATAATGATCTATCTCGAAATACCAATAGAATCAACAAGCTATTGTAACTAGTAGGAGAATTCAGCAAGGTAGCTGGATACAAGATTGATCTACCGGGCTGGCCAGTTAGCTCAGATGGTTAGAGTGCAGCCTTACAACGTGAAGGTCATGGGTTCAGATCCTGTACCAGCCAGCTGCCAAAAAAGAAAAAATTCTGATCTACAAAAATCATATACCAGTTGTAACTGACTAGAAAGTGCAATAGAAAAGATCCCGTTCAAAATAATGACAAAGTTCAAGAGTTCAGATCCCCCTACCTGCCAGTAGCCCAAAGAAACAAAAAACAAAATAATGACAAAACGATAAAGTCTCTAGGAATTTACTTAACCAAGAATATATAAGACCTCTACAAAGAAAACATGAAAACTCAAGTATTGGACACAGAAGATGATCCAAATAAATTAGAAAGATATTTCACTGTCTTGGATGGAATGGCTTAATAACTAATGGTGTTCATTTCCCCCCAGTTAATCTACACATCCAATGCAATCCCAATTAAAATCCGTGAGGATTTTTTGAAAAAAAATGTAATAAACCTACTCCAGTATTTATATGGAGAAATAAATTTCCAAGGCTGGCCAGTGGCTCACTTGGGAGAGCATGATGCTGATAACACCAAGGTCAAGGATTAGGATCCCTGTACCTGCCAGCTGAAGAATAAAAAAAAGGAAAGAAAAGAAGAAAATTTCAAAAATTAACAAAGTCAATATATAAAAAGAAGAAAAAAGGTGGTGCTTGTCCTACCAGTTATCAAGATATTCTACAAGGCTACAGTAATCAAAACAGTATGGTATTGGTGTAAGAATAGAAACCAATAGAGAACCTGACCCAAGTATATAATATAAAATGAGAACATATTATGCAATGAATGTGGCACCACCATTATTAAAGAAAGGATAGGTTTCGTAGTAGATAAGGTTGAAAAAACTGGCTCGCTGTAAGGAGAAAGATGAAAACCATGTGCCTATACAACAACACAAACAAGGGTGACTTCTAGATGGAGTAAAATAAAACTATACAATTAATGGAAAAAAGTGTTGCAGAAAAATTGTCACTTAGAGGTGGGGAATGACTTGAAAAACGTTCAAAAGAACAAATTTTATTGTTGCAAAACATTGATGATTTTGATTACATAAAAATTATTTCTTCTCCACAGGATACTTACTAATTACAAAGGGAAAAATAGTAATTTACTGTGTAGACACCTGGCAGACACTACCTTAACCAAGTAATCAAAGTTAACATCACTAGTAATAGGACAGATTGACACCATATGTCTTCTGATCAGATTTACTGAGAGGGCACAGCATCACTTCTGTGGTGTTCCTGCCAAAAATGCATAGCTTGAATCTAATCAGGAGGAAAACACCAGACTAACCCAAATTAATAAATGTCCTGTACTCTTCCAAAATTTCAAGGACATGAAAGATAAAGACTGAAGCACTGTTCCAAATAAAAGGAGGCTAAGGAGATACAACAACTAAATGCAATATGGGATCCTGAACCAAAAAGTAATTGTTTCTCCTTTTTCTATAATGGAACTTGGTGGTACAATTGGTAAAATTTGAATAAATTCTATGGATTAGATACTAGCACTGTATCAATGTTTATTCCTTGAGTTTGATAATTGTACTGTGGTTATGTGAGGAAAGTCCTTGTTATTTGAAAACAACACATTGGAGTATTTAGAAATAAAGGAACATTTTGTCTACAATTTACTCTCAAATGGTTTAGAAAAATATATATATATACACACACACAGAATGATAAAGCCCATGTGGCAAAATATTAACGTTTGGAGAAACTGGCTAAAGGAAGAGCAGAATTATTTGTAATACTTTGCACTGTTTCTCCAAGTGTAAAATTATTTCAAAATTAAATGTTACCAAAAAATTAAGGATTTCTGTTCAGCGAAAGACACTGGACAAAGTTAACATCTGGCACAATGAGAGAAGATATTTCCATACATATAAATTTACAGGTTTACGTGTTTGTGTGACTGTAGATAATGTTTGGAAAGATACAAATGAGACTAGTAACAATGGTTTCTTTAGGGAGCAGAGAACTAGAATTGGGAGGGAGAGGAGATGTTAACTTTCTTTGAATATAACACTGCATTCTTCAACTTGTTACAACACTCATGTATTACTTTTGTATTTAAAAAATATTTTAAAAATTTAAAACAATCTCAATCATACAGAAAAATAGAAGTACAGAACAAGGTGCTTTTTCCCCCCATGAACCATTTAGAAGTAAATAGTCAATATGATATCCGGTCACCCTTGAATACTTTAGTGTGTGTTTCCTACAAACAAGGACATTCTCCTACATTACCACAGCACAACCGTCAAAATCAGGAAATTAACATTGATATATCTCTACCATCTAATCCTCAAACCCCACTCCAGTTTTCCTAGTATGTCAATAATGTCCTTTAAAATAGTAATTTTACAAATCCATTGTAGATTACATATTGCATTTTGTTGTATCTCTCATCTCTTCACTCTGAAACAGTTCTTTAGTCTTTTATTAACATTCATAACCTTGAGATTTGGAAGGAGTTCAGGACATTTCTTTTGTAGAATGTCCTCAATTTAAGCATGTCTGATGTTTCCTCATGATTAGATTCAGGTTATGCGTCTTTGGCAGGAATACTGTAGGAGGGATACTGTGTTCTTCTGACCGCATCCTGTCCGGTAGGCACAAGATGTCAATTCGTCCTGTTACTGATGATGTTCACTCTGATTACTTGGTTAAGGGGGTGTCTGCTAGGCTCCTCCACTATAAAGCAGCTATTTTCCCCTTTACAATTAACAAATGTTTGGGGTGGAAATATTTTGAATATATGTATCTTATCCCTCATCAAACTTTCAATTTATTCATGTATTTATGTGTATCAGTATAGACTCATGATTTCCTTTTCTATTCAGGGGTTTGAATCCATTACCATTATTATCTATATTGATGCTGAAACCATCTCTAATTTGTACAGTGGGAGCACTTCAAGCTGACTTTTGTCCTTTTTACATCTCTCCATCATTTTTTCAGTACTACTCCATAAAAATCAGCCCTTTCACCAGGGAGCCCTGGTACCTGATAGTGGAGAATAGTATTTAGAAATCAAGATTTGGGCACTGGGTGTGCTCATAGCCATTGGCAGGGGATGGGTGTCGCTTCTCCTAGACCCTGTCAATGAACAGAGCTGGGACATGGCTATATACACACTTAAATTTATTTCTATACCCATCTCTGTGTACTGAAAACCATAAGTTTATACCAGTATCTCCAATTTTAATCCAGCACCACAGAGTTCATTCTAGTTTTTTCTCTTTCTATATTTCTCATTTCTTTCTCCAACTGTGAGGATCCTGGCTCCCATTTTCCTCAATACATTTGCTCATATGACCAACCCCTATCAACACCACCCTCTTCCATACCAGATGCCCTTCTCATGCCACTTGGTCTTCAGCACCCCGCATTGGGATGCTGTTCTCCCTGTCCACAGTGAATGCCCTCCTCATCCCAGCCTTGCCCAGCAGCCTGTCCTGGTCCTTCCCTCCTCAGGAATGCCCTCCTTGGGCTCTGACTCTCCACACCAGGCTGCACCCCATCTCCATTCCTGTAGGTTCACCCTGTTGAGTTTCTGATACTCTGTGCCAGGCCATGTGGATGTCCTCTCTTTGGTCTCTGACACCTCACACAGGCGACCTCTCACCCACCCCCTGCCCACAGGTGCCCTCCTCACAGTTTAGATTCTGACATCCTGCTCTGGGAGACCCCCCCCACCCTAGTTTGGATACCTACCTTGTTCAACTGCACCTAAGGGCTTCGGGACCAAATTGTTCAGAAAGGGAAGGGAAGGAAAGAGGAAGAAAAGGACTTTCTTAATTTTAAAAAATTCAAGAGATTCACCAATAAGAGACACACACAAAAAAAAAAAAAAAGAAAGAAAAAGAAAATAGTTCTTGAGAGCCTTACCTGAAATTGAGCAGTAGCAGTGGAAATACGCAACTAATATCTTCACCAGCAACCCAGGTGACAGGAACCTGAAAGACTGAGACAGAGAGATAGAGATAGAGATGGAGATGAGAGAGGGGAGGGAGAGATGATGCCAGAACAAGGGCTTGCCATAGTCTTTTTCCCAAAGGAGATGTGCCAGCTGTTCCAACCAACACATCACCAAATTAAGTGTACAAATACTCCTATGAACTTGCTGGCATGGAGACCCATAAGACCAGAGAAGTGTAGCAGTGGAGACATAAGAATATTCCTTTCCACTAACCTTTCTGAGTATGATTTTGTGTATCTGGATCACCACTGGCCCCACAAGAGATTGAAAGATGAATGAGACAGGGCCCTTGCCCTGCAACGTGTATGTGGAGGATGATCTTTCAAGGCAGAATGTGACCAGTTCTCCAAGGGAACAGAAGCAAAGTGCATTGGAACCAGAGAAGGGGAGATATCACACCAGCAGGAAGGGTTTTGTTTTGTTTTTTAAAGTTGGCGGGGGTGGGGTGGGGGTGAGTGTGTGCTTTGAGACAGACCGTACTACCTCCCTTCTTCCCTTATCAGTAATTGCCCTAATCTCAGTTTATTTTTCTGACACTACCTTTATTTGTAGTGTTCTGCAAGCTCACCTGTCCTTTGAGTTGTTGTAATTCTGCCTTTTCTGTGGGGCTTTATGCATTTCGCTACACAAAATTTGTCTATATTTTCACTGTCTCAGAAACATAAGCTCTCCAATGCCCAACAAGGCCATAAGAGAGATAGAGGTTAAGATAGAGATGGGGGGGAAAGAGAGAGTTGATGTCAAAATTCCTAGCATGATAATTTCTCTAAACAAGATTTCTAAGATACTGTAGAAAAATAAAGCTACTGTACATAATGAGAAAAAAGGGCTGGCTGGTTAGCCCACTTGGTTAGAACATGATCCTGATATCACCTAGATCAAAGGTTTGGATCCCCACACCAGCCAGCTGCCAAAAAGCAGAAAAAAGTTCAAAAAAGTTTAAAAAAAAAAAAAAAAGAAAAAAGGTGCATGAGAATGTTGAGTGCAGAGAACTGTAGAGCTTTTTTATTTTTTAATTTTTAAAATTTTTAATTTTTCAGTTGCTGGCTGGTATAGGGATCTGAACCTGTGACCTTGGTGTTACTGGCACCATTGTAGAGGTTTTTTTTTTTTTTTTTTTTGTCTTTTTCGTGACCGGCACTCAGCCAGTGAGTGCACCGGCCATTCCTATATGGGATCCGAACCCGCGGCGGGAGCATCGCGGCGCTCCCAGTGCCGCACTCTCCTGAGTGCGCCACGGGCTCGGCCCTGTAGAGGTTTTTTAGAGTAACTGCAGCCTTGATACATACATACCTTCTGGTTGTATAAGGTTTCCTTGTTTAATTTTCCTCTCCTGAAAGTCTCTGGCATATAGCCAAAAGATCCAGTCAAAATCAATACAAATTAGGTTCTCTTAACAATAATTTAGTCTCTACCATTTATTTCCCACCTAATGTGTGCAAAGCTCTATACCAGTGCTTTACATACATTATCTCATTTAATTATAATAGCTCTCTGGTGTAAATATTTTAATTCCCATATTACAAATTGAAAACTCAGAGAGGTTAAATAACTCACAGAGGATTGTGGAGTTGAGTTTTGAACCTAGCTTTCCAAAATTCATGCTCTTTTCTCATCACCATCCTACCTCTTATGGAGGTCCCTCACCAGCTCTAACTTTGATTTATTTTTTTATTTTTTAATTAATTTATTATTATTATTATTATTATTTTACATTTTAAGATGTTGCAGTGAAGCAGTTAGGGGAAGGGGGAAAGGGGAGGGGCGAGGGTGGGGTAGAAGAGAGGAAGGGGGGAGTGATCGAGGCCCGTGGCAGCCCCTCATTCAGACAAGGGACCCCAGGGAGCTTCCAGTGGCAGCTTGGTCATCACTGGGATGGATGCAGATGTCAGTGGGGGTGTGACTGAGGCCCTTGGCCCCCCACCATCCCAGCTTGGGAACACAGGGCACTTTTGGCAGCAGCTTAGTGGTTGTTGCTGGGTTGGGTGCAGATGTCAGGGGGTGTCGCTGAGGCCTTCGTCACCCCCCACCCTGGCTTGGGAGCCCAGGGAGCTTCTGGTCCTTCTTGGTTTTATAGGTGTTCTTTGGTGGTGTTAGACCTTTACTGGTTAATATCAGAACTTTGTCTCTGATCTGTGGGTTTTTTGTTTTTTCTTTCAGTTCTCTTTTGAATTATTTGCTGTTCCCACCACTTAAACTCTGCACTGGAGCTGGTTTGTTGTCCTTTTCTTACTTCTAAAATGGGGAACTTCCTGTGGGGACCAGTACTTGAGCCCTGTGTTTGAGCTAAATTGCTGCTTTGCTGCTGATTCTTTGGGGAAGGCTTTTTGTGCAGCTCAGGTTTTTATTGTTGACCTTGTAAGCAATTCCAGGTCTTGTGAGGTCCAATACATCTGGGTTGTGTGGAAACTCTGGTCTGGGCCTGAGACTTTTCAGCAAACTGGACCCCTTACAGTTCTATATTCCTGAACATTCTCCACTGAGTGGTCCTGTGCTGACTGGGGTGCAGATCAGCTGTCCATGCTGTGCCCCAGTGTTCTCCTGGTGGGCCTGTCTCCCCCACCGCCTGCGCTCCAAACACTTCCCATGGGGTTGGCCATGCCATGCACCAGTCCCTTATAATGACTCACCAGCCTCTGAGTGGCTCCTTTCTTCAGTTGTCTGTGGCCCCTCGCTCCTATGTGGGTCCACGGAAACCCTGTTAGTGGTCTTGCTGGTCTGGGGGCCACCAAGGCCCTCTTCTCCCCTGCCACCTCCAAGCAACTTCATATGAAGGACACAGCAGCGGCTTTTGCCAGCTCTTGTTCTGTGTGCTCACCAGGGCCAGACTTGAAGTGGCCAAGACTCGAAACAGTTGGAGTGGTCCTCATCGTGGTTTCTCCCGCCTTCATGAACTCTGTAGGTCTCTCCTCTTCCCCTGATCTCTGGGCTTGCTTTTGATTTATGAGTGCTATTATGAAATATCCTCTAAGAGAGGGTTATACATATTGAAAAGAATGCCTTTCTAGTAGTGCGATTTTAAGCACTATGGTGCCTGGTTGGAGGGACAAGTTTTATTCTTTTTTTCCCCATTTATCTAGCAAATATTTGTTGTACAGCTACCACATGCCAGGCGTTGTGCTAGATGGTGAAAACTCAATAACATGGTTCCTGCCCTCAGAGACTCACAGTCTAGTGGGGGACATGGGTAAGAAACAAGGTGATTCCAAAACAAAGTGCTAGGAGCTATGATAGGGAATGTGCTGACTGTCCTGGGAACACAGAGGAGGAGGTCCTGCCATGTGGGGAATTCAGGGCAGGTCTCTGAGTTGGCTTTCCGGACTGAGTAGGAGTTGGCAGGGCAGAGGAGCTGAAGGGCATTGTAAGCTAGGGCACTGAAGCTGAAGTCAGCAAGGCCTGGAGAACAGGACATGGGCAGAGTGGTGGTGATTGCCCTACAGCAGACCCCACCATGTTCCTGCAGGTGCACCCCTTGGCTTGTTTTCCTGTCTCCCTCACCTGGCATTGCCAAGACCGTGAGGGCAAGAACAGAGTCTGAGTCACAGGCACAATGACTGACACACGTGGTTGAATGAATAAATAATCCAGTGTACTGGGAAATAGGGTGCTGGAGGCCACGGTGAGGGGATGTGGAAGTTGTTCTGTAAGATACCCTCCATGTCAAGTGAGGGGGCATTCTCTGAGTTTCATTCCTGGACATCATTCATATCATAATATTGAATAAATCAGGCAGAGGACAGGGGATTGGCATATGCATTTTATAGAGGGGAAGGCTAAGCCTCAATAGTAGACATTTAGGGCTGGGCGCTTGGGAGCGCAGCGGCGCTCCCACCACGGGTTCGGATCCTATATAGGAATGGCCGGTGCGCTCACTGGCTGAGCGCAGTGTGGACGACACCAAGCCAAGGGTTGCGATCCCCTTACCGGTCACAAAAAGACAAAAAAAAAAAAAAAAAAAAAATAGACATTTAGTAAATGTCAAATCAGATGGAATGCTCTTTCCCCAGACTCCCAAATGTCCTGGACCAAACCTTCCTAGCTGTCCCAGTTCACCAGCATACCAGTGAGATGTAGAGTGCTAACATACCCATGCTCAGATAGTTCCGGATGAAGTAGCCAGTGTCCAGAAAGGCAGCCTGTAGAAAGTAGAAGGCAGCAATCTCAAATTTCCCAGGGCACTGACACCCCAGCCTGGGGTCTGAGAAGGCAGTTAGGCGGACCTAGAGATATTATCACTGAAGGGTGCCCAAGCTAAATGAAATGGCGTTACTTTTCTTGGGGCTGGTATCAACTTTGGCTGGCAACGGTGATTATTTAAGGCTGACCAGAAACTGTGTTTAGTACCATAATGTCTTTGATGAAGTTTTAATGGAAAAATAATTATTAGTTAACAAGTTGGGTTTGTTTAATAGATAAAACCTTTTGAAACACGATGGTATGCCCCAGGCAGGCTGCTCAGATGTGGCCTCCCAGGGGTCCAGTGCCTGCTGAGGTCACACAGCAGAGAGCAGCTCCTCACTACCTCAGGTTCCGAACGTCCACCTGGTAGGGGGGGGTCTTGCTGTGCTACGGGAGAGCTTGAGTTTTGGGCCCATTGTGACTTCACTGCAAGCCCCAGCTCTAAATCTCACTAGCTGGATCGAACTAGGAAAGTATTTATTTAACTTTTCTGGGTCACCATTTTCTCACTTATAAAATGGCGACAATACAGACCTCGTTGGTTTGTTGTTGGGATTAAATGAGTTAATTCATGTAAAATGTTTAGAAGTATGCTTTGTAGAGAGTACAGTGAATTATTATTGGATCAAACTAAAGAGTGCTGTCTTTTTTTTTTTTTTTTTTTTTTTTTTTAAAAGATGACCGGTAAGGGGATCTCAACCCTTGGCTCGGTGTTGTCAGCACCATGCTCAGCTAGTGAGCTAACCAGTCATCCCTATATAGGATCCGAACGCGTGGCCTTGGTGTTATCAGCACCACACTCTCCCGAGTGAGCCACAGGCCGGCCCTAAAGAGTGCTGTCTTACACTGGTGAAAGAGACTGATATATAAACCAGATACCAGTTTACTAATTAATCATTAGACAGTGCAGCTGACAGGTGGCCTGAAAACCCATTTTTCTGGTCAGCACATCCTCTCTGGTCTCACCCAAGGCCACACAAGAAACAAGTCCCAAACCAAAGAAGCCAGATGAGAGTGGAATGGAGTCAGAGGGAACGAGTGGATGGAGCTTAGGGGCCTGTGGTAACAAGCTCTGATGGACTAAGGCACCCAGTGCCTCTGAAGGGCAGGGCCTGCTACAGGGACATGTTACCAGATGGCATCTGCCTCCTCCCAGGCAGGGCTGGAGGCCCACTGACCAGTACTTGCTTTCTCACCCCATCCCCTCCACCGCAGGACTCCGGTGTTCTTGATTCCAGTCATATCTCATGTGTTCTTCCAATCACTGTGTTCTTTGGCTTATTGTGCCCTAGTCGTCCTGATGGTTCATATGTGTTCCCCCAACCCCGACACATACATACACCACCAAAACACAATTTACAGTCTCTTGACTGACTTCTACATCTCAACCATTGTTTGTTGGTTCTTACAAGTTGTACCCTAACATAACTTTACTCCTAAGTTCTGGCAGTCCATACTTATGCTGTGATTGAAAAGTTCATGGAGGGGGAAGAGTAAGAAATCTTTGGTGGGGAGAAGGTTCAGAATGACTACCCTCAAGGGTTCCTAGCAGTTAAGAAAAATCTGGGCTCCTGCACTGATGGAGAGTTACCACCCTGGAGCAAAGTCTTGAGTGATGGAACAGGTTGAGGAGTATTTCAACATGGGTCGGTGGGTGTGTGTGTGTGTGTACAGAATCTAAATGCCATGAGAAAGGAATCTGAGAAGTTCTTCTGAGAAGGGGTTCTTCTGGGCCCAGTGACACAAAATAGGAGGCAAGGATAGCTGTTCACTTGGCTGAGGCACTATGACTAAATACAGTGGTTCTTGCCACAACAAATACTAATAATCATCAAAATGGCTAACATGTATTGAACTGCTAGAAACCATAATGAGAGTTTTGCTCGTATTACCTTATTGAATATTCACCATAACCCTACAATGCAAGGATCATTATTATTCCCATTCTATAGATGAGGAAACTGAGGTGCAGAGAGGCTTAATTTGCCAAGATCACATAGCTATTAGATAGTAGAATGCAGACTCAAATGCAGTTCTGATTCCAGGGCGGATCCTTAATTTACAAGTTAAAAACAAATCAGATTCACAGTCACTCCTCCTTATTCCATGTTCAAAATACTTCCCTAAAAAGACTGAAGGGCACGTGACCCTGGGTGTGCTGTGCTCACAGGCATGTGTCACATGAGAATGTCATACATTGTGTGGAATAGTTGTGAACCAAAGCTGAGAACAGCAAACCTGGATGTGAGAAGGCTGGGGACCCAGATACCTGGGTTCTTTCTCCATCTCTGCAAACATAGAGGTATCTGAACCTAAGCAAGACACATCTTTCTGCCTCAAATTCCTCTTCTGTAAAATGTCAACTCAGCAGAAGCCACTTACACAAGACTATCAAGAAAAAACCAAAATAAAACGTTTGCAAAAGTATTCTTCAGTGTTTAAAATGCTGTAGCATAGGTTGACAAATATTTACTTATTCTAATTTAGGGTTTCAAAGATCTCGCTATACACAGTAAAGCAGGAATCACTTCCAAACTACCCATTTATTAACAAAGAAAACAGCCACTTAGAATTACTGACAGGGCATGACCTATACATATTATTAGAATGGGCTTAAATTGCATGGTGATTTCTTCCTCGCCTCATGCACTCAGTGGGTGCCAGGCAGAGTCTCATGCTGTGTTCCTACGTGTGTGCTTTCTGATGCCTAGCTCAGCAGGCGTGGAGGGCTTGGGAGTGGTGCTCCTGGGGCCATCATCTTGCCTGCAGTGTTTATGTGCACATGTGTGAGTCTGGGTGTCTCCAGACAAGGCTCCAGGTTGCTGCCTCCATCACTCCTCCCATGAAATAACACCTGTTGGATGCACAGGACTTTACAGCTAACAAAGATTTTTATTCCAATTACACAGGACCTTGCCTCATTCAATCCTCCAACCACCCAAAGAAGCAGGCAAGACAAACTGTGTTATGCCCATTTTATGGATAAGGATAATTTACTCAGGAGAGGTTGACTGCCCAAGACCATCAGTGGTAGAGCTGGGCTAATCCCAGTACATGACTCTTCCACTATACCACAGATTTTGGATCATTTATTTAATGAACAACTATTCGCTGAGCACCAAGCATCAGCCACTGTGCCAGGAACTTTTTACTCGTCAGCTTGCTCTCCTGAGAGAAGCTTGTTCAACCCCCTGCCCACACAATTAATGAGTTTTAAGTGGTGGAATTAACAAATGATGACTACTGAGCACATCACATTAAGAGCCAGGCGGTAGTACAGCGCAGCAGGTAAGAGCAGCACTCTAGAGCCTTGAATCCCAGCCGTGCCGCCCATGACATCAACTCCCTGCATTTCCTCATCTATAAAATGGGGATAATAATTGTGCCAGTTCATAGGGCTGTTGTGAGGATTGAATGAGTTAATATAGGTAAAGCACTTACAACCACATCTATTACACAATAAGAGCCTAATAAATATCAACTGTTATTATTTGAAAGTTCCTTATCATCTTGAAACAAGGCGGGGGAAAAGGCCTCTTGAACTTCTCTCTTCGTGTTCCAAAGCTTTCATTTCAAAGATTCTGGCCAGAAAAAGGAGTCTTCTCTAGTTGGGCCGAGTTCAAAAGCACTTGCTGAGTCTGCATACCATCCTCCCTCCCCTCTCCCCTCCACTCCATCGTCCTGACCCCCACCTCCTTAAGACTGGACTTTGGTAATGGGGTCCTTGCCTCTACTCTCTCTCCCTCAATGTCATTCTCTACTTCTCAATTTTCCTAAAATATTCATTTATCAAACACTTTTACTAAGAACCTATTATGTGCTAGGCACTGTAGTGGATGCAGTGATGAGCTGCCCAGATCCCCTCTCAGGAATGATGGACTTGTTGGCCTAGCTCCTGAGAGTGCCGATGGCATGAAGTCCTCAGCTCTCAGCCCCTGAGGGGGATTGCCTCAGCTGAAGAAAACTTTCTCTCTCAGAATCACGTCTCCTCCTGGTAGCTCCAGCATCTAAAGGCTGATCACTTTAGCAGAATGGAGGACTGACACACTGCCCCAACTCAGGACAGCTCTGCAGGGCTATCCCAGCTCCAGTGTGCGGGACTGACTGAGGCTTTCACAGGGCCTGGATTGCTGCTCAACCTCTCCCTCTGCTCAACCCTGTTTCCTAGGCCCTCCCTTCACAGGTTTTGATCCCAGCAGCACCCCCTAATAAATGCCCTGCATACTGCTTCCCAGGGAACCCAACCTCTGACAGGCACAGAAGATGCAAAGATTAGTGAGCCAGTCTGGCCTTCAAGGATGTCAAGGCAAAATGGGGAGTGCAGTTCTAATGACGGCATGCAACTCACAACGGGGAAGCACAAAGCACAATAGAGGCCCAGCTGCAGGGGCAGAGTTGAGTGGGGCCCATCACTATAGGTTCAGGGACCCCTAGAGGTCCATCGGCCAGGTTGTGAAACACCTCTATGACCTAGGCCCACCCTGCTAGCCTGCTAGGATTTCCCACAGGTTCTGACATCCAGTGTGCATGCTCAGGTTTGAGGCAGAGCTGGGCTCTGACGCTAGCTAAAATTTGCCTGGAAACCAGTGAGAACTTAGCAAAATGTTGTCTATGTCCAACAAATCCCAAGACAGTAACATCACACTGAAATAAACAATTCCCTATCAAGCATCTTCAAGTACCTTGTAGACTGGTGCCAAAGGACCCACGGCCCCTCTACACCCTGCCTCCCACTGGGTACCAGCCAGGTTGCCTAAGGTGCTGGTGAGCGCAGTAAGGCCAGCAGAGGTTGGGAGGCCAGGATTTCAACAAAGACCGTGGACTGAGGCCTTTCAACCTGGCGAGCTCCCAACTGGTTTAAAGGTCTGAAGTTGGCAGAGCAGCTCCAGTGGAAAGATGGCTTCTGGAATGGTTGATATTGGCTAGTGAAGGGCGTGGCTACCGTGATGCACAGCCTGGAGTGATTGAGGGCAACTTCCCACCCTTCCATGTCAGATCCTCTCCCCTTTGTCCTGTGCTTTCTGAAATGGAGCTGGCTGACTCTGTCAGATATTGTTTTCCATCCCACAAAACAATATCTTCTGCCAACTCCCCTCCTTATGCCCCAGAAGATAGGGTCTTTCTCAGCTGCTGCAATTCATTTACCCCATCTCTCTGAAGTCCTGCAGCACACGCTCTTCACATTTCTTTCATGGAATTGTAAAACTGGAAGTCAACTTGGAGGCCATCTAGTGCTGCCTCTGACCCAAGAGAGAGCACTTCTCTTGTGCCTGACAGGGCTAAAGAGCTATTAGTTTTCCTTCCTTTGAGCCCAAACTGGTCTACCTTGAGTCATTCAGAGAACATTTACTTCTTTTGCCATATAATAGTCCTTCAAATAGAGACTGGTCACACAGGAATCACTGAGTGCTTATCTCTTGTGCTTGTCAGCAAATCCACACAACAGTCCTATAAGGAAACCGAGTAGATGTTCAAAAAGGTCAAGTGATTTGTTGTGGTTACTGAGTTAATATTGGTGGCCCCTTCTGTTACCTGTAGTAGAGCTGAGATTTGATCTCAGACCCAACTCCAACTCCAGTGCTCTTCAAGCACAAAAGCATATTATGTGTCACAGACTGTTCGGCCGCATTTCCAGGGACTTAGGAATTGGGAAGAACTCCTCCTATAGGAGATCACAAGCTGAAGAGGGGCTGAGGGGCTGAAAGCCTGGCAAACAGGCAGGCACAGATCCTGCAACAAATGGCTCCCAACTTACCCATCTGCAGGTCTGAAGTTGGAAAAGAATTATGGGGGCTGTGAGAAAGCTCTCAGGAGGGCTGAGGGTGCACATGGCTACAGACACGGCTGGAGGAATACCTCCTCTGGACTGCCGAGTGGGAGGGAAGCTGAAGAGACAGGCACATCAGTGGCCCTTATGACAGTTTCATCAGTCCACCAATGCCTGCTCTGTGGTCAGTCAACAGAGCCTTCCTGTCTTTATTCTCCTTTACCCCACAAACAGGTTTCTCTCCCCTAGCTACCTATACCACAATACCCTCAGCAGCTCAGAGCCACAATCCTTTGGTTGAGCTTTGTGACTACAATTTCCATGAAGGCAGCAAGGTCATTCTGCTGACTCTGATTTCTCCACTGTCACTGAGAGCAAAACAATGTCTCCATTTTCAGGTCTTTGAATAACAATTATATATAGCAGGCAAGTCCTCAAGAAATATTTATAAATCATACTACCTCAAACATCTCCTCTCCCCTCATAAAGATTGCTTAAATTGAAATCAAAGTGTTCTATTTCTTCCCATTAGGCCCTATCATCAACTCCCACTCCCCAGGCCTCACCCACACGGTTAGAGGAAAAATCAAGAACATAAAACTACCAAAGCAAAATAGGGACAAAGATGGTTTCTCTTCAGCCCTGAGTGTCCAGATCAGAGAAGCAGGGTGAACCTGGGCCAGAAACCACTGGAGAAAGCAGTTGGCAAACCATGTTTGAGACCAGGTCACAAAATCAGTTCCAACTCCCAAGCAGAGACCAAGACCCTTTCAGCTGAGACCGAGCCCAAGCAAGGGGAAACAGCACCACAGTGATGCCAACACACTTCCCTTCATTCCACCAGCTCAACCCACCCCAAGGTCAGGCAGATGACGTCCATGCCCAAACAACCTTGTCAATGTCTCTTCCCAGAGGCAAGGCTGGTGCTGCTGCTGCTTTCTCCATGTGATTGATACAAGTCACAGGAAAACGCCAATTAGAGAGCCCACATCCCTCAACAGTAGGCAAACACTGCAGCCCCACCCAGGGAGCAGCAGAGATGAGGCAAGGGAGATGCAGGGGGAATTTAATTTACATAGCAGCCACATGGGGCCCAGTTAGCGCTGGGGCAGTGGGAGAATCTATAACCCCAGAGGGAACCCCTGACCCCTTCCATCTGGGAGACCAGTCCTCACAGACCCTTGGATGGGCTCCCCAGGTTGGGCAGAGGATGATCCAGTCGAAAGGAGAGAGAGATTTGGGAATAAGGCTGACCCAAGTCAGGGGAAGGCCATGGCCTGGAGCTGGTTGCCCATGTGATGACCCAGGGGTCTGAGAGACCAGTCCACGTGCTGGGCACAGTCCTCAGCCTGGGGGCCCTAGAGGAAGCCTTCACGGCGGAACTGTTCCTGGAGGATGGCGCGGTACTGATCAAATCCCCCCTCGACCCGGGTGATGCCGCCTCCTTCACACACCCACAACTCCTGGCACACTAGCCGGATGAAGCGCTCATCGTGGGACACCAGAATCACGCCACCCTGAAAGACAGGAGAGCAGGAGGAGCTCGGGGCAGTGGGGGCACTGAGAGGTGCTGAGGCCTGGGGAAGAGTGGTCAGTGCAAAGGCACACTTACCCTAAAGTTGTTGAGAGCACGTCCCAGAGCCTCAATCGTCTCCATGTCCAGGTGGTTTGTGGGTTCATCCAGAATGTAGAAGTTGGGGCTAGAACGCAGAACCCACGAAGGTTGGAAATTATGTGGTGGGGGGGGTGGGGGTGGAAGAAAATGACCCTTCTGATACAGGGCAAGAGGATCATTTTCTACTGGGTAAGGTAGGGAAATAGGAGGGCAAGAGTTCTAGAAAATGAGGCCTCACCAGGGCATGGTCATCTGAGCAAAGGCCACCCGGCTTTTCTGGCCTCCAGACAAGCTGGCAACAGGGCGCATGGCCAGTTCTCCTGAGATGCCATACCGGCCCAGCTGGTGACGATACTCCTCCTCTGGCCGCCCTGCAAAAGGCCCCCCCACCCCCCTTCTTCAGGTGGGTTCTTAGCCCAACGCCCTCTCTTGACACCCCAGCCCTGCCTCCAAAGGCCCATGTCCTTACACCTAGACTTGGGCAGGCTGCTCCTCACCCACCCTAAGGTAGGCCTAGCTGCAGGGATCAGAACTGGCCCTCTTTCCTCAATTCAAATCCCTAACACACCAGGAAACTTTCGTGCCAGCAGTTCCACAGCACTGACATTCAGGTCCAGCTGCTCCACATGGTGCTGGCTGAAATAGCCAATCTTCAGATTCCTGTGGCCAGAAATAGAGGTGGAAATGGAGATGGAAGGCAGTGATCCTGCAGGAGTGGAGGCAGTGTGAGTGCATATAAGCATAGGCATGCAGATGGGTGTGGGGGTGGGCCTTACCGGTGAGCATGTCTGATGCCTTGAACAGGTGCTAGGTCCCCCATAAGCAGCTTCAGCATGGTGGACTTCCCAGCCCCATTCTCCCCAACCTATAAGAAACATGAGAACATTGTTAGAGTGTGCTGTCTGGAACACAGAAGGGAAAGAAATGAGAAGGGGGTCCCTGGTAGTCCCAGTGATTCCTTCAGCAATCAAAACAATATTTTTAAGGAACTGTACAGAAAAATGAAGTAAAGATACAAAGGGAACCAATATCTGAGTTTCTGCTAAGCACTAGGGATTTACTTCTCCTAGTAATCAAGTGAGGTAATTGTTATTTCCATTATAAAGAGGAGGAAACTGCTTGGTAACCAAGCTAGGAAATGGCACAGTCAGGATCTGAAGTCTGACCCTGAAGCCCATGGTCTCTCCTTGATTTCCCACAGTTTGAGAAAACTCAGAACTGAGACCAGTCAGATAAAGTACTGTTCTATGTATTCATAAAATACCACATGCTTAGCTTTTCATTCTGTAGGCATGGCCCTGTAAGGCTAGAGGACAGAGGCAGTTTAGGTATAGCAAAGTCCTTAGCCCAGGCCCTGACTGCCATTCCTGTGGACCTCTGCTAGCTTTAGCCCAGTCCACACCACGTGTTGGGCTGGGAAGAGTCCTAGCTCATGGAACAGAGAAACCTCAACCATACCACACAGATGCGGGACTCCAAATCAGCAGAGACGGAGAGACGACTGAAGATGACATGTTTAGGATCATAGTAGAAATCCACTTCATCTAACTGCAGAATTGGTGGTGAGAACTTCTCAAACCCATCAGGAAACCTGCAGGAGGTGGGGGTGAGGAGCATGGGGGCAGCCAGAAACAAGAGCTTCCCCACCAGTCCCTCTGGCCCAAAACTCACTTCATCACAACCTCCGATTCCTTGTCCACAGGTTTCAGCTCCGGTCTGAGGGGAGAGATGAAGTGGACTAGATTGATGCCTTTAAACATTAACTTTGTTTTTCTCATGCAAGTAATACATGTTCACAGAGAACTTCGAAAAGGCTTATACTCCTATCACCCAGATAATGTTATTTCAGAGTACATTCTTCTAGTTCACTATTCGCTGAAAAACAGAATCATCTTTTTTGAAGCTTTTTACATCATTAATATATTGAGACATGTCTCCATGTTACAAAGTTCTATGCGTTATGATTTTAAACTCCTCCCTCTACCCCACCAGCAATTTTAGGAAGGTTGTTTCAAGATTAAACCCCCAATGCTCAATATCATTAGTCATTAAAGAAATGCAATCAAAACCACAATGAGGGGCTGGCCGGTTAGCTCAGTTGGTTAGAGCGTGGTGCTGATAACACCAAGGTACAGGGTTCACTCCCTGTACTGGCCAACTGCTGAAAAAAAAGAAAAAGAAAAAGAAAAAGAAAATGGTTTGGCAGTTCCTCAAAAATTAAGCATGGAATTACCATGAAACTCAGCAATTCCACTTTTAGTATATAACCAAGCAAACTGAAAACATATATCCATACAAAAACTTATACATGAATGTTTACAGCAGCATTAATCATAATAACCAAAATGGAAACAACCCAAATGTCCATCATCTGATTAATCAATAAACAAAACAACAAAAAATGTGGTATATCCACACAATGGAATATTATTCAGCCATAAAAAGAAATGAAGTACTGGTACATGCTACAACATGAATGAACTTCAAAATTATTATGCTAGGTGAAAAGAAGCCACACACAAAAGGTCACGTATTGTATGACTCCATTCCTATGAAACATCCAGGAATAAGCAAATCTATAGAGACAGAAAGTAAATTAGTGGTTGCCTAGGCAAGCTCACTAATTAACCCTCCAGAGCAAGGTGCTTTCCTGCAGGGGAGGAAGTTAAAGTTGGCTTTTAGCACCTCCACCAGCAGCACAGGAGACTTAGCAAAGGCGAGACTCAGAATTGGAGGGAGGCAGCAAGGGATGGCCCGCAAAGTGAGGGAAGAAATGAAGAGAACAGGAGTTGGGGCATGGCCAAGGACACTGTACTCACAGCTTCTCCAGCATCTTGAGTTTACTCTGCACTTGAGAGGCCCTGTTGGCGTTGTAGCGAAATCGGTCAATGAAAACCTGTGGAAGGAGTGCAGGCTTGGTCAAGCTCCCTCACTACTCCCAACTCTAATACTCACGGGGTGAGACACCCCCAGTCCTGCCTGCTCCCACACCTGGATGTGCTGGCGATACTGCTGTTGTGCCTCATATTCACGTTGCTGGTTGAGCAGCCGCTCCTGCTTGCTCTTGATGAAGGTCTCAAAGTCTCCCCGGTAACCATCTAGCCGCTGGCTGTGCAGGTGGATGATGTCTGTGGCAATGGCATTCAGGAAGTTGCGGTCGTGGGAGACGACTAGGATTGTGGAGGGCCACGTCTGAGGGATCACAGGATGGCAGCCCAGTTTGGGAGAAGTCAGTTCCCAGACCCCCAGATATCTTAGAGGCAGACTTTCCCCAAACCCACTCTAGCACCTAAAGGCACTCACCTGCAGGTAATTCTCCAGCCACAGGATGGCCCTTACATCCAGCATGTTTGTGGGTTCTGGAGAAGGGGAGCACACACTTGGGATTGAAGGTCTGGAGAACTAGGAATTTGGATGCTACCAGTCTTCCCCACCCCCAAATCAGGGTGCCCCATTTCAAACTCACCATCTAACAGCAGAAGATCTGGCCTATGAAAAAGAATACATCGCATGAGGTTTTAGATCAGTGACTCATTGCCCCTCCCAAGAGCCAAGACCCATTCTACATAGGAATCCATATACAGGCCCAGGAGACTCACCTGGCAAAGAGGGCCCGGGCCAGGGCCAGTCTCATCCTCCAGCCACCTGAGAACTCCCTAAAGAAAGAGAGAACCACATTAGGGGTGGATGTTCATTAGGAAAAGCAGGGACAAAGCCAACAGTGTTCAGAGCCAAGAATGGCAAGGGCCACTTACCGGGTGGGCTGCTGCTGCATTTCAGGGGTAAAGCCAAGCCCAGCAAGAATGACTGATGCCCTAGGAGTGAAGAAATTGAAGAACCCAGTTGGAATAGTTCACAGAAGGGAAAAGTGAAATCTGACAGAGGGGGAATTTTTAATACCTGGCAGGTGCCTTGTCAGCCTCAATCTCTTCCAATTTGGCATAGATTTCTGCCAGCTGTGCAGCTTCAGAGCCTTCCACCCTGCGCGGAAGGATAAAGAGCAATCAGCCTGAATGTAGGCAGTCTAGGAAAATGTCCTGCACCCTATACATTTGGAAAGCAGACCACTGGCTGCCTTGTTGCTGGGACATGAATAGAACACAGGAAGGACTTGCCAAGGTAAAGAGAGCAGTGGGCACTGTGGAAAACACAAGGGATTTAGAGTCCCACAGTGCCAAGTCATTCCAAGCTCTGCTGATTACTAGGATTGGCAGGTGAATTATGGGTTGTGACAGCATGGCAGGCACGTTGTGAAGGACAGCTGCTGCCAGTTATTCCCTAGCCTGGAATCCTCACCTGCCAGCAGCAATCTGGGCGCTGAGTTCCCGCTCCCGCTGTAGCAGGTCCTCTCGCACGTTGTCACTCTCCAGCACACTCTGCAGGGCAGGAGTATCATCTCCAGCAACCTCCTGCTCTACATGCAGCAGGGAAATGTGGGCTGGAACCCGCAGGCTCCGGGTAGCCAGCATCTTCAGTAACGTCGTCTTCCCCAGCCCATTCCGTCCCACCAGCCCATAGCGGCGGCCCCATGCCAGGTTCACATCCGCTCCAGCCAACAGTACCCTGCAGGGGTGATAGAAAGGAGACTAGGGTGCTCTAGAAATAGGTTCACAGCAAGTTCAACAATAGAAACGTAATATTGTTTTTAGCCCGCTTTCATCTCTTCAAATTCTCCTTCAATGGGGGGGGGTGTGGGGGTGTGGGGTGTGTGGGGGTGTGGGGTGTGTGTGTGTGTGTGTGTGTGTGTGTAAGAGGAATGCCACTCCCCACCACCATGCTCTCACCTATCGCCAAAGGACACATCAAAGTTCTCAATCCGCACATCATAGGATTTGTTCTTGCCAGATGATTCCAACCGACTCTCCTTTCTGCTGCCTGGCTGGCTGGCTGATGCTTCTTCTAAGACTCTTTTAAAGAGAAAAATGGATAGCTTTTACGCTTCCAGCCACCCTTCCATCCGAGCAGAGACTGCTCTGCTCTCTTCTGAGCCCTTCTTCCTAAACTCACAGAGGGTTGTTGATCTTGACTGTGTCCTTCTCTGAGCGCTTCTCCTGCTTTGCCTTCAGTCGAGCCTCGGCCTTCTCTAGCTTCTTTGCATTCACTGTCTAAGGGTCCAAACACAACCACTTCACTGTAGGGTGCAGGCTCAGAAAAGAACCCCCAGAGAGAACACCTCAAGTAAACGCTTTCAACTTAGGCATGATGAACAGACTCACAGACTCAAGGCCAGACATACTCAGAAATTCCCTCAAGAGATACTCCAATATTTAGACCGTCAACTCCCACCCCTACTATAGACAGAACCCCCCTCCCTTTCTTCTTCCTTCTCACCGAGGACTGTTCCCTCTTTAGCAGTCCTGGAAGTTTGGTGCCACAGTCTGTAAGCGATAAGAAAAGCAGTCACCTTCTCCCTGAGGGAAGGGAAACTAATATTTTGAGTAATTAATATGAACCAGGCAGAGACACAGACGTTTTCAAGAAAGCTTTACAATACAGTGGACAGATAGCTATCATCCTCCACGAACTCAAAAAAATAAATCTCACATATAAGGATACAGACTGGGACAGATAAACAACTCTTACGAGATCACACAGTTGGTTAGAAGTTGTAAAATGGGCGTGGCAGGGGTGAAGGTGAAACCAAATTTGTCTAGCACCAAAACTCATATGCTACCTACCATACCCAAGAGCCTGAAGAACCCTCCAATCCTACACTACCCTCAACACAGTAAAGACATCAACTAGCTCCTACAATCTTGTTTCTGTGTAAAAGTGATAGGAGTCCTGAGCTGCAAGGGGAAGGGGGCTGGGTGGGGGTGGCGGGGAGATCGAGAAAAGGACAGAAGGCAGCTAGTTCAAATCTCCCCACACTCTCACCATAGCTCTCTGTTATCTTTGATAACTGGATGGGAGCGTCCAGTAGCACCTGGCTGTTTCCTTGGCTCTGTGGCTCCGCCCTACATGGGTAGGGATATAAAAGCGCAGAGTTAGGAGTTGAAGGTAAAGGCTCTTCGGCCTTCAGACTTTCTTCCATGCCCACCTCTTGTCTCCGAACCGTTCGCCGTCCCTTCGCCCCCATCAATCCCTATTCCCTGGCACGTACAGGCGCAGAGTGTTGTACATGCGCTGGCACACGGCTCTGATGCCCTCGTCATCCTTGCTGTCCCCGGACACCTCTTGCAATAGTTCCCCCACAGCTTCCACCAAGTCATCCACAGACTCGAAGTCCGCGCTGCCGCTGTGCAAGACGCCTGGGCCGGGCATGGCAGGACGAGGAAGATACCGGGTAGGGTGGACATACAAGTAGTTTCAGTCACCGAACCACGGGCCCCAGTCCTGGCTCCAGACTCAACCTACCCTCCGGACAAGAGGTCATGCAGAGGAGAGGCCTGGCAGCGGTCCTCGGCACTGCCCTTAGGTTTTCCCCATGACCTTCACTTCGGCCTCCCCAGCCCGTTGATTCAGTTGGGCTCACCCGTCACGTAGTCGAAGACCTGTCCGTCTATGTCGGGGAACTCGCTCCGCAGGATTTCTGCGCAAGTCGCCATGTTCCAGTCGGGATCCCATCAGCGCAGTCGCCGTGAGACCTCGGCCTAGGCCCGCCCCCTGCCCTTCCCCCAGAAGTCTCGCACCTCCTTCCAAAGCGCACGCGTAGTAGTGACGTAAGAAAGGAGCGGAGTGCGCGGAACCCGGTGGGCGGAGAGAACGGGGCTAGAGGAACCGTGCGCTCGCGCCGCTCAGTCTACGTCGAAGCTGCCCTTTCTGCGCTTGCGCAATGCCGTTTCCGCTGAAAGATTAGCCACATGTGCCACTCTCGCTGCCTTCTGGGAGGTGGAGGTATGGGAGGCGAGGGGTGGGGCCGGGGCAGGGGAGCTCGGGGTTTATCAGGGCGTGAGACACCGGTGGTCCGGCGGGTGGGATCCTCCCAAGAGACAGGCGGCTGATAAAGCACATTGACGTTGCTCGATTTTATGTGCCCTCTCGAGGTGCGTGTGCCTCTGCGCGCCCCGCCGAGTCCACTCTGGAGCCCGCCGAGAGCTTTGCTGACTCACGCCAATTCCGGAGCTCTCAGAATGCTCAGTTTGTGTATCCGCCGGTTTTGTCACAGGGCCCTACGGGCTTCTTGTCTCAGCTTGGTGCCCCCCTCTCCCTGGCCCCTCCCCTGCTTGACCAGCGCTCAGTCCTATCACACTTCATGACAATTTTGCCAACCAATGCGAATTATGCCCATTCAATTCTTCCGTCACTCCAGCAAAGGGCAAGAAAACTAGATCGACAACACGCCTTTGTAAATTCACCGGTAAAGCAGACTTCTCTGCACCCTGGATCTCAGTGATAGTAAAAGGCTATTTCCTTTCACCAATTCCCTCAAGGTGGAAGTTAGGAATGTCCAAAAAATGACGATACTGCTTTATATTTAATGTGAATATTCTTCCAGCCCGGCTCTGAAATTGGCACCTAAAATTACATCCATTTATCCTTTTGGATTAAGTATTGCCATTGTGAGGAATCAATCCTGATATTTAAAGTTTAAAAAGCTATTGAGCTTCTAGATCTAATAACCATTTTACAGGAAATACAGGTAAAAAGGAGTATGTTAAGTGACATCACGGAGATGCAACAGGCAAATTCTGATAGGGAAACTACAGAACTTTGGTTTCTTCAACAAAATTGCCAGAACTGAGGGGAAACATGGATTATAAGATTTTAGAAGCATTAACCAACCACAGTGGCCCTATTTGGATCCAGATGCAAGTTGTGAAAAATTTTATAGGACACCTGGATTGGATGTGATATTAAGGAGTTGGCCATGAGCTGATCATTGTTGAAGTTGGATCATGGGACATGGGGGTTCCTTATATTAATCTATTTCTGTTTATGTTTGAAATTTTCTCTAAAATATTTTTTAAGTTTAAAAGAGCTGAAACTTAGCAAGAGAAAACTGGTGAGGGTAAATCTGCTCTTTTATCTGCCCCAGCACACAAGCAGGATATGGGACATTCCCCTCAGGGAGCAGTTTTGTAAGAAGCCTGGGGAAAATCAAATCTTTCCCCTTACCACCTACCCACCAAGATTTGGGAAGCCTGGGTAAATGGGAAAAAGATGGAATTAAGGGGTCAGTTTCTCCGGATGGCTGCAAAACCAAATATTAACCTTGCTTAATCTATACTCATTAGAAAACAACTGCCGAAGGGGTCGGCCTGTGGCTCACTTGTGAGAGTGTGGTGCTGATAACACCAAGGCTGTGGGTTTGGATCCCTATATAGGGATGGCCGGTTAGCTCACTTAGGAGAGTGTGGTGCTGACAACACCAAATCAAGGGTTAAGATCCCCTTACTGGTCATCTTTTAGGAAAAAAGGAAGAAAACAAAACAAAACACGTGCTGAAAAGTGAGTTAGGGAAAGAATCTACCTGGGGTCTGGTAGGGTGGCATACCCTTGAGGCTGTTTTCTTCCTAGAGGAGCCAGGAGACCTGGGACAACACCCATGAGAATGAGGGCTTGGGGGGCCCAGGAAGGGCCTAACTATTAGGACGAGACAAGACAAGAGCCTTGAGAGTATTCAGAATAGAAAATCTACTTAAAGCAGCCAGCATGCGAAAATGTGGGAAGAGCAGTCGCACCAGTTCCCCTCCCCATGTAGCTCTTGATTCAATACTTAGCCAACAACTCCACTCTAGAGTTTATTGGGTTTAATAACTGGACAAAGTCACACATGTACAAAATGAAGCTCACACTATCCCAAAGCAGAGTAGGAATTGAGGGCTGGGGATTCGTTACTGGCCTTTGGGGGAGCTCTGAGGTGAGGGGCAGCCAACCCTTCCACTCCAGAGGTGTGGCCACAGGGTGTGGAGGAGAGGGGACCCACCTGGCTTTGGTCACAGAACTCAGAGCCTGGCACTAGGCCAGGACAGATGGAAGAGCAGGAACCTCAGAAACTACCCTGCCAAGGGAGCCCAGGGACTACTCCACTAGTCCCACTTGTCATGTAGTTGGTCCAGACCTAGACTCAGGGGCTGGTGCAAAGGGAAGGCAGCAAAGCAGGCGGGAGGAGGAGACACTGATGTGTGGTGGCGGCTGGGAGGCACCGGACCTGTGGAGGAGGTTGGGTGGGGAGGTGGGCTAGCTGCCTGGAGGCAGCTAGCAGCGGGTTTCATAAATGCCACTGCGGCCAATGTAGCGCACCCATTTGATGACATCATGGTCGCTGTAGTTCAGCTTCGGTTCAAACACCTTCAAGTAGCGCACCTTGAGGCCAGAGGGTGCGAATGGCACCTGGGCAAGGGACAGCTCCAGTTAGGAATGTGGCTTTCCTCTCACAGTTGCTCTCCACTGGGAAGTTCAGAAGCTCTGCCTTACCTTATCTCTACAACAGTGTTTGAATAGCTGGGGTGGTTAGGAGCCCTCCAAGAGGTTATAAAGAAGAAAGCATATCTAAGAGTAACTAGCAATCAACTTGGGTTTGAAGTTATGCCCTGCCTGTGTTAACTTGAATCAATTTCTTTACTCAGCAGGAGGCATCAACCAAAGAGATGCCTTAGGATGTGCCTATCCTGCTCAATACTGTGGACTTACAAAATAAGGTGAAGAAAAGGTTTTATCTGTACAAAGCAAAGTCAGCCCATTGTCCTGTCTGTAAGTAAACTTTGTCTTACCTAGCATTCAAACAATCTAAATTTTTTAGAATTGTTTTATGACAAGCCAAGAGAGATCAAAGATTTTTCTCAGTGTGAATAGGAATTTCTATTAAGAGGTTTGAAGCGGGGAAGAAATGGGTCTATGAATTAAAGTCACTTCCCCTTTCTACGGCTCAGTTTCCTCATTTCTTAGGTGCAGAGGTTGATCTGAGTGATTTCTAACATTTTTCCCAGCATACCCTGCCATGGCTCTAGGGCCCATTTCTGCCATACCTCAAAGTTCATGGAAATGGGGGGTCGAGCCCATTTCTTCTTGTCGTTGGTGGGCAGAAGCTCAATCTCTGCGCTGATCTGCGATTCCTTCATGCCTGCCATACGCTTGATCCTGGGAACAAAGGGGCAATGGGTGGCAAGTGCCTGCAGTAGCTTGGAAGAGTTTCAAGGGGGGTTGCCCATTTCAAGTAGGGAGAGAGATTAGGAGCTTGTAGGAGGTGTGAGGAAAATGAAAAGTGGTCAGGATCCTGATGACCACTTGCTATGGAACCTTGGGTCTGTTACTCCTTTAGCACTGTAGGCTCCAGTTTCTGCTTAGATATGAGCATGCTATTCTTTGCTCTATCTCTGACTACTTCACAGAGCTATTACAAGGGCAAGTGGAGAAATGCTAAAGCATCTTGAAAAATAAACACATCCAAGTGCAGGCATGTATACACACACAGGTGTAAGGGCTGACAGCACAAGCAGAGGCTCCCAGAGAAGCAAACAGGCACCCCCGCCTCCCCACCAAGAGGATGAAAGGTGAAACTTAAGTAAGAGGGTACACTATGGCCTCATGAAGGAAAGACTCACTTCCACACGATGGCGTTCTCACTGGCCTTGTACTTGGCCTTCCCCTTCATGCAGATCACCTGCACCCCGCTCGTGTTCAGTGGGGTTGGGATCCTCACCTAGAAGTGACACACCTATAAGGGAGCTCTGTCAAGCCCCGACATTAGCTGCCTTTATTCCTGGAGACAAGTTCTTCATCCTCCCCAAGCTCCTTGTTCTCACCTCAATCTTCTGAGCCAGCAGTGAAGGTTTGAAGTTGGACTTAATGACCACCTTGACCTCCAGTTTGGTGCGTCCCACTTCCCGCACTAGCGGGATCACTCGGAAAGGAAGGATGATGTCCTTGGTGGTGCGATACCTTTGGGGATGGGGGGGCAGAGTTGGCACCGCAGAGCTTGTCCCACTCCCTCTCCCCTCTTCTCTGCCAGCAGCACCCCCTGCCTCCTCCACACCCTCGTGGCACCTCATGAGCTCAAACTCTCCATCTGGTGGGATGAAGCTGATGCTGCGTTCAGAGTCAAACTTGCTGAGTCGCACACACTGGTGGAAGGTGCAGTCATCAATGGCAATTGATTGCTTACCGCTGCAAGCAGGGGAAGAACAGGTCTCCCCATTGGTACAGGAGAGTGGCAGGTGTCAGGCTGGGAGACCAACCCATCCTAGGCTGACACCACAGACTTTGAAAAGCTGCCAGAATGCAGCTTTCTGATTCAGGTGTTCCTGCTGCAGAGTTCAGGACAAGTGAGAGCTTTACAAGCTCATCACTGCTTGAGAGCCCTGCTGCTTGGGACTCAGGTGTTGCAGGCACATTGGACAGAGGCCATCAGTAGGTACAGAAGAGGCCTCGGTTCTGGGGACCAAACAAAGGGACTTGCTCTCTGAGGACAGTAGGCTGAGGACAATCCCCTCATCTCTCTTAGCACAGATGCCAAGAGCAATCAGCCAAGCACACCCTTGAGAAGAGAGTTGGCAATTACAGCGGAAATGAAGTCCAGAAGGAACTTCTGATTCATCAGGCCCCGCTGAGCTCTCCAAGGCCCACCATTTCCCACCAGCTCCCAATTCAGGCACCTCTTGCTTGTTTCATCAGCTGTGCCTTTGCCCTGCTTTTCAATGACAATCTTGTCATTCATCCCAAACTTGCACTCAGGCATGCCACTCAGGTAGCTCTTCATCACCACCCGGCCCGACACATGGGCACTCAGCACCTGCCCTGGTGGTAGAAGAGATAAACAGGAGCATCTGAGTCACGCAACTCGGCCCAGGATCCTACCCTGGCCCCCGTCTGGCTTCACCATGAGAGGGCCCTCACCCTGTGGGGACATGAGCAGGTTCACACTCTCCAGCACATCCAGGAAGAGCTCGTTCCGGCGATACTTGATGCCCTCCCGCCGCCAGCCGATCTGCCCGGTCACCTGGCTGGTGATCTGGGACTGCTCTTCTTTTGTCTACATGGGGGGTACAGGCAAACAGCAATGGCCTCACTCCTCTCTCCTTTCAATCATCCTGCCTCTACTCCCTCACTACTCTCATCCCTGCTTCTTTCTAGTCCGCACCCTGTAACCCATCGTCCCCGACAAGTCCCACAAGGCAGGAGCTTGAGAAAATGGAGCAAGCTACAAGTGTGGAAGCTGAGGGTACAGCTTACCTGATGCTGGAGGCCGAGGGCCAACAAGGTGCCCACAGGAAGCAGCAGGGGAAGCAGAAAAGAAGGAAGAGAAGGCTATGAGACTTGGATCCTGGAGGAGGGCCCAAGCTCTCTCCTCCCAAGGAATACACCAGGCCTCCAGAGTTGCTCACGCTTCTCCTCCCCCAGTGCAGAAGGAAACTGCTTGAGCTGTATTCCCAGTAACAAAGATGCTGAACAGGGTGAAATAGGCCTGCAGTCATGGCAGGAGGCTCAAGCCAGCACTTCCTGTCACAGCCAGGCTCATGAGTCAGCTCAGACAAGGCTCGGGCCAGCTGGGATGAAGGGAAGTTGGGCTCCACCTTGACTGTGGTCTGTACAATCCGAGTACCTGACTCTTGATGCCCTGCTGGGTGATGAAGGTTTTCAGTGCGCCTGTCTCAGAGTTCTGTGGATAGCCAAAGTCCAGGATTTCTGCAAAAGCAAGGGAACCATCAGCCTCTGGACAAAGCTGAAGACTCTTTCATTCCAATCCCTACCCTGGCCTGGGACACATCTGGTCAGCACAGCTCCTAAAGACCATGTGGTATCACCTGCAGCAAAGTTGTTCAGCTTTGTAGCATTTATTCTATGACTTGTGCTTCATAAGAAAACAAAATGTTTGATTTGTTTCAAATAGCGAAATCGCAGAAGAGTCATATGGCCAATGGGGGAGGGGTCAAGAAGCCCTGAGCCCTTGTTTTCTCTAGAAAACAGAGATGTTGGGAAGGTGGAAAGACACATACTTAAATCACATCCTACAGAGGAACAGAGGTAACAGTGCACCCCAAGGAGCCTGTAATATCTCACCCTTCCCCAGACTCTGAAGCAGCTGTTGAGATGGAGAGCTGGGAGGACGGTCAGTGAATTGACTGCCAGTGAAGGCCCAAATCACAAAGGAAAGACAATGAATACAGGAGGCCCAGCCACCAAATTCCAGAGTCAGGTTCCTAGCCCCCAAAAGACAAAAACTTCCCTACCCCTATCTGCTGGCCTATTTCTGTGTTCAACTTCAGAGCAGTCTTTAGGTCTGGATTTGAACTGGACTTCTCAGGGGCACAGAAATCCTAGCCCAAGAGACCATATACTCAGGAAAGAAAGTTCAGAGTGTAGTGGGGCCTCAGACCTGCTCCCACCTCCAAGCCAGGCCAAGTCAGGTCATCCCCACCCCAGGCCCACTGCCCCACCAGCCTCACCATCCAGCAGCTCATATATGAGCACAAAATTGTTCTTGATGTTCTCCTCACTGATCTTGCCAAAGTAGGCAGCCATTACGTCACACATCTTATAGAGGAATTCGAAGACCATGGCAGCGTTGACATTCTGCTTGGTGACAGCTGCCAGCCAGATGTTGGACCGCTTAACATGGAAGAAGCTGGTGCGAGCGATGTTGGTGACAGGGCTGCGCACCTGTTGCCGGGCGTGAATAACATTGACCCGAAAGGCGTCCACTGCATTTCTCCTGAGGGAAAAGGGTGCACAGGGGCTGCTCAGCACCCAACCAAACCTCACCAGATGGAAATCAACCACAGCTGCTAACAGCCCTACGCTCTTCACTGCTGGAGTCTGACACGCACTCTAACACCAATGCCTAAGCCACTAGGGTGGTTCCCTTCTTATAACTCCCAGAAGGGGAATGGGAGGAGGGCCTGAGCTGGTTTGGTGTCTGAAGGCCATGGTAAATAGGGAAGTGGCAACGACAGCAGGGTGGATGTAACCTCAATAAAGTGAGGTTCCTCAGGTTTAGTGAGGTATGTTCCTGACTCCCAGGCCTGGCCTCAATTTCCCAGCTATACCCCAGCTGCTACCTCTCTAGCTTCCCAGTAACCTCCAGGCCCAGGACAGAAAGACACTCTTCTTCTCCAGTCCCCCCACTAGCGATCCCACCAGTGGGGAAGGCCAATTCCCACATAAGTTAGACAAAGCCAGCATGACTTCAGAGAAGGCTCTAATCCACTGGGGGAGAAGCATTAAGGGGCCATAGAACTGTGCCACCCATTCCTGTCCAGGATCCGACTCCAGAGCAAGTTCAGGGGATAAAAAATGATGAAGAAAAACAATGATGGGGGGCAGGGCCCCCCACCCACCTGTACCTGGGCGGCAGCTTGAGAAGCCGCTTACCTATTGCTACGGCAGCCAATGAGATGGGATGAGAGAAATGACGCCAGCAAGAAGAGGAGAGTGACAGCAACGAGAGAGAGGGTTAGACACATGACACACCAGGGAGGGCAGCACACACCATGAGGTGGAAGCAGACAAGACATGCAAGGCGGTGTGTGACCTGGCCTTGGCTTACCCAGGGCCATCTAGGGCAGGAGGGAAGGGGGTGGGGGGTTGTAGCCAGCCAGCTTCAGACAGGCTGGGTCTTATCACAGTGCTAGCTCATACCACAACACCAGCCAGTGGACAAACAGCCACAAAGGCCAGGCCAGGGCCAGCCCATCAGCCAGGAGTCAAGCAACTAGGGGCACTGAAACAGGCTCATTCTGTGACTATTAATCTCAAGCTGTTTGAGGAAGAAAAACAAGGCAGCAGCAGCCACAGCCTAATCTCACTAGAGATACCGAGGCTAGAATAGGTCCCCTCAGTCAGAAAAGAACAGTGGCATGCAGGATAGGGCAGAATGAGAACTAAGGCTGTGGTTCCTTGTGAAGGTGTGAAGGACCCAGGACATAGAGCTGTTCTGGGTCTACTCTGATAAACCAGAAAGGGCAGCCTGGCCTCCCTTCCCTTCCCTCAATGACCGGGAGAGTGCCTCAAGCTTACAACCTCTGCCCCAGGAATGGCCAGAGGAACTGAAAACAGCTGAGTCAGCAGCCTGACTTGTCCTGAGAAAGGGAGAGGGAGAAGATTCGGCAGTCTGAAGAGGCTTTCAAGAGGATCCAGTGAAGGCTCTCAACATGCAAAGGGCTTTTGAGAGCAAGACTTAGAAGGATTAGTACCTCCAGCCTGGCCATTAACTCCACCCACTACAGACAGATCTCCCTTCTCCTCAAAGGAGGAATCAACCTGCCTGGGCAAAAGCACTCATCTCCAGCAACCAGGCCCGTAATGAAGGGAAACAAGGGGCAGGAAGGGCAGGAGTTCTTAAGGCTGTGGGAGCCAGCCATTCCACAGGCCCCACCTAGCAACCAGCACCACCAGACCTAATGGGAACCGGGCTGTACAGCTGAGCTTCCAGGATGCAGCCAGCAGTGGGCCTGGCCCAAGTCAAGCCTGTGGTGGGTCCTGCATGCTGAGGCTGGGAGTCTGGGGGGTGGCAGCTGGCTAAGCCAAGGGACTCACCCGATATCATCTCGGTAGACACGGGAGATGAGCACCTCCCCCTTGTGATTATAGATGAATAAGCCTCCAATCATGGCGGCAGCTCAGTCTCTGTGGCCCATCGCTCTGAGAACAGACCTAGGAGGGGGTGGGGTAAGAGAAGCCCTCAGAACTCCTGCCAACGTCCTCTGTGGGATTGTGCAGGTCACTGTCGAGCTTTTTTCCTGACTCAACCCTCCAGCAAGTGACCCTGCAGCCCTCCCAGGCATGCCCCTCCCTTCAGCCAGGCTCCAGTTCCTGTTTACCCCACAATGGATAGCAGAAAGAAACAGAGAGATTTAGGCCTAGGATTCTAAGGCCATTTGACCCTCCCTCTTCTGGGGCTGAGCCAGAGAGTAGCCCCCGCCCCCTCCTCACAAAGCTGAATTTGCCCCCTTCCTGTGCAGACTCTCACTCAGGCTCCACTGAGAAGGCCTGCCTACAGCTGCAGGAATGGCGGTAGGAATTATTCCAGTTGGTTCAGGTCTGGGGCCCCCAGGCACAACCTTTACATCACCCAGTTTCTCAGGCTCCACTACACTTCTGAAAAGGCAGCAGGGCCTGAACCCCTGGCTCTTTAATTCACAGAAGTCTAAACATTCCAGGAAAGGGTGTGCAGGATGGGAAGAGGAAGAGAGAAGGGAGGCCTTAGGCCCTGACATGGACTTGGGAATGTGGCTTCAGCCTCCCCCAGGCAGTCAGATAAGCAGGCAAAAGAGCAGAGAAGAAAGGTCTCAGCAAAGGCAGACTACACTTCAATGACCCAAGCACTGACTACAGTTATTTCTAACTATCCCTCTTTCAAAAAGCTCTGGAGTGCAATAAAAATAAGAATGGGGGCAGGAAGGGGTTGGGGGGTGGTGTAGGTTCATAAAATTAAGAAATCCAGCTGAAATTGTGATTCTAGACCCATAGAGTCACTCACTTCTGGTCTGAGTGCCTATACGCAAGGGGCAGGGATGTCAGAATGCCTGAATTATGCAAATTACTTGGGTCAAATTTAGACCACTTGAGAAGAGAAAGGGGTTAATTGGGTTCTGGAGTTCCTGGATTAACGTTAGTATTAATTTCACAGAGGCAGTTTAGCAGACTTTTCTAAACTGGAAAATAAAGCATTTTACTGTGGCTGTCAGTCTCCCAGACCAGCGAGAGGTCTCCCAAGGTGGTAAATGCATCCCATCCCTCCCTCCCAAAGAGGCTGGGAGAGGAAATGCAATATGGATGAAAGCCCTGGGCAAAGAACCAAGTCCACAGGTATCAAGTGGTAGTTAGCTCAGGGCACCAGACAAACAGAGGTGGGGGCCCCAGCCAGAGATGGAATATTTAGTTAAGGGAAAAGATTGGCAGCAACAGCCAGGCAATGTACTCAGGTGAGCCCACGGCAGCAAACAGGGCTGGTGGGGGCACCTACAGAAAGGAGTTTCCAGCATGGAAAAGATCAGATGAGGAGGAAAAACCGGCGGGGAAATTGACAATGGTGAATAAAGGAAAGCTGGGGAGATGCAGCCTGCTTTGGGGTTCAGTTGCAGGCATGAGAGCGTAGTGGGCTTTTCGCCTTGGGGAGGAGGACTTCACGGGAAAAGATGGTGCCATTGGGTGTGGGGACTGTCGCAGGTCTGAGAAAGAAGAGCCACGCGGTGTCACTGAACTGAGACGAAGGGGTGCTGCACGCTAAGAGACCTGTCACAGTCCAAGGAAGCGGCACAAGGGGGTGTCACTGTCCTAGGAGGTGGGAAAATTGTCCTGGCGCGGAGGCGGTGGTTAGGGTGGTTGTCACGACCCTAGGGAGGGGGGCGCCGCACGGTGTACCTGCTCTGGGAGGATTCCAGTACGTCTCCCTCTCCCGGGAGGCGCCAGGCGGGTCAGGTGGAGGGCCCCGTTCCCCGCCTGTCCTGCAACCGCGCCCCGGGCGCCCCCGCCCCACCGTCAGCTCCCTCCCGGGTCTGAAGGCTGAGGCCACTCCCGAGCGTGGGCAGCTTTCCGCCCAGCGTCGTGTAGAGAAAGGCAACGCTGGGCGGCGGGATAGGAGACCCGCGGCGTCCTCCCCAACACACACACCCTGTAAGTCCAGATCCCCAGCTCACCTGGTGTCCGTGGACCCCTGCTCTGCCGGCCCAGACACTCTCCGGATCCCAAGATGTCCGCCCGCCCCCCGCTCTCCTGCCCCCTGCCTCGGCTTTCACCGCAGTGCCGCGGCCCCGCCCCGGCGTCAGCTGCGCGTGCGCGCCCACCCCCCCATCCCGCACGTAGACTACAAATCCCGCTAGGCCCCTCGGCCTGGCCGCTTACAATTTTAAGCTCCCTAGGTTTAGCTAAACTACAACTACCGACTGTCTTAGAGAAACCGCCCCACTGCTGGATAGGCGTGGCCTTACCCCTCCCTACCCGGAACACACATCCCAGTATACGCCACTCCACCCACTTTGTCATCCTCACTGGACATTCTGGGAATTGTAGTCTCTGAACTCCTTTCTGTTCCTATTTCAGCGTTTTGGAGAGCCTCGGAGGATTAATGTCATTCGTTGAAGCCCATCTGTTAAGCCTTGGATTGCTATAGGTCTTTTCCGTCTCCAGAGTCCCAGTACTGGCTGTCCTCACTCTACACACAAACATACGACTTGACAGTAGAAGTCTCTGTGCTGAATTTACTGCTTTCTATCCCCACCTCTGATTTTCCTAAGTTTTTCTCATATATTTGTTCCACACATAAACCTTTGACCAGGGTTCAAAACTCAAGGAAAGGGACAGGAGGGAGGAGGCAAATACTTGGAAGAAACTAGCTAAAGCTTTTCACGAATGTGCCCATCACTGTGAGCTCCTCCTCAAGGCCAGCTAAAGTTTTCCATGAATGTGCCCATGTTCTCCTCAGCTATACATATGTGACTGTGTGTGCCTTCTAGTAACAGGCACATACATTTCTTAGAAAACCATTGGCGAGTTGAATTTAGTTGGACATCGGATTTGAAATCCACTTTCTGATGAACAGAATTAATCTTCACATCCAACCTGAGAAGGAAACTTGAAACTTGAAAGGAAGGAAACTCAAACTTGAAAGGCTTGCCTGATTCTTGCAGGATCTGAAAAAAATGTGTTGGCTCTTTTCTGTAGGCAGAGATACCTTGCTGCCTTCCCTAGGAGGGACTGAGCCAGTTATGGAAGGAAGGAATGGGAAGAAAGAGCAAACCTGGTTGCAAACCTTACTGTCCCTAGCAGCGTCCTACCAGAAGCCAGGATGTGGCAGGATGAAGATCTGGCCTCCCTCAAACCGTTTTCACAGCCATTAAGCCATTAAGTAACTGAATACAGGCACTTCTAATGCTTGAACCAGCACTTAAGGCTTCACTCCTATCTTCACAAAGGCTTTATCTTCCCAACATACCCTAAACTACTAATTTAGAGTAAATAGTAATAATGATAATGATAATAATAATAATAATAGCTACCATTTATTGAGCACCTACTCTACTGTGTGCCAGGCACTGTGCTAGGCACTTTTCGTACAATATCTAACTTAAATCCTCACAACAACCCTGTGAGGTAGGTATTATTATCATTTTACATACGACGGAACTGAGGCTCAGAGAGGTTAAATAACTCTCCTATCACGCAACCAAAATAGCAGAGCTGGAATTCAAACCCAGAATAACCTGACTCCAAAACCCTTGTTCTGGTGAATTAAAGTAGAGACAGAGGGGAGAAGAAGGGCCAAATGCAAAAAAGATTGTCAGAGTGGAATGGATATGATGACTAGTGAGATATGGGAAGAAGGAATTTAAGCCCATAAATATTTCTAGCTGGTAAGCCTACGTAGATTGTGATGCAGGTAGCCAGGATTACAATTCAGGAGGAACACACTTGGGTTGGGGACATGAGCTGAGTCCATATGGACATGTCCATGGAGATGTCCAGAGAGTAATAAAAATACAGATCTAAAGACTGGGGGAAGTTGGAGTTGAAGCTATATATCTGAGAATCACCAGCATACCAGTGGCAATTGAGGACATCAGGATGGATGACATCATTTTGGGAATAGAGAGGAAAGAGAAGTGGACCAAAGATGGAACAAGGAAAGCACTGACACTGAAGGCATAAACAATAGTGGAGAAATTCTCAGGAGAGATGGACAAGGCAGAACCAGACAGTACAGGAGACAACCCTGTAGTGGTGGCTAGAAGAAGCCAAGGCCTGGGTTGGGAGCAAACTCAAAGCTCCCAGAAAGCAGGCAAGACTACAGAGTCACACTTTCCACACAGCCCTCTGCTCACTAAAACCTCAAGAAGTATTTGTTAAATGAGTGAATGCCAAAATGCCCCTACCTCAGTTCACCCCAAAGCCTGGACCCTAGGGATTTCATCTCACTCTTGACACTCCAGCCCTGAAAATATGGGAGCTTAGCGAAGCCTGGAGTATTCATAGCAGAGGCTTAAAGAGAAAGTCATGATTTGTTTAAAGTGGAGAATAAGCTAAAAAATTAAGAAAACCTGGCATTTGAGCCTGGCTGCTTGGCTCAATTGGTTAGAGTGTGGTATTGTTACACTAAGGTCAGGGGTTCAGATCCCTGTACCTGCTAGCCACCAAAAAAAAAAAAAAAAAAAAAGAAAAAGAAAACCTGGGGCTGGAAGTCTGTCTAGAAGGCCCAGAATTCCTTCTGCCCAAACTCAATTGGCCTGTAGGCTCCTGTGTCCTTGCTCTGGGATGTCATAGTGGATGTAAAAACAGGGAAGGGTGTGTCACGTGGAGGGTGGTGAGAATGACCTGTCAATCACCTGGGGAGTCCTCTGCTGAGCCCAGCCTAAGACCCAGCTTATGGGCTTTATCCAGGTAGGAAGATGCTGGGGAAATGTGTGGGAGGCTTGAAGGCCATGAGGAAGGGGAAGTCAGGGGCCAGGGGCCCAACCTCACAACCTGGGAGTTGACTGCAACCTGGGAGTTGACTGGGACAGAGGGTCCAGCCCTCTGGGCAGGGACTAGCCCTGAGGCTTAAGTGAACTCACATAGGCACATAGGCGCGCGCGCGCGGCGTGCGAGAGAGAGAGAGAGAGAGAGAGAGAGAGAGAGAGAGAGAGAGAGAGAGAGAGAGAGAGAGAGAGAGAGAGAGAGAGAGAGAGAGAGAGAGAGAGAGAGAGAGAGAGAGAGAGAGAGAGGGGGGGGGAGGGAGGGAGGGAGAGAGAGAGAGAGAGAGAGAGAGAGAGAGAGAGAGAGAGAGAGAGAGAGAGAGAGAGAGAGAGAGAATGAGAGAATGAGAATACTTTTTCTGGAAAGAAGAGTCTCCCATGAATGGGTAAAGAAAGCTGGGGTCCCTCCCCAGAAGCCTAGTGACTCAATATGTTGAAGTGTGGGTGTGGGGGCTGGACATCCTTGGGAAGCCCTGAGGGGCTGCTGAAGCAGGGTTCCTGGTCTCCTCGGAGGCTGGGCCTCCCCTCGCTGGGGGCTCACAGAAAGTCAAACAGCCCGAAATTCTTGGCTGCTCCAGGCCCAGGGTAAATTGGGGGAGGAAAAAAGAAAGAAAAGAAATGTTTCAGGCTGGGAGGTGAGATGAGCCCACTGGTTAGTAGCGTTAGGGGTCTGAAGGAACCAGCATGCAAGGCAGCCATGGGGTGGGAGTAGAGCAAGAGATGCTCCCTGGAAGCCACTAGCCACTCAAGCAACGGAGGGGGCCCTCCAGACTTCTGATCCCTGGGCACAGGGAGGGATAGCATGGATGGCCACTGGAGGTGACTACAGCTCAGGTGCAGGACTGAGGCAGCAGGCAGGGGAACAGTTAGGAAGGCAGGTGAAGCAAATTTTTTTTGGTGTCAGTACTGTGGGGCAAAGTGAAGAGATTTGCACACATGCCTGAAGGGGTGGGGTTAATAGAGGGATGATGTAGCAGAATGAATGGTGAAAAGCAACTGAGGGGGCAGAAGGAGGGGATAAATAAGGAGGTGAGCATGCCCCCAAGGTCACGGCTGGGGTCAGCTCCTAAAAGTGGGTGGGGCGGACAGGAGTAAGGGGCAGCACCAGCAAGTCCGTTCCCAGGAGGTGAAGGATCCTGGGAAGTCCTGGCAGCAGTTAGTGGGCAGAGGGAACAAACGGGGGTCGGAGGCGGGTTAGGGGCTGCAGAGCCGATTGGTAGATGCACCCCGCCCTCGCTGAGCACAGCGAGCAGTTAGCGTGCCTGGATTTAGTTCCATTTATTTCCCTTTCAGGTACCAAAATAAAAAAGACGGACGGTTGGAGAGAGGGACTCGGTGGCCCGGAGAGGGTGTGGGATGGAAGTGGGGGAAGGGCCCTGCTCACATCACATCCACAAAGAACTCACTGGGGTTTCCCATGGCCATGCGGAAGGACTGTCTGCTGGCGGTCAGTTCGGGGGGCACAGAGGCCAGGTCGCGCCCCGGAGGGGCTCCTGGGGGCCCCATGGCCGCAGGAGGTGGGGGCATCATCAGCATGGGGGGGCCATAGAGAGGGGGCACTCCTGGAGGGCCGTAGCTCGGGTGTGTGTGGTGGCTGCGCAGACTGCTGGCCAGCGAGTGGTGACTGCGGTGGCTGTGCTCGCTGGCTGCTGGGCCCGAGCGTTCGCTGGGCGCCCGCTCACGTGACCCCCGCAGGCTGCTGCGTGTAGTGTGGTCCGACTCACTGCCGCTGCCACCTGACTTGGAGTCCCCAGCCTTTGGGTCCTTCTCCTTCCTCCGATCGCTGCCGCTACGGTTGGAGCCACTGCTCCGACTGCCTGCGGGGGACAAGCAGGGCCAGAATGTGGGATGCTCAGAGCTTAAGAAGGAAGCCTGGAGCTTGCCTGGGGTCTCCCTCCACCTTACCTTCACTGTGCTGACTGCTGGCACTGCCCCCACCGTAGCTGTAGCCCAGCTCTGGGAAGCCCGGGTGTAGGTTATAGGGGTGCGGGGGTGGTGGGTACTGGTAAGGGAAAGCCATGGGCCAAGGGGCGGCTCCTGGGTGCGGCAAAGGAGCCAGGGTGTCCTGGTCAGAGGCGCCACTGGAGCCGTCGTGGTCATGGAGGGACAAGTTGGCCATGTCTGTGGAGAGGAGGGCTGGGTGAGCTGGGTCTATCCCACCCCACACTTCTGGAATGGGAGGGAGGCTCCCCCTAGGTCAGGTGGGTGGGCTTTGGATGACAGCAACAGTGGTAGTTTCTGGCCATAATTGGAAGGAGGCACAGGCAGGGAGCTCACACCTTCTGCAGACCCCCCCTGCCACTACCAGAGACAGCCCCAGGGAGACCTTCCTCAGGATGGCCCTGATCGTCATTTGAGATTCTCACTAAATCCTGACACCCAAGCCAGTCAATTGGAGGCCTATGCCAAGCTTTTGGCACTTTCTCTTCCCTCTTCAGCAGGCTGGAAGAAGGGGCAAAACTCGTGTGGCCTTTCTCTCTTCTATTCACTCAGAGTGGGAGGCTGGGGAACGTGGAAGGCTGGAATACCAGACAGCCATCAGGGACCACATACCTATAATTCATTAGGCACAATACAAAACACTTCACCTCTTGCAAATGTTACCGCAATCCTATGAAGAAGTCATTTGTCACATTTTTTCCAGATGAAAAAAGTGAAGTCCAGAGAGGTTAAATGACCAGCCTGAGGTCAACCTAAACTGTAGCCAGAACAGAAGCTAAGAGTTTACTTTCTCCTTACCTTTCCAGATGAAGTCATTGGTTAGGAGTGGGGAGCAGTTTCGAGAAATTTAGGTAAAATTTTGCCCTGCCCTACACCTAGAACTAAAAAATATACCCATTACAAGTCCAGAATGAGCCTAGGGCCTTTCAGGGCCTCTTTATGTAGAAGGCTCTTAGCTCTGACTACATTTCCTCAAGCTGCTGGAGAGGGTGGGAGTGGGGTGGGAAGGGGAAAGAGAGAACAAATTAGGGGCCTCTTCTGTGCTCTCCACCCCATTTCCAGCCAGGCTGGGCTCTTCACAGCACTGTCTCACTCTATTAACGTTACTTATTTCATGACTCTGGCTCCCCTGGGAAATTGTACACTCCTTAAGGGCAAGGCTGCCTCCACCAATGTTGGAACTACCGTGAAGGGAATATAAGGGCCACTAGGACTGATTACCTGCCTGGGACACCCCTTGCTCACACGCCATCTGCACCAGGTCCCAGAGCTCTGAGAGAGCTGTAATTGCCCTAGCAGCCACTTGCCCGATGCAGACGAGACCTTCCTCCAAGCCCTAAGGTGAGCCAGCCCAGTCTTCCCAGGCAGAAGTCAGGAGACGGGGCTCTGAGGCAGCCTGTGGAGCCTGCCAGCCAAGCCATCAACCTGTCAAGAGGCCAGCAGCTAACATGGGGGCAGGGTGGTGGAGGGAAGCAGTGGCTCACCTTGGCTCATGGCCAAAGAGATGACCACTTTGACCTCTAGGCTGTTGTCCTAAGGGGAGTGACTGTGTGCTCCTGGGGCTACCTAGGCCCCAGTGCTTCCCTTTGAGCCTGCCACACTCCCAGCTGAGGAGACCTTGACCAGTCAGAAGGAAAAGGCCTGCTCTGTCAGCATCCCCCTGAGCTGGGCCTCTAAGGAGATTGTGAAGATTGATGCTTTAGAAACAACCAGCACAGTGCCAGGCACAGAGCAGGCACTTAGAGAATGCCAGGACCAAGAGGGAGATGCAGGGCAAGTAAAGAGGCTAGACTGGACTCTGCTTCTACTACAGAACTCTCAGGCCTTGAACTGGGCCCCCAGCTTTGCTGCCCCACCCCCCATCCAGGTTCCCTGGAGTCTGCTGCCACATCCCTGGACACCTCCCCACTTTGAGCCAGGAGATGGAGGCAAGGTAGGGGAGGCACGTACTGCCGCAGAGGTCGCCAAAGATGTAGTAGCACTGCTCAGAGAAGGTGATCTTGTTGACAGTGTGGCGGATAAAGCCAGCTTTCAGCAGGTTGCTGGCATACTTGCGGGCCTCCCTCCGGTCAGTGAAGCCTTCCACATTGTGGTACAGCCAGTCCACCACGTCTGAGCCTGGGGGCAAGGCTGCCAGTTGACTAGGAGGCCCACCTGACTTGGCTTATCTGGCCTCACAGAAGCTATGAGGTACCAGCTCAAAGGAGTGACCCGAGGGAGTTCTTGCCGCCCTCCCCCCTGCCCTGCCCCACCACTCCCCACCCGTCTTTCATCCCACCATGGGGCTCTCTCACCGATGAAAGCGTTGGGGATGGTAATCTTGAGCCACATGCGATCGCGAACCTCCAGCCCTGATTCAGGGGAGGCCATAGCTTTTACTATAGCGGCCATGTCACTGTGGATGGACAGGTGGAAGTCATCTAAGCCTGGGGGTGAGAGGCAGAGTGGTGAGGCAGAAGGAGATTTGGAGTTAGGTAGACAGGAGTTTACATTCCAGCTCTACCAACTAATCATTATGGAACCAATGCTGGGCAAATACTGACTTCTTGGATACTCAGTTTCCCCCTCTGTAAAAATGGAGATTTTAATATCTACTTACATGGATATTTGAAAAAAGAATTAAATAATGTAAGTGAAGGTGCCTATTAGCACAATGTATAATGTGCAAGTTATAATAATAAAAAAATGGCAGACTTTTTTTTTTGGCAGCTGACCAATACAGGGATGACAGGAATTTATTGAGTCCTTACTTTATGCCACGCACTGTGATAATGCCTCACTTATATCCTCTCATTAAACCCAGAGGAACCTGGTGAAGTGTAGACTGTTAGTCCCATTTTATGAGAGCAAACTGAGGCTCCTGGTGTGCTCAATACAGGTTCAGAAGGAAAACTGTTTGGTGAGGGAGTGCCCACTGGGGGAAGTTGCAATTGCTGGAATGAACTGAGTCCCCTCTCTGGCCCTCTCTGATGCTCAGGCAAGAATCTCCATGTGGGCCCTCATCAATCCCTCCCACCTGGCCCTGTCTGCTGGGCCCAGGAGACAGGGATGGACACTCACGTTCTGTGTCAGGGATAGAGCTGGTGATGGAGGAGCTGGTGGAGGTGATGGTGCTCAGGGAGGGGCTCATGCCGTAGGCAGGGAAGGTACCCGTCATGGCTGCAGTGTGGGAGACCCAGGCCGCAGGGTCAATGGGCCGGATGGGCTCGCCTGCAGGGAGGATGATGAGTCATGTGCTGCCCACCCTTCCCATTGCTGGGCCCAACAGGGGAGGTGTGGGGATTCAAGGAGACAAAGAAGAAAGGAGAGAGGGTGCACGTATGCCAAGCACCAGCTTTAGGGCTGAGTCGCCCATCCACTTACTCCTGGGCAATGTGAAGCAACCACGTGGACTTGGGTCCCAGCACTTGGCTACAGTCAAGGTGATGGGCCTGAAAACAAGGGTGTCCTAGTGAGGGCATGATGTGTGGAGGACAGACCAAGCTCCTTGCCTGACAGCCAGAAATGCCTGTCCCTTCCTCCCCAATGCTCCATTCCATCCATACCCCGGTTTGTGCACAATCTCCCGCAGTACCCGGACTGCATCGTCATTACTCATGTTCTCAAAATTGATCTCGTTTACCTGTGAAAGAGGATCAGGAGTGGATAAGCAGCTGTGTTGGGGATAGGAGAATGGGAGCTGAGTTTGGTGGGACAGAGGGTCTTCCTCCCACCAAGAATGGACCTCTAAATGAACAGGGTATAGAAGGTAGGGACACCTCCCGCTCCCTATCTACACCACCATCCAGGGTGGGCAATGATACCTGTAACAGCATATCTCCTGGCTCAATGCGTCCATCAGCAGCCACGGCCCCACCCTTCATGATAGAGCCAATGTAGATGCCTCCGTCACCACGTTCATTGCTTTGGCCGACAATGGAGATGCCCAAGAAGTTATACTTTTCTACAGGGAGTAATTTAAGACCTTGATGGGGGAGCACGGTTTTTACCCAAATTCCTAGCCACTTATTAGAAAAGAGTGGAAAGGGACAAGAACTGACATGTACTAAACCTGAGTCAGGCACTGCATTCAGCATGCATAACCATGCTTTCATTTTACCTTTGCTGGTTGTGAGGCAGCGACTCTTAGTCCCATTTTACAGAGCAGTCAATTGAGGTTCAGAGAATTTAAATGAATTTTCTAAGGCAGTAAGTGGCAGAGCCAGAATTCAAACTCAGATTTAAATTCCAAAGTTGGGCTCTTTTTACTACATCTAGCTGTTTTCTTTTTAAAAATTTTTTTGGCAACTGGCTGGTAGAGGGATCAAACCCTGGACCTTGGTGTTATCAGCAACATGCTCTAACTAACTGAGCTAACTTGCCAGCCCCCTACATCTAGCTGTCTTCTAAAGAGAGTACCTAAGTCAGAAATCAGAGCAAGGATGCAATGGCTGAAGATGGGAATGAGTGGAGCACTCAGAAATCATGGGAGCCTTCCCTGATACCATCTTCTGCTTCTACCACTCTTTGTGCTTATCTCTTTCACAGCCCTGATCATGAGATACTGAAATGATCAGGATATGTATCAGTTGGTATTTATGAAAGAGAGTTCCTTGAGAGCAGAGAACGTATCTGTGCCTCTCTGAACTCCTCAAGTCTGCCCAGTGTATGACAGGTAGCAGGTGCTCAATAGTGTTATTTCACCAGACTCACCCATGTTGAGAGTAACTGTGATGATGTTGAGTGACATGGTGGAGTCCGTGATGCTGCTGAAGGACGAGGACTGGAATAGACAGAGGTCCTGAGCAGCACGTAGGAGTGGCAGGAACTCACTACTCCCACCTGGCTCCTCCTCAAGGTGATCTCTAAGTACCTCCTCCCCCTCCTCTAAGGTTGTAAACACTGAACCAGGTAGAAGGGATCTAAGAAGAACAAGCCTTGGCCCTGCCTGGGAAGGGCTCACAATCTTCCCCCACCCAAACCTAGCATCCCGGGCCCCATACCCGCTCAATCCGAGAAACCTTCTGCTTCCTCCGCCGCCGCTTATGTCTTCTCATCAGGCGTGAGGCACTGCTCTGTTCTGTGGAGCTGCTGAACCTGTGGGGCCCACAGTCGTTCCCCACCGGGCTGGCCCAGCCCTGCCCCATGAGAGGCACTGCAGGGCCCAGGTCCCCAACACAAAGTCCTGATCCCTCCCAGGGGCCCAGCATCCTCAGGGTTCAGGGCTCCTCAGGGGTCCCACAGTACCCATGAAACTAAAGCCCCACCTGCTGGTGGAGTCATCCTCATCTGAGTCAAAGAAGCTGGTGGTCTCCAGCTCACTGCTCATAAGCGTGGATGAGCTATCATAACCCCCTGGCTCTCGCCGCCGCTCCCCCTTTGCAGTTCCATTTAGCCGGGTTGCTGTAGGGGATGGAGGCAGCTGGCTTAACCCAGTGCCCAACGCAAGAGAAAAGGGAGGAGAGAGGGCCAGGCATATCCCAAGCCCGGGAAGTAGGGAAAAGAGGGGGTAGCTGGGTGGAAGCTATGGGGATGGTATAGGGGGTGGGGAAGGCATCCCCGTACAGGGAAGACACACCATGCTCTGGGCCATCCCTTCGGCGTGGCCGCTCTCGCTGTGCAGACACCAAGGAGTCTGTCTCTGTGTCATTGTCCAGGTTCTCCTGGCTGCCCCCACCAGCATGAGGGCTGCAGAGAAGAGAACACTTATGGAGGAGGGGGCAGGCTGGGGGCTCCCTCCCCCAGCCCTGGGCTGAGCTGGTGTGGTCCTCTCCCATGGCCTCACCACCCTCAGTTCACACTCACTGGAAGGATGGTGGTCGGGAATCCCCGATGCCTCCTGTGCGCTCCATAGGCGGTGGTAACTCTGATGGGTTGTCAGCACAGAAGGGGGCTGGCTCTGGGTGCGAGCCCTCAGCTGACACTAGCTGATGAGGAGAAAATGAGGGGGTACTATGTTACAGGGGTCACCAGGGAGAAAGGGGATAGCTGGCTCTAGCAGGGCATGAAAGCCTGGGGAGAATAAGGCAGAAAACATCATAGGAGAAGAGACAGGACTATGCAAGGGCAGCTGAGATGCAGAGTGGACCCAATGGCTGGCTTGATGGGGTAGATGGAGGCATGGGTTGGTGAAGTGGAGCAGGGGCAGAGAACAAGGGTCAGTGGTCCAAGGTCCAAGGCAGAGAACAGTAGGTGACAGAAGGGAACTTGAGGCAGTGTCTCAAGGTGCATAGGAGACATTATTGTCTCCACTGTGTGTTTCTGTCTCTCCCTTTTCCCCCTTCCCACCTCTATCCCACTTTTCATTAAGGCTATAGAATCTGGGGTGAGAAATAGTTCAGTTAGAAAAGTAAAAGAAGGGGCCAGCCCGTGGCTCACTTGGGAGAGTGTGGTGCTGATAACACCAAGGCCACTGGTTCGGATCCCATATAGGGATGGCCAGTTAGCTCACTGGGTGAGCATGGTGCTGACAACACCAAGTCAAGGGTTAAGATCCCCTTACTGGTCATCTTTAAAAAAAAAGAAAAAAGAAAGAAAAGAAAAGTAAAAGAAGATTCAGATATTGAAACATAAAACCACCAGCTATAATCTCAGAGATGTCTTTCCTCCCTCCAGCCCAGCACAAGGATGCAGGAGGATGGAAGGCTGAGGTCTCCTTACCCAGGACACCACCCGGCCATTGAAGCAGGGTAGCTTGGCATTGTCATCTGAGATCTCCTCCTTCACCACTCTGCAGGGAAAGAGAAATGTCAGAGAGAACTTTCTGGGGTGGAAATTGGAGGGTTCCCCCAGTCCCAACTCTCAGGGGCTCCTCCTCCCTAAGCTGGGAACCAAATCATCAATACAAGACTGTTCAAATGGGAGCAGGGATGGGAGTAACCCAGGGACAGTACTTTAGCACCACCAGGGAGACACCAGCCTGCCTACGCCTTCATGGAGTATCCTCTCAGTCACCAGGTGATCGCAAATTACAACTGAAATCACTGTCCCTCAAGCCATTCCCTAGAATCTCCTGAGTGCTTTACCCACCGCCAATATGACTTTCCTGGGCTGGAAATTAGGAAAAAGCACACAATTATTATTGTCCTTCCCTTCTCAACTGGGAATCCTGACACTGTTCTAGAAAGTGTGGACAAGGAATTTAAGGAAATGAGGAAAGAGAAGGGGAGAAAACATTTACTGGACATCCCACTTGTGACATTATGATAATTAACAGTAACGGTTGTATTCCTTTATCGAGCATGTATTATGGGCCAAGCACTATGCTAAGTACCGTGTATCATTTCATTTAATACAACAATGCCATAAAGTAGGTACAGATGGGGAAACTAAGCTCAGTAGGTTCAGTAATTCACCTAAACTCACAACACTAGGAAGTGAAGAGCTGGGATTTGAATTCTGGTCATCCCGACTCTAAAGTCTACAGTTTTTAACCTATCATACTATCTTATCTCCCTATAATTACAACATATAATGTTCACACCAGCCTCATTAGGTAGACAATATGATCCTCATTTAATGAATAAGGAAAGTGAGAAACATTCAGTAACTCATCCAAGGTCACAGAACTAGTAGATGTCAGAGCTGGAATTCAACCCCAGGCTAGTATGACTCCAAAACCTATACCCTTTCCACTGTATTTCACATTGTTTACTGCACAATGACAGAGGTAATGAGGGTCTGTGTGGAGGATAGGTGGTGGTGGGACAGTGCTGTGAGGCATGAGGGGGTTGGGATGTGGTCATGGGCATGTAGTTTGGCCTGGGGAATGCAGTAAGGCAAGAAGTCAAACACCAGTTACGGACTGGGGCCAAGGGAGGGAATGGAAAACTTTGAGGATTGTTAGACTCTCAAACACCCAGTACGGACTGGGAAGACCTGACCAGTGGTAAGAGCAAGACACATGCCTGGAGTTCTGAGCAGAGAAAAAGAACAACAAGGAAGGAGGCTGGGAAGCCTAATCCTCCCTTGCTCTTAGAGCAGCTTCTGCCCAGAGCCAGGAACGTGCTTGGCTCTTTGTGAGGCTCACATTCTTGGACTCACAGCCAAGTACGCAGGCCGAGCCCAACCTCTTCCCTCCCATCTAGCTCTAGCTCCTCCACCATTTCCAATCCCACAGTGACTCTAAGAAAGCAGCTCAAATCATCCTGCTCAAGTACACCATGGCAGAAAGCCTAGAGGCAAAATAGGCTGGAAAGAAAAGACAGAGAGGCAGCTCAGACCCACCAGCCAGTCTGGCCACATGGTACCCCAAGCTTGCAGCTCTCCTTGGGAATTGCGACTCATAGGAAAAGGGGATGTGTGGGCCACATGGCATGTGCTCTATGATCTGCTTTGGAGAGGGTCTCCCTGTGGTGGGAAACCGTTGCTGAATCCCCACTCCCCCTCCCTAGCAGGCCCCACCACACTGCTCCACACTACAGATGTTTCCTCTCTTCCTGGGGGTCACTGACAGGTCGCCAAGGCTCTGCTGACTCACAAAAATCAGCTGATCTTCGGCAGCCTTGGGGACTTCAGACAGGCCTTACCCTCCCACCGTGGAGCCAAATGGCTCAGGGTTCCATAGCATTTACGCGCGCACACACACACACACACACACACATACACATACTCCAAGTAGAATCAGACAAATATGGGTTCAAATTCCAATTCTACCACTTACTAGCTCTCCTAACCTAGAGAAGTTCCTTAACTTTTCCAAGGTTTTGTCTCATCCTGGTAAATGGGATTCTTAAATGCCTGGCATGGTCTAGGAATATCATAAAAGCTAGTTACTGTTTGTTAAGTTTTTAGCAGGATCCACAGTCTCAAAGTATGTTTGGCATTCTTTCTACAAACACTTTTTTGGGGGGGGTGGGGGGTGGCTGGCCAGTACAGACACACTCTTTTTCTAACTAGGTGTAGGTTCCTGAAGAGCAGGGACCAAAAAAATCTGTTCATCATTCATCATGCATCCAATTAAAAAGCTTCTGTTGAAAGCCCATTGGGTTTTATGTCCTGTGCTTGCCACGATATAGACCTAGTAAAGCATTAGGTCTGGAGCCAGCCTTGTTTTCAGAGAGGTTACAGTCCAGTGGGTAATTCATGTAAATGTATTTCAAGTGGAAAGTGGTCAGAGCTATAAGACCAGCAGATGTGTTCAGTGGATAGACGTCTGCTGAGTGCTACTTAGGTGTCAGTCCTAGTTAGGAGCTGGGTAGGGATGTAAGGACAAAGAGGATAAAGTGCCACAGTAGTTCTCACGAAGAAGCTCAACCTAGAGGACAGGAGAATTTGAACTTAGAGGAGACAGGGGAAGAAGAGTACTCTAGGCAGAAGGTCCAGAGGGAGGTCAGTGTGTGACATGAAGTGGGGAGCAACATAGTGGTCCAACTTGCCATGTTGCCCCCTTCCACAGCTCAAGGCAGACTAGCAGAGAATACTTCATTCTTCTATCTACCATCTTCTCAGTGCTGAAAATGTTTATCCTTCCTCCATTTCTCAAATAATTTAAGATGGCTGAGCCTACCCTGAGCTTGACAAATACTTCTGGAGACCAGATGGGGCTTGGGAAGTCCTCAGGCCTCACAACCAGAACTCAGAGGGTGAGTCTACAGTGAAGAGACAGGAGAGAGAGCCTTCCTCCTCTGACCTACTTTCCCTTTCAGTCAGTCAGGGTTGCCAGCTTCCACCTGGCCCTCCTTTCGTGGATCAGCGGTGGCCCTATCACCTCTATAGCTTGCTAATGTTTACTACCTCCCTTGGAGAGGATGCCATCTGCAAAATGATGATAATAATAACAACTACAATTGTGTGATTAAGGCTTTAGACTTTGGAGCCAGATTCCTGATGTCGAATCAAGCTCTGCCACTTACTAACCGTGTGACCTCGGGCAAGTTACTTAAACTTTCTGTACTTTAGTTTCCTCATTTGTAAACTGGGGATAGTCCTCCTTATTTCACAGGGCTGTTATGAGGATTAAATGAGCAAAGATTAAAAAGCATTTAAATCAATGCCTCGCACACCGTAAGCACCATGAAAAGAGTTTGTTAAATAAATGAAATATATATACACTCCTCCGCTATTAGTCCTCTGTGACAAGAGGAGACCTACCAGGTCTCCTATTCATTTTTCCTTCTGGGGATAAAAACAAAATCAATCTTCTCCACTTCATTTTTAGCACATTGTTCTCAACCCAGCTAAAATGGTCAACTCTGATATTTTGTAAATGGTAGTTCAAGTACCACTGATATATACGAGATGGCTTCAGGTGGTACATGAATAAACGTAGCTTAGTTCAACAGTTAAATATTTATTTTTAACATATTTTAGACAGAAATATAAATAAAAAATCAGACCAGTGATTTCATATTACTGACTGGGTCGAGCTAAGAAAAAGAATGGACTGACGGTGGATTTAAAGAAAAATATTAAGTAGTCAGCAGATGTAATAGGGGCCCCCTCTTATGACTGCAGCATAAGGCTGGGCTCAACAGCAGCCTTGGGAGAGTGGGAGGCATCCCAAAGAGGTCTAGGCTTAGGAGGTGGGGGCAAGACCCAGTCAGTGCGCCCAGGGATAAGTGCGGGGTGGAGACACAGGCTTATTCTAGTCCCTCAAAGCATCTGTCCCCATGGTGGGCCCCAGCACACTGGACTATGGCTGATTTCCCCCCATCCCATATCCTGAGGCAGTATCTTGGTCCCTTCTAACCCCATTCTTCTCTTGCCAGGCCAAAGGCACCCATCCCCTCTTCAAGGCACCTCCCACCCCTTCAAGATCGATCCCTCTTCAGAATCTTCCATTCAGGGTTGTCTGCCTCTGGACTGAAGCCAGACAATCATCACCCACCAGGAGTACCCTGACCCAGGGGAGGAACAACAGAAACAAGAATAGTCAGAATCTAGACAGCACTCCCCACTGGACAAAGCACTTTCACACACAGTTCCAGGGTGGAAGGTGACAGCAAAACATGCCAGGCAGCATACAGAAAGTGCTTGCTTCCTGGGGCTAAGAGGGCCTGGGGCCTGGGAGAGAAGCCAGGCTGACAAACACTGGGGAGAAGAATGTCTCCCCTCACTTAGCTCTGGGGTCTCAGCTCCAAAGAGCAGTGCAAGCCCTGGGCTAGAGCTGGGGAGGTGGCCTTCAGGCCTGAAAGGCCCGGCGAGGCCTTCCCCACAGCCTCCAGGCCCAGCGCCCAGTTAGTGTGGGGGCCTCCCCATCCCCCAGTCCCCTGGGAGTTGGGGGGGGTGAGGGGATCAACCAGGCTCCCCCTCCCAGGCCAGCTGCTACAGAACCTTCCGGCTTCAACATTCCATCCCCTCTTAAAGGGGAAGGAGCTGCTTCCAAACTATGCCTGAGTGGGGTGGAGGGAAGACCCCGCCTGGAGGGGAAGAAGAACACCCAGAGACTCTTCCCGGTCCTGCCATACAGGCTCTGAGGCCCTTTCCCACGTCTCCCCTTGGCCACCATCTAGAGGAAAACAGCACCAATGCTGAGGGGAGAGTGGCACCTGGGTCAGTGAAGACTCCTCCTCAGGGGCCAGGCGCTCTGCTCCCTTGACAATGTCCCGAAGAGCCCCCAAGGGAGAGGGGAGACAGCTAAGTAAACACCAGGTCTGTAGACCCTAGCTTCCAGGCTGGTCTGAGCACCCTCCAAGTCCCCTCCCCCCAGTTCAAAGTCCCCCAGCGTAGCCCTCAGATGCAGGGTACTCCAAATATGGCTCTGAGTTGGGGAGCTGAAAAGATGAGGGCCAAGGCCGACTGCCAAACACCCCAAGTTTATGCTGAAAAGGTGGTTACCCCAGCAGGAGGAGGGTTGGGGACCCGCTCTGGAATTGGGTATTGGGGGTGTGTGTCTATGTGGCCACTGGTCTCTGAGGAGGTGGGGGCTTGGCTGGCAGGAACTCTGATTGCTCTTGGGGAACTGGATGTCCCCCTAAACTAGAGAGACGAAGGTCCCCCCTCAAGAGGCCAAGGGGGAGTCCCCAGAAGGGCTGGAACTCCAGCCCCCGAAAAAGCCAAGGGGGGTCCGAATGGTCCCAGTCGCCCCCTAGAAGCCAGAGTGGGGCTAGAAGCCAGCGTAGCGAGGGAAGTCCAAACTGGCCGCGTCGGGACCTAGAAGGCAGAGGGGCCGGGGCTCCACGGAGGCGGGGCGGGGGCCATCCTCACCCGAAGTCGTCGTCCATAGACTTGAAGAAGAACTTATAGCTGGGTCGCTGCAGAACGCCCTTAAAGTCCGCCAAGGTGACGCGCTCGGCGGGCAGCGGCAGTTTCACCAGGTACGGCGTCTCCTGCCCGTCCAGGTGGTAGATGATCTTGGTCTCGCCCATGGCTCCGGCCTCGGGCCCGGCGGCCCGCGCGCGGCCTGCTCGGGCGGCCGGGCCGGGCCTCTCGGGCGGCGGCGGCGCTTGGCGCGGCCCAGCGGCTCAATCCAGCCCGGCGGCGGCCGCCGCGCCAGCTCCCTTGTTCTCCAGCCGCTCCCGGGTCCCAGCGCCGCCCGCCGCCGCCGCGGCCGCCGCTTCCGCTCCCCAGTCGCCCGGCTCGGCTGGCGACGGCGACTCTTCCGGTGGCCGCGGCCCGGCCGGCTCCCCTCCCCCGGCCCCTGTGCGGCCCCGCCCCTGCGCGGCCCCGCCCCCGGCCGCTACGGAGCTGCTCTGGCCTCGCGGCAGATGGCCTGGCCTCGGCCTGGCCCCGCGACACCCCGCCCGCCGGCCGTGCGGGAGCTCTCGGGCTCCTGCGCTCCGGTCCCAGGTCCCCAAAGATGGGAGATCTCACCAGGATGGCCGCGTTCCCGGACCCTTCAAGGCTCTGACTCTGGACCCGAGTGGGATCGGTGGCTCCTCTGCAGCCCGGGAGGGGTGGAATGCCGGGTCGCTTTGCTGCCCAGAGATGGTCTGGGGGAGGGGGTGGATCTGACTATGGATTACCAGAGGAGTGACCTCAACACGGGCTCTCTAGGGTCTACTGAAAAGCACAGCTGCTGTCATTGAGTCGACTACACTGAGCTCCTTGAGGGCAGGACAGGATCGAATTCTGATTCCTCCTCAAAACTTCAGCGCCTAGGTGCAAAGTGGTGGCTTAATAAATGGACTGAATGAAGAATGAATGGATATGGGCATGACTGGGACAGTAAGTCTGAAACCAGAACTAGGTACGACCAGTTCCTAACAGATCTCCTCACCCCTTAGCTTTTAATTCATTTAACAAATACTGAGTGCCTACTATATACAAGGTATCCTGCCTGAGATATAGCAGACAAGGCTGCCCTCGGTCAGGACCTTCACTGAACTGGAAGGAAGCACATAGGCTTGTAAACAAATATCTTCAGAGTTACAAATGCTATAAAGAAGATAAAATGGAGTGATATGACAGGGGAAAGATGATTGTGGGTGGTCAGAGAAGGCCTCTTCCCTTTGAGCCAAGACCTAGAAATAGTAAGGAAGAAGCAGCTATGAGATCTGGAGGAACGGTATTCCAGGCAGAGGGCACAGCCAAGTACAAAGGCTCAAGGCAGGAATGAGCTTGCCACATTTGAGGAACAAGAAGACCATTATGACTAAAGGGACAGGGACAGTGGTAGATCAGACTAGGGTAGACAGGGGGCAGTTCACATAGGGCCTTTTATGCTAAAGTAACAAGTATGAGTTCCTCCCACTCTTTCGTACAGTGTTGCCAAACTATCATTAAAGTACCTCTTCCAGATAACTCAGCTGCTCAGAAACCTCTCCACATTTCCCAGTGCCTTCCAAATATCCTTAGCATGATATTCAAGGCCCTTCATAATCTAATCTCTACCTACCTTTACATCCTTTTGTCTCATTATATCCTGGCCAAAGTTTTTACTCCAGCCAAATGAACCCACTTTCTAGCCCTTGCACGAACCTCATATATATATTTTCACTTCCTACCCTCCTCTTTACTTTCTTTAAATTTTAATCCAAGTAATATGTATGCATTGTCAAATAGTATTGAGAAAGCTCTTAACAAACACAGCAGTCCCCTGTCCCATTTCTCTTCCCTCCCTCAAAAATACTCTTTTTTAGCTTGTACTTCAGAAAGTTCATGGAAAAGTAGAATTAAAAGATTACACAAATCTTTCCATGAACTTTTTGAAGTACCCTTGTATTTCATAATTTATGCTTTCTAGACGTTGCTTATTGATTTCCAATTTTGATTGATCATCTCTCTTCCACCTTTGCTTACCCTCTTAAAATAGTGAAATCACACACTTTTTGGTTAAGTCACTATAGTACTTAGTATTGACATTATTTTAACTATGAGTAAATATTCACTGCTAAGCCATGTGTTCCATGATTATGTTTCCTTTACAACTTCTTTTCTCCTGGCCTTAATCATTGCCTTGCTTTTTTATATATTGTACCTATCACTAATTCCTCCCACATAATCTAATAGAGTCTCGATACACATTCTGTTCACACAGTAAAATCTATAGATAATCCATCATTTCCATTTTTCCTTTTCTGGAGGTTGCCTGTACGGGGATCCGCATCAGTTCCATTTTTCTCTGGAGCCTTCCACTCTTTTGCTTTGGTCTGCACTGAAGACTGTCTCAGCCTATGAAGAGCTGTCATCCTGGGATTTCTAGGCACCCTCAGAATTGCCTTTACCTTTCCTCCGTGTTGGATTCCCTGTTTCCTAGATATTTTACTCCTTTGTTTTAGTAAAGTACATCCTTTGGTAGCTTCCTTTGAAAGGAAGCAGGAGAAATAATATTTTTTTTGAGAACGTGCATACCTGAAAATATGCACGTTCTGGGTTGAAAATAAATTTCCTTCAGAATTGTAAAAGCGTTAACTCCATTGTCTTCTAGTTTCTGGTGTTGATAATGAGTGGTCAGTTTGATCTCATTTTTCTCAAACTTTTTTACACTTTTCTTTGTTCTTGTTGGCTGGCAGATACCAGGGATTGAAAGTACGCTTGTTTTTACTCTCTCTGGAAGCCTTTAGGAAGTTCTATTTATCCCTGGGGTTCTGAAATTTCATGGTGATACACTTAGGTGAAGACCTTTTCTCACTCACTGTGCTAAGAACTTGGTGGGCCCTTCCTGTCTAGAAATTCAACAATAATTTCTCAAGTTAGTAATGTTCTCACTACCATTTTTCCTATTCTTTCTGCAAATCGTTAGATGCTGGACCTTCTGGATTGATCCTCAATTTTCTAATCCTTTTCTCCTTTATCATCCATTCCCTTTTATTTTTTAATAATTTCATCTTTTTTGCAAGATTTTCTTAAAATTATTTCCAATCCTTTCAACCATTTACTTATTCAATATATTTACTGAATAGGTAAAATATTCACAATTCAAAATTTAAAAGTACATAAAAATGATGGAAATACAATAAAATGTCTCCCTCCTATTTGTCCTGCAGTTCTCAATGGAAGGAAACAATTTATTCATTTTTAATTTCTAATAACTTTCTTGTTCTCCAATTCTTCCTTTCATGGCACTTTCTTCAGAGATACAGTATTTCCCTTTTTGAGTTTTGAGAATAGTAATTACAGCTTTTTCCCCCTTAAGTTTTCAAAAAGTTCCCTACTTTACCATTGTTCCCTTGGTTTCAATTTTATTTGGGGGGGTGGGGGTGGCCAGTGTAGGGATCGAACTCCGGACCTTGTTTTATCAGCAACATGCTCTTAACCAACTGAACTAACTGGCCAGCCCAGTTCCAATTTTCTGTTTTGGTCTCTCCCTTTCATGTTGGAAGATTCCTCAAATGTTTGATGGTCCTTGGCTATCTATTCACATTTAACAGTGAGAGACTAAAAAGTTGACTAGAAGCTCAGTCTATGTGCAAGGCTTATTAACTAATAGGTTTCACCGTAGGATGATCAAGTGGGGGGAAAGCTAAATTTTTGTGTGTGGAGAAAACCAAAAATATCTGTATTCATAGGCCTTTTTTGTTGAATTTTAATTTTCTAAGTGCAATATATAGCTGAGTTAAGTTTTTGTCAGCTGGCCTGTACAAAAATACAAACCCTCGACCTTGGTGTTATAACACCATGCTCTAACCAACTGATCATAGGCTTTTTTTGCTGCTTTTGCCTGGGGGGTACATGACAGTGTGTGCTGATGTTCAGAGTCCCACCACTCATACTTTCACTTAATTCCTCATTTTCAACCTAATACCTCACCCCCATCCCTACTGCCGAGTCCCAAGGCTCTGATAGTTTGATTTCTTCCTGACACTGTGAAACTTCATGGGCTTTTTCATTTATTATGCTGGTTACTGATGGGCCTCATCAGTCTGGAAACTCGTGACTTTTCGATTTAGGAAACCTTCTTAAGAATTTCTTTAGGGCCGGCCCATGGCTCACTTGGGAGAGTGTGGTGCTGATAACACCAAGGCCACGGGTTCGGATCCCTATATAGGGATGGCCTGTTAGCTCACTTCAGAGAGCATGGTGCTGACACCACCAAGTCAAGGGTTAAGATCCCCTTACCGGTCATCTTTTAAAAAACAAAACAAAACAAAACAATTTCTTTGATGATTTCCTCCTCACCATTTCTCCAGAGACTGAATCTCCCATTTCCTGCAGGGGAGAAGTAGGGATAATCATCCAGCTGTATCTGATGAGGTGGGGACCTGGGAGTCTCTTTTTCTTATACAGATCTTTGTGTAATCTCCCTCCACCCCACTCCCAGTTCTTTTTTTTTTTTTTTTTTTCCGTGACTGGCACTCAGCCAGTGAGTGCACCGATCAGTCCTATATAGGATCCGAACCCGCGGCGGGAGGGTCGCCGCGCTCCCAGCGCAGCACTCTACCAAGTGCGCCACGGGCTCGGCCCCCACTCCCAGTTCTCAGCCTCAGTCCTCACCCTCCTCTGAGGTGCTGAGCCTTTTCTGGGTTTAGAAAGGCACAATAGCTTGTCAACAACCCCTTCAGCAGGTAGAACCCAACTCATTCTGCCTTGTTAAGTCACCTTTCACTCTACTACTTTTCGTTTTCCAAAATGTTGGCATCTTTCATTCATTGTCACCTCCTGTTTTCCTTATCATTGAGCCATGTGCCTTTTAAAAAAAAATTCCTTTACTGTCATTTTAATGGATTTTTGGAGGGAGCAAAAAAGAATCATGTACTTAATTTTCCATATTTCATTAGAAATCCTTTGCTTTGCTTTTCATGTGCCTTTCTAACCTTTTTTATTTTTTAGGCCACTCCAGCATTACAATTCTGTAAAGCCTTCTCTAATCATCCCCACTGGAAGGAACTGCTCCTTCCTAGAAATTTCGTAGGCCAGTTCGATCTCTGCTACCCATTTCATACAGATCAGAGCTGCCTTATAGTTACTTTTATTTAACCGCCCTATTAGGTCCATGCCATAACCTTCTTATGCTTTCTAGGCACTAGATCCTGTGCCTCCCAAGACAGAAACTGTGATTTACTGAATAAGAAAAGTAAATTAAGCCAAACCCTGGCCAGCCTGTTTTTTCCTTTTCAGAATACCCAGTAATGCCTTCACACCACCAAGTAAAGTTCAGTAACCTCCTCCTCGGCTCAGTCCTTTCTTCCCAATTGAAATAAAGAAAGGCAACCATTCCATCTATGATGACGGGGGTCAGGGGTTGGGGGGTTACTTGTTACCACAGTGACATCTGCCACAGTATAAGTGCCAATAGAGGACATTACGGACTCACTCTATATGAAGGCAACAAATGGTTCAAAAAGATGAGACAGAAGGGCATGTCTCATGGTTGAGGTTAAGAGACAAGACAGCAAAGTGACAAACTTCAGCTCTAGAGTCCAATATCAAGTCCTGGCTCTATCAATTACTAGTTGTGGGACCTTTCTGAGCTTCAGGCACCTCACCTGAAAATGGGGATAAGATCTACTTCATAGGGCTATGTGAGGGTTAAATGAAATAACACATGAAAAGTATTTAGCAAAGTTCCTGTCACACAGTAAACACTCTCTTAATGTTAAGGGAAAGCACATTTCACAGGACCTTCTTGTGTTCTTAGAATATCTATTTGTGGCTTTGAGTTTTATTTGCCTCTGGAGACAATTCCTCTTCACTGAGACACAATATGCTGAAGGAGAAAGAGCTCTGGATTATGAGGTTCAAGTCCTTAGCTTTACCCTTCGAGTCATGAGACCTTGAGCAGATTTCATTATTTCTAAGAGGAAGAGTGGCCCAGCTTCCCTGACCGGCCAGTACTGGATCAAAAGGAAAAGGAATGTGAGAGGAACTGGCAAGTGGTAATAGGATGCATATCACCCTCTGGCAGAAAAGTGTTTGAGAGACTCTCAAGGCACACCATCCCAGGACCACAAATTGGTCCATAGAGGCTGGAAAAGAATCTAGGTCCTTCACTACCCATGAGCCATGGAATGGTTAATTAGCGAGGCACCACAGTACCACCTACTGGCCATAACACCCCACCTCCCCCTCTCCCCCAGGTGTTAGGGAAAGGCTGCCATGTCAGCAGTTCAGAACTCTGGTCACATACTTCAATGGCTAATCACTCAGGGACGGAGAGAAAACAGATACACCTCTCTCTCTTTTTTTAATATTAACAAATACAAGCAGCAGAGAGGGCCAGCTGCTCTCTGCTGTTCCCTGAGGGAAAGCCGGAGCACAAAGCTGTTCCTCTGGGTTTCCTCCAACTGTAGGGCCTGCCTAGCTCTTTCCTAGGCAGAAGCTTTGTTCCAGTCCAACTTCCCTCATCCCAACTTTCCAGTCAGGATAGGAGGCACATGGTTGCTGGCGGTAGAAAGAATGGAATACTGTAGTTCTAGCCTCTGTTCCTAAGTCTCAGCCTGCATGGTGGTTACTCATCCTTCCACAACTAGCTCCTCACTTGCCTTGGCCAAGGAGCTAGAAGGACAATCAATCACACCCATAGGAGCAGGTAGTGCTTCAGTCATCTTCAGATGACTCCTCTTCTGCCTCTTTTAGCCACTGGATGAACCTCTGCAGCTGTAAGGAAGCAGAGGGGAGAGCTACCGGGGAAGGGCTCATACTCATAACCCACCTATTCCCCTTAGTGGATAAACAGCTCTAACAACCAGAGTCCCAGGGACCAACCACCCTGGAGTCTAGGGTCAAGGGCCAGGGAACCACACAACCATCTTGGTGAAGGAGGGCAGCCCAACTCACTGGTTGATTCTTGCGCAACAGCCGGCCCTTGTCAGTTGTATCCCTTTGGCTGAACCAGCTCAGGATTGTTTCCTCAGCCAGGATCTCCAGCTGGTAGAAAGCCATCAGTACCTGCACAAGGCCAGCAAAGGGCATTTCAGGGGTCTTGCAGAGTGAAGCAAGATATAATGGATAACAGAGGAAGGGGGAAGCATGACCGTAGCACCTCTCTACCAGGCCCTGAGCTTCCTTTCACACACTGAGAAGTCTCCTCCAAAATAGATAAGAACGAGCTGTTCACTCTGGTACTGGAGCAGGTATAACTTCTGGAAGTTATAATTCCTGAGCTTTGCACATTCCTAGGCCAACCCCCAAATGGCTACTGTACTAGCCTAGCTCCAAGCTGTACTATTCCATCAATAAGCATAATACGAGGGCGGGTGGTGCTGTTAACCAAACTGCTTACTGGGTTCATGTTAGCCTCTGCTTTGTGTCTACATAGGGGCCACCAAGGCCTGCTTCAAAGCAAATACAGGAGCATGGGGCTTGAGGTAGTATTCACCTTGGCCAGGGAAGTACCAAGAGCTTCATGCTCCAGGAAGAAGTCCTCAATGGCTGCCAAGGCTTCCAAGTGGTCGGCTGCACGCTTTATGTAGTTCCTAAAAACAGGGCTCCAGGCCTTGAGCAGCTATTGAAGAAAGGAGGAGAGGAGTTACAATATATTTCTGAGCATGCACCTATACTGGACAGCAAAGAAAATAGATATTGATGACATGAGTCTTTCACGACATGGGAGGATAAAAGAGAGATGATAAAGGCCCTCTGAAATCATGTCAGAGGGAGTTGGGAGTTGTTGGCAGTCAGGTTGGGGAAAAAGAAGAGATTTCCCAGGGACAGTGAAAGGAGGTCAGATGCTATAGGCTGCCTCAAAATACCTACTCCCAGCCTAGAGGTTGATCTTATCCTGGGTCAAATCATTTTTATAGAGTCTAAACGTCCAGGTCTATTCCAAGTATGCCTTTGGGGGTCTAGTTTGGTCTGAATCCTGGAGTCTCAAAGGCCAGTCAGTACTGAGTCCAACTTGCCCCTTTTGGACCAGCCAAGGCTGCTCCAGAATGCAATGAGCTTCCAGAGGCGAGGAGAAAGGAACCAGAAATAGCATACACTCCATAACAAAACCTTCTACTCCTGATTTCCTTTGAAGTCAAGCACAGCAAGGATGTATAACTGCCTCCACCCAATCTCTTGTACCCAGCCCCAATTTTTGCTCACAGGAAGCAGCAGGGCACAGTAGCGGTTTGGGTCAAGTGGGGAATCCATTTGTTGCAGGGGAAACTCCAAGACAACGTGGCTCAGTACCTCCATCACCTCCTTTAGGCTTATGTTGTAGGCGTACCTGTGGGGAGACCAGGGTGACACAAGGGCTTTCACTGGCCCTTTCAGCGTGCTGTAGGACTATGACTTCAAAAGAACATTGGAAGAGAGGAAGTCAGATGGAAAATATGGAAGGGAAGCGTTTTGGAAAGGGGAAGTCTATGCTGAAGCTAGAACCTAATGCTCTCCTTGTTCCAAATACTACTGACCTTCTTCATTTGGGATGTTGAGGGCATATGTTACAATTTGAGGAAGAATCTCTTAGGAGAGAACCTCTACCTGCCTGGGATTACCCCAAAGAAAAGACAACAGGGAGGGGCTGCTCTTACTTGAGAGAGTTGATCTCCAGCACTAGATTGTCACAAGAAATGTTCTCCTCTTTGCCCCGCTGTAGTGTTCCCAGGACTTCATTCTGGAACACTAAAATCAAAGCAAGATGAAGTCTGTCGGCCAATATCATTCCAGAATGCTTTAAGTCATTTACTCCTGACTTTATACCAAACTCTTTCTGGGAGGAACTAGTTGATCCAGGCAAAGAATAAACTGGAGGCTTTCCACCTTTGTCCAGGACACTGCTCCCTGGGCCCTCACCTTTGATGTCATCCATCTGAGGGGAGCCTGCCCGGCTGTCCAGTTCCTCTGAATCCATACTTCGCTCACTTTCACTTTCACTCTCTTCTTCCACATTGATTGTGAGTCCTGAGAATCCATAAAGGTTAAGAAAAAAGAAAATTAAGAAAAGAGCCATCGACAGAAAGCAATGTATCTGTCCGGTCTGCATGAATAAAGGATGAACAAGCAATCTGATTCTGAAGTATTCATTATCCTTCAAAATATCCACACTGAGTAGAAGGCAGGCTGGCTTAAGGCCTAGCTCACCCCACACATTCTGCCGTAGTTCCTCCTCCTCCTCCATGTTCAAGTCTGCAGCCTTCCAGAGGTAGCCCTGGCCTGCAACTCCGACTTCTGCTGGATTGTAACCTAGAAAACATTGATCTTTAGAGAAGAACTAGCAGCAGCACCAATCCCTCCAGGAGGAAACACTGGTTTTTCCATGGGGCCGAGAGACACACAGATGCCCCACACCTGTTGAGCCTCACACCTTTCAGCTTCACCTTCCCCTTTTCTTGGTTGGCCCCAGAGTCATCACTGAACTGGCCATCATCCTCATCATCCTCTGCATCTGGAGGGTGCAAAGAGATCACCGAGCCCTCAGGCAGTGTGATGTCTGGGCCCACTACCACCTAGGGGAGAAAAAAGGAGTGGGTGGCACATACCCATCGGAATGTTGAGGAAAAGTACAATCTGACAATGAGAGTGACTTTTATTTTTACTAAGCCAAGTAGAAGGTAAACGAAACCACTGGATTTGGACTCTCAATTCAGGCTGGATTATGGGTGGAAATAAGGCCCCTTCTGGCTCAGTATGACTACCACTCAATTCAGGGCCTGTGCACAGTATGGAGCAGGTCTCACCTGGGAAGTGAGGACACAGCGTGGCTTCAGTATAACTTGTTCCTTGACCTCAGCATTGTTACAGAGCAGAGACTGATGGATCTGTGCTCCAGCAGCCACTCGAACACCCTGCCACAGGTAGGCCTGGTCCAGCACCACGTTATCACCTGGCTCAGGATGGGAAGGACAGGAGTCACTCAGGGCTCCAACTCCAGACCAGAGCCCTTCATGGAGGACAGGGCTGACTGACACCAGCACAGCTTCCACCTAGCTCTAATAACTCATCCCCCAATTCACCAGAAATACCCACTCACCCTCGAAGCCCAGGCCTGAGAATAGAACATTGTTCAGCCTGACCATCTGCTGCCAGGTTTACAACAATTATAGACTACATACAGGGCTTAAGAACCTGAGAAGCTTCGAGATTTCTGGAGACCCCCTGAACTCAAGAACCTTATTAGAATCATATCCATGTCTATAAGTAGAACCAAATTATTCTACCTCTTCTTGTACATTTTAGAATTTGAATCATATTGTTATTCTTTTAAAGGGACAGTACCATTGAAGCCTCACATTTCTACAACCAAAGTGAGTTACCCGGAGGCTAACCAGGCAGTTAGGGTAGAGTAAAAAGAACACTGGACTTACAACCAGAATACCCAGATTCAAGTCCCAACACTGCCTCTTATTAGCTTTGATCTTAGGCAAGACAACCCCTTTGAGCCTGCTTGTTCATCTGTAAATTTGGGACAAAGTTTTTGTGAGGATTAAATGAAATAATGATGTAAAAGCCCTCTGTAAACTGCAGTGCATTAAACAGACGTTACTATTGCATGTTAATTATCTGCTTTGTCCTGAATGTGAATATTAGGTACCCTGGAATGTGAAGAGTCATCCAGTAAGAGGCTCACAGGCCACAAATTAAGGTGCCACTGTTTTCAAATCCTTGTTCCTTCCTTTCTTAAGGTAGCCACTCTAGTTTCTTATTCCCAAGGACTATCCCTTGTGTATCCATCTTTGTTTCTGGAGACACGGGGCCCCCTAGATCCTTCACCTAAGATGGCCAGCTTGATTCCCCATCTGTGCTCACCAATGTGGCAGCCAGGGCCAATGACACTGTTGGTGATGGAGCAATTGCTGCCAATGACAGTGCCAGAGCCCAGTAGCACATTTTCCTCCAGGATGCTACCATGGCCCAGGCTGACCTCAGGCCCTCGGTAGATGTTGTGCCTGGAATGAGTGCAGCTCCGGGTGGTACTGTCAGTGAAGTTTGCCTCTGGGGTGAGAGGGTAGACCCACCGGCGGATGACATCAGCACAGACAGCCGAGTACATGTGTAGGTTGGAGACCCGGGCACCATATTCCCTAGTTGTTACGTGCATGTGAATCTGGTTCCCTAGGATCTGAATGAGGAAAAGGGAAGGAAGGTCACCCAAGCAAGCCAGACAGGAAGAACACTCCCAAGTACAACACCTTTCTAATCCTCTGAAGTTCTGCTCTGCCTCTCACTGTTACAACCAAATGACCTGAGACTTTTCTTTGTGTACTGTTCCCATGGTCCTCCTCCCTTCCCCCAGCCCTCTTCCTCTGTCCTAGGATCAATAAAACATAAAAGGGGACCAAAAGTCACCAGCATGAGGTAAAATCATAGCCCTCTTCTACTCTCCTAAAGAGGCACTGGAAGCCTTTTCTCACCTCCTCATTCACTAACAGGCCTCGCACAAAATCATCTCGAGTTTGGTAGTCAAAGTTGTCGGTAAAGAGTTGAGCCACCTGTGGAGGGAAGTGGGGTGGGCTAAATTTAGGTGCTATTCTCTAGAAGCAAGAATAAGCCCCCAGAGACTATTAAACCCACAAAGACAGGGGTTAAGATCCCCTTACCGGTCATCTTTTAGAAAAAAAATAAAAAATAAAAGGACAATAATAGACCCTCAGAGTTCTACTCTTTGAGGTGCATCCCTGGCCCTGAACAGCTCACCTGAGGAGAGCAGATGCTGATATGACAATCCAGTAGATCATATCGAATCTCCACTCCATCCCCACTGCCCTTGAACAGGCTCTGTGGGGATAAGTTATGAGGACTCTAATTTGTCTCTCTTGCTGAAGCCTGTCACTTCCCCACCTCAAAGACCCCAGATACCCACACACCAGAGGAAATGAAAAACGCCGGAGGCCCTGAGTTTTCTGGAAATGGAGAACCCGGTTTGTGGCACTATCCACAGCCACTACCACATTGTCCTCATGGCAGCGAGTCGGGTGGCTGGGGGATGACTCCTTGAATATCATTGTCATCACAGATACATTTTTCTCTAGCTTCCGCCTCAACCTATAAAGAAAGGATTGGAGGGAAGGAGCTGTAAAAAAGCAGTCTTAGGGCTCTGCTGGCTCCTAACCCTTGTCCCTGCCATCTTCCCATCCTTACCTGTGTTCCTCAAGAGCTCTGGTAATATTGATGTTTGAGATGACATCCCCATACACCAAAAGAAAGTCAGAGCGCACCAAGGCCTTGGCATCGACATCACGGAGGACATCTCCCAGTGATCGATATAGCTCTGATGTAATTATTCGAACCACATTGAGGGATGTAGGGCGGCACCACTTGGATTTCCTAAAGGAGGGGGGCAGGCTGAGGTGAATGAGTAAATCAAGTATAAAGATCATGTGGGCCTTCCCTATTTTTCCTCCCCATTCAGCATTCATACTCCTTCTCTACTGCTTTTTTGGGTTCCTGTCAGCATCCCCAACTTCAAAGAGATTTATGAACTATAACTAATGCTTTCTGCATCCAATGTCACTAGTCTTGTTTTATGGGTTAGAGAAACATGGTTATTTTCTTCTCTATACCTTGATTCCTGTCCCCAAACATGGATTTGAACTCAAAATCCTGCTGAAATCTAGAGTATACAAAGTACCCTCGGAACACACTTTTCATGTCACCTTTCCTCTTCTAAAGTTCAAACTAAATTTAGGAACTGTCTGATGAAGATCATGCTAATATTCTAGTCCTTATTTCTTAAATTTCCATAAATCATGATATTCACTCCTTTTCAAGAGGATTTCAATAAACATTTGTTAAATGATTACTATGTGCTTGGCACTAAGCTAGGCAGTAGGAATACAAAGATGAAGAATACTTGTCCTTGAGGGTCAGAACAAACAATATTTAGAAACTCAGTGGAAAAACAAAGATGTTATTCTTGTAACTTCCGTATTGGAGCCATTAAATGAAAAGCAAAGCCCACTGGAATAACACTTTATAAGTAAGATTCAGAAAAAACTCAGGTGTTATTCTTTAATCTTTGTCACAGGAACCCCAAGATGGACAGATTCAAGATTTCAACTGCTCACCTCCTGATAAGTGAAGAAAACACCCTTAGACCTTACTATGGGATCTAAACAGACATATTTTTTCCACCTAACATTTCCCCCTTCTTAGTTATATTTATCCTGAAAAAACTGAAAAGCATGGTGAACCAAGGGGAAAAAAGGTGCAGGGCCTTACAGTAAATGTTCTTTGACTTGAGCAGCCTTCCAGCAACAAAAGACAAAGGTTTCCTGTACACCTGTGGCAGTCAGGAATTCCAGAGTGTAGTCAATTAATGCCACATTGGCCAGGGGCAAGAGGACCTGGAGGGTAGAATATGAAACAAATCTGAGGTCTTGAATCCGTGAAGCCCCTTTGGGTACCCCACTGCAACAACAATTTACACTCCTCTATCAGTGTTTCCAAAATCTATAGCTTTACTTTATCTCTCCAACCCACAAGTAAACAGGTTCCTGCCTTTGATGTTCATGGCACACCCTAAGTCTCAGACTCTAGGATGTTGCAATTTGGGCATAGTAAGCATGGAATCTACATGCCCAGTCAGACACAGAGCTGCAACAGAATAGCAGACCAACCCTGGCAAAGGATAATACTGGAAATCAATGATGTCTATGGAAACTTAAGCATTGCTAAGGTTTTCTTCCTCATAAAGAGTCAGGGGCTAGCTATCCCTTCTTACTCCACCCTATCACTTGTCAAAAACGAACAGCCAGTAGGCTTTTTGGGAGGACTTAGAGAGGATTTTCCCTAAACTCAATGCAGTTCTTTCTCTTTGACTGGACTGGGGACTGCTAAGTGATCCAGCAACCCCCAGGACTAGCTCAGTTCAATTTTCCGTTCTCTACAGATTCAGGGGCTGATGGCAACCAGCCACCAAACCCTATCCTTCTTTCAACAGATGGCCCTGGCTGTTATTAAAACCTAGAAGGAACAAAAAGTACACGGCCAGAGATCTAGCCCGCTCTTTATTAGCCATATTATCGCCCTTTCAAAGGCAAAAGGAAGTGATGTTCCTTTTCACCTAGGCATCTCTCCTCCGCAGGGTTAAAGGCAGTGCAGCCTCCTCTTGGGGCACTGAATCCCCATGTGAAGGCTTCTCTCAAGCACTGTTTCCACATTTTCCCCTCTTCGTTCCTCCCAAACCTGAGGTGAACTGCATAAAGTGGCCAAATCTGCCAGCCACTCGCTCGGTCAGGCTGTCATCAGGGCTTTAGACAATCCCTCCACCTTCCTCCTTACCAGATAAACCCGATTTTAAGACAACTGGGTGGACACAAGTCCTTCCAGAATATGCTTCACTGGCTTCCGAAAGCGTAACTCGTTCCAGCCCCGCCACCCTCCGGGCCCTCTGGCTGCTCGCGTGCGAGGGGCTCACCCGAGGCTGGTCCTTGGAGATGGGGAAGAAGCGGCGGTTGAAGCTATCGGCCACCAGGACTGCTTGTAGGGGCGGTGGCGGTTCCTCCTCCGCCCCTCTGGCCCCCCCACCGCCGCTGTCGCCTCCCTGCCCGCCACCGCTGCGTTTGTTGGCCCGACTGGTTACCGCACCAGTCGGCGCCACTACGGTGGCCGCCATCTTCTTCTCCCACGGCCACTACTTCCGCAAGGAAACTGACACTGCACGCAGCAGGGGACAAAAAGAACCCAGCACTTGAAACGCGAAGAACTAACGAAGGGAGGGAGGAGACGAGGAGGGAGGAGTGCGCATGCGTCTTCCTTGGGGCCCACCGGTCGGAGTTCTGAGGTAGGAAAGCGCGAGGCGTGGGGACGCGCGGAAGCCGCCTTGGTCATCGGAGGCGTGAGGTGGGGGTGGGGTCCTATAGACGACTGACTCGGTCTGCAAGCCTCGTAGGCCTTCATTTGTACGTGAATAAGTCAAGATTCCTGCAGCGTGATGGGACTTGTGGTCGCCGCGAAGGGGCCAGATCCATCTGGGATCTGTAATCGTCCACCAGTTTCCCCGCCCCAAGCATGTTAGAAAATTATAGACCTTCGTATTCATTCTAGTCACCTAATGGGACCTGGCGTCATGGGGAGCTGGAACCGAGTCAGACATCCCCTCCCCCCAGGGAACTCACAATCTATATAAATACAGAAGGTGGCCTCAGAGGAAGAGTAGCAATTCTATTAAGCGCTGATTATGGGCAAGGCACAGCACAAACATTATCTCATTTAATTCACACATCTCTGCTAGACTTCGTATTTGTTCTTTCAACAAACATTTCTTTTCTTTTTTTTTTTTTTTTGTCGTTTTTTTTTTTTTTTTTATCGTGACCGGCACTCAGCCAGTGAGTGCACCGGTCATTCCTATATAGGATCCGAACCCGCGGCGGGAGCGTTGCCGCGCTCCCAGCGCAGCACTCTACCGAGTGCGCCACGGCTCGGCCCTCAACAAACATTTCTTGAACTCTCAGAGGGATGGAGAAAGTTCACCCAACTGGTAAGTGGAAAAACTGGTATTGGAACCAATGAGTCTGACTTCATAGTTCCACATCTTTCTGCTAAATTTTGTGGGGTGTTAAATAAAAATTATAGGAGGCCATAATTTTGGAAGTTGTAATTTTCTGCTCTAGGCCCGCAAAGACCAGACTAAAAATCAAAATGGTGTCACCGCTGCTAAATTCCACATTACCAAACTAGACTAAGTAGTGGTCTGACCTGAGAAATCAGGAGAGAGAACAGCCAATTTCCCAAACAGGCCAGTTTAAACCTTCAGCAAGCGTGATAATGAAATTCCCTCTGCTTTAATCCTTATGCAAAAAGGATAGTCTGAAGTAAACTGATGTTAAATAATCAGTTATTTTTCTATTGTTCTGTTTCCCTTTCCCTACTTTACAAGGAAAGTAACTTTGAAATGACCAATCCACTTTTCGTATTTTGTTTCTGTTTATAAAACCAACCTCCTCTGCTCGGCTCATTGGAATGCTTATTCTATTTTATGAAATGAAGTGTTGTCTGATTCTAGAATAGCAATTGTTAAATAAAAATTATAGGAGGCCATTGTTTTGGATTAAACATTGTTCCTGCATGAGGTCCCAAAAGACCAGACTAAAAATCAAAATGGAGTTAGTCCTGCTAAGCTCCATGTCACATAAGCTGTAGTCTTGAGACAGAGTAAGGCTTGGCCTGTGAACCAAACTGACTCTATTTTTCCCTGCAGAGGACACTTTGTTACTTTTCCACTCCTCAGTCATAAGAACCTCCCCCATGATTACCTCATGGCCTCCCTGATAAAATAAACTGAGATAAGAGGGGAACAGATATTCACCAAGTTGCAAAACCCCTCCCCAAGGCTTGTTTACTGTAATTGTAGAAATTGTTACAGACTAACCTTAAGACCCCTCTAGGAATTCTGGCATGCACAGAAAACTTCAAGGTGACTGCTACAATGACGCCTGGGGTGACAATGATGAACGCCACCACCATCTTGGGCCTACTGAGCGGGTGCAAGGACAAAATGCTTTTGTTTTGTTTTGTTATTATTTTTCATTTTATTCATATTATTTTTTACATTCTATGATGTTGTTGCAGAGCAGTTGGGAGGGAGAGGGAGAGGGGAAAAGGGAAGGAAATGTGATGGAAGAAGGAAGAAGGAGGAAGGGTGAGATTGAGGCCTGTGGCACCCTCCACATTCCCACAGGGGAGACCGGGGGGCTTCCAGTGGCTTGGTCATTGCTGGACTGGGTGCAAATGTCAGGGGGGTGTGGCAAAAGCCCTCACCCCCCACCACCCCAGCTTGGGAAACCGGAGCCCTTCTTGCTGTGGCTTGGTGGTCGTCGTCGGGCTGGTTGTGCATTTTGGGGGGCACATGGCCAAGGCCCTTGGGCCTCAGGACTGGTTGCAGGTGTTGGGGGGCAAGGACAAAAGCCTTAACTGAGCATGTGCCCATGATGCAACCAGGAAGAACAGAATGGACCACTTCCGTTGATACTGTCCTGTGTCCCTTAAGTGCTTTCCCTATGAAAGACCCTGAACAGCTCCCTTCAGGGGGCTAGCTTTACTGTAGCTAAGCCCCCGCCCCATGCATAAGTCTGTCTCCTCTTTTAATAAAGTGTTGTCTGCTTTACTGCTGGGTACATTGTTCATTTCTATGAATTTGGGGCCCAGGAGCCTAATTCGGTAACAGTCTAATCGTGGGAGAAGTCAGGAGAAATGTAACAGCCAATTTCCTGGACATGCCAGTTTAAATTTTCAATAGGTTCCCTTTGCGGTAATCCTTACACTAAGGAGATAGCCTGAAGTAACTTGATGTTATTTTTCTATTGTTCTGTCTTCTAGTCCCCACCTCACAAGGAAAGTAAATTTGAAATGACCAATCTTCTTTTTATTCTTTGTTTCTACTTTCTTTATCCTTTTTTTTGTCTATAAAACCAACTTCCTCTGCCTGGCTCATTGGAATTCTTCATTCTATTTTATGGAATAATGTGTTGTCCAATTCAGGAATCACAATAAAGCCAATTGAGATCTTCAACTAAATTTGTTGTAATTTTGCCCTTTGACAGGGGATAACAATGACTGTTTTAAGATGTCTTCATTTATTCATTCATTCAACTTATCAGCCTACTCTGTGTCTTAAGCAGAGTGGAGAGGGGGGTGGTGCCAAGACCAGCAGTAAGTTGGGTAGGACGGGAGCTAGTCAGTGAGCTTTCCAGGTCGAGAAGACTACCAGCGTAAAGGGCACTTGAGAAAGAAGCTGAGGCTGCAAGGAGTAAACCAAGCCTGCGGAAGGGTGGGCCGGTGGGGATGCCAGAGCAGCCAGGCAAGGTCGGCTGGACATCCTTTGGGAGACAAGGAGCTTTCCAGCGAGGCACCGAGCCCTTTCTGCCTGGGAACTGCCGGAATTCCAGGCCTGCAGGATCTGCAAAGTTTCTGCGAACGCTGTTCCCACCTACTCTGGCACTGCACGTCAGGATGTGGAGCTCCCAAGGCTGAGATTCTTTGTTTTCACGTGGCGATCCCGACCTGACTGGCTGTACTCCGGCGCTCTCCTCCTCCTCGTGGGAACAAGGAGTCTGTCGTTTCATCCCTCTTGAGGGCACTGAGCGAAAACCACTTGATTTTTGAAAATTTAGCCTGGAGAAGGAAAGGCAGAAGGCAACTAAATAAAAGTTTTCAATTAAATGAGTGTACATTGGTAGGTAGAAGTTGCCCTACAAATCCACAGGCAGCAAAAAGGAAATTAAACAGGACTAGCCGTTTGGGTGCAAGCATGGGCACACACACGCACACGATGGTGGGGGGTTGAGGGATGTGGAAAGTAGGTCCTATTGCAGAAATTTTTAAGTGACCTCAGCGACCTGTGGAAGTGGTGAATCCACTGCTGAAGGCATTTGTGGGAATAGTAAATTCAGGCCTTACAGTTCTGTAGTCAGGTAGTTAAATGATAGGATTTTTAAAATGAGTCTCAGGGAGACTCTTAACCTGTTGTGTACATACACACACACAGACACAGAGACACACACACACACACACTTCATAAAGAAGTAAAAAAAATCCCTTCCCCCCTTCTGTCATTCTACTCAACCCCTGGGGTTATAACCATTCTTAATAATTTTGTGAGTATTTTCATTTCCCCCCTAAGTTTATATATCTACAACTACAGGTATGTGCCTGCACACACCATACACACCTATTCAAACATATATGTGTATCCACACATTCAAACAGAATTATGTTTAGAGACAGTATACCATATGATTATATGCTGGTACTCCAGAGCCAGACTGCCTGGGTTCCATTCCAGGTGCTAGTTATTTCCTAACTGGGTAACCTTGGGCAGGTTACTCGACCTCTATGCCTGGACTTCTTCATCTTTAAAATGGGATAGTAGAAATACTTACCCCATAACATTGTGTGAGAATTAAATGAGATAAAATATGAGAATCCCTTAGAACAGCGTTTGACACTTAGTCAATGTAATGTGTTAGCTATTATTATGATGATGCCTTTTGTCTGCAACTTGATTTTTATTTAAAATAGGGTGGAATGTAAACAAACCTAGCTATTTTCTTTTTTCTTTTCTTTCTTTCTTTCTTTTTTTTCTTTTGCTGGCCTGAATAGGGTTCAAACCCCAGACATTGGTATTGTTAGCACCATGCTCTAACTGAGACAGGATAGGGCTAGGCCTGATAACCAAACCAACTCCATTTTCCCTGCAGAGGACATTTTGTTACTTTTCCACTGCTCAGTCATTAGGGTGCATGATTATCCCATGGCCCTGATAAAAGTGACTGAAAGAGATAAACTGAGATAAGTGGGGAACAGATATTCACTGAGTTGCAAATCCCCCCCTCCCCAAGGCTTGTTAAAATATAACTGTTAACTTTGTTTATAACTTACTAGTATCTACCCATTCTTTCTTTTCCCATAATTGTAAAAATAAAATTACAGATTATCTTTAAGACCCCTTTAGGAGTTACATGCTGGAACAGACCTCCCATGCGACTACTTTAGAAACACCAGAAATCATCAAAGCAAGATGCCGATGTCAATTGAGGAACTGCTTGCTTTTGAAAACCATTCCCCACTTCCCTTGAGGATACAGCTTCTCTGCTGGCTCCCTTATGCATAAGTCTATCTCCTTTTTTTTTTTTTTTTTTTTTTTTTTGTCGTTTTTTCGTGACCGGCACTCAGCCAGTGAGTGCACTGGTCAGTCCTATATAGGATCCGAACCCGCGGTGGGAGTGTCGCCGCGCTGCCAGCGCAGCACTCTACCAAGTGCGCCACGGGCTCGGCCCAAAGTCTATCTCCTTTTAATAAAGCATTACTTGCCTTAAATTCTGCCAGGTACTTTGCTCATTTCTATGACACTGAGACCCAAGAGCCTAATTTGGTAATATAACTACTGAGCTAACTGGCCAAACCTAGCTATTTTCGATGATTGCATAATACTCTGTAGTATGAATATACCATTATTTATCCAATCATTTCTGTACTGACAAACATTCAGATTTTTTTGCATTTTGGGGATTATAAATAATGCTGCAACAATGCATCATCCATATATCTTTATAAATTTGCATTTATTTCTTAGAATTTATTCTTAAAGTGGAGTGACTGGTTCAAATGTGATACAATTCCCGTGACAGGGGATATGTTGTTGTACTCACTGTGAAGCCTGCTGAGGCACTGGTAGAACTCACAGAGATAGTGCTTAATTGTTCTCCATGGACAACGTGCCATTTTGCCCTTACACCAGCAATGTATGGGAGTGCCTGTTTCTATCCACAACCTCACCAAAAGAGTATTTCGTAGACAGTTTGGACTTTCTGCCAATCTATAAGAGGAAAAAAGTGTAGTTTAAATGTGCAATTCTCTTATTTTCAGTGAGTTTGAACATCTTCTTATGTTAGAGGACCATCTGTATTTTCTTGGTCAACTGTCAATTTGGGTTCTTTTGTAAACTCTATGAAAATCAGAGCTTTCTGTTTATTTTATTCACTATTGTATCCCAGGTGTCTAAAGAGTGACTGGCACATGGCAGATGCTTGATAAATGTTTGCTGAATGAATGACTGTTTTTTGCTAGTCAGTAACTGAGAGTCTGATTAACTTTAGGCAAACAAAAGTAATTCCAGGCTCTCCCAAAGCTGAGGCTCGCTCTCTCTCTCTTTAAAAACTATGGTAAAGGGCTAGCCTGTGGCTCACTTGGGAGAATGTGGTGCTAACAACACCAAGTCAAGGGTTAAGATCCCCTTACTGGTCATCTTTAAAATAAAATAAAATAAAAAATTTTAAAAACTATGGTAAAAATTCACGGAACATAAAAATTACTATCTTAACCATTTTTAAGTGTACAATTCAGGAGTGTTAATTACATTCACATTATTGTGCTACCATCACCATCATTCATCCACAGAACTCTTTTCATCTTGCAAAACTGAAACTCTGTAGCCATTAAATATTAATTCCCCATTTCTCAGTCCCTCAGCTCCTGGAAAACACCATGCTACTGTCTGTCTCTATGAATTTGACTATATTAGGCACCTCATATAAGTGCAAGAATACAATTTTGTTCTTTTGTGACTGGTTTGCTTCACGTGGCATAATATCTTCAAGGTTCATCCATGTTGTACCATGTTTCAGAATTTCCTTCCTTTTAAAAGCTGAGTGATATTACATTCTATGTATATCCCACATTTTGTTTATTCATTCGTCTGACAATGGACACTTGGGTTGCTTCCACCTTTTGTTATTGTGGATATTGCTCTGAACATGGGTGTACAAAATATCTGTTCAAGTCTCTACTTTCACTTGTTTTGTGTATATGCCAAAATAAGTGGTATTGCTGTATCATATGGTAATTCTATGTTTAATTTTTTGAGGAATTGACATACTGTTTTTTATAGCAGCTGCACCATTTTACATTACCATCAACAGTGCACAAGTGTTCCAATTTCTCCAAATTCTTTCCAACACTTGTTATTTCCTCTTTTTTTCTAATATATTAGCTGTCTTAATGGGGATGGAGTGGTCTAATTTGTAGGTTTTGGTTTGTATTTCCCTAATGATTAGAAGTATTGAGCATCTGTTTTCATGTGCTTATTGACCATTTGTATGTTTTCTTTTGGGAAATGTCTGTTCAAGTCCTTTACCCCTTTTTAATGGGGTTGTTTGTTTTTTTGTTGAGTTATAGGAGTTTTTTACACATTCTAAATATCAACCCTTTATCAGACTATGACTGTAAATATTTTCTCTATGGGTTGCCTTTTGGCTCTGTTGATAGTGTCCTTTGATATACAAAAGTTTTTAGTTTTGATGAAGTCCAACTTAACTATTTTTCTTTTGTTGCCTGTGCTTTTGTTGTCATGTCCAAGAAATTATTACCAAATCCAATGCCATGAAAATTTTCCACTGTGTTTTCCTCTAACTTTTAGATGGCATTTTTTTTTTCTATCCAGATTCTACCTATAAATATGTCAAAGTAATGACAGGCTATGTGCCCTTCAGGGCACCCTTGACACATATACAAGAAATGGCCTTTTCTGGATGCTGCTAAAGAGTCAGGGCTCTAGTGATAAGATGCGTCAAACTGATGGAACACTTTGACAGTAAATCTTAAGGCCTTTTGTGCTTCTCAGATGGGCTCACTTCCTGCTCAGTGGTCAGAAATGGTTATTCACTGCCCTGAGTGTTTATATTCCTAGTTACTTTTGGGTCGGGAGTTGTTTTGAAAGTTGAGGGTTTTAAATATGCTATGGGACAGCTGATGTTTTCACTGCTCATGTCCTAGCTTGCCAGAAAATGACAGAAGAAATAAAATTCTGAATTCTCCCTTCCCTGTTCTCACTCTCTCCTCTAACAATATACCCAGTCTCCAGAGGTCTAACAATCCTTTGTTTTCTAGGCTGAAGCTTGAGGAAAAGATATCCTTTAAATTTTCTCCATAGCTTAGTGAAAGTTTGGGATTTTTCTAAAGAAACTTCACCCAAAAACTTAAGGGTAGAAAAGATAGGGGAAAGAACGAAAATAAAGTCATTAACACATAAATAGGATTCTATGGCTGGGCCCTAACGAGATGCTGGAAAGTGGCTTGTGGAGCTAGGCAACACCGCCCCCTAGAGGTCATTTCTGGGCTATGCGCCGACCTCACCAATTGTTGCAGACTATTCAGGTACCTTTTGATACAGAGCGGTTCCAGGACTGTGAACTGGGAGCCAGTCACATTCATGATGTTCATGGATCCCAGATCCCTGTGGAAAAGAATTTTACATGACTTACGCCGAGACCCAGACATGTACAGACCAGCTCTCTTCTCTTCAGAGAGCTGGTCTGTCCAGCTTCCTGGACGGGGCTGGACTGGAGAGCGACAATAGGGTTCCTGAGACAATATTGCCAAGAGAAAAAAAGTACGGCTGAATGGATCAGCCTGAACGTCAGGGTCTCGAATCCAGAGGAATCAAGGATTGTAGGAACAATGTGAAGCTGCGCCTGCCCTGCTCTTTATCCAGCTTCCCCCAAGGAGACTGTGTACTTCAGGAGGGGGAAGACTGTGGTATGAAGGAGGGGAAACAGGTAGGGTGACCTCCTGTCCCTGTTTGTCCAGGACTGTCCCAGTTTTTAGCACTGAAAGTACTGCATCCTGAACTGAGGGATACCCCTCAGTCACTGGCATACTGAAATGGTTGGTCACCAAAGAGGCAGGTCACTGGGTGCCAAGAGTTCTGCTGTGGGCACCCCTTCCTAAAGAGCTGACCTGCAGAAATAGCCAGAGTTTCCTCAGTGCCCGGACAGGAAGGAGTCTGCAAGCCTGGTAGGCACAGGTTAGCAACACTGTGGCGCTTTTTGGTGGCAGAGCTGCAGAATACCAAAGATAGAAAGATTAGAAGCAGCCAGAGAGAAAATATATATTACTTAAAAGGAGACAAAAATTAGATTGACTTCACTAGAGTAAAAATGGAAGACAGAGGATAACAGCATAACATCTTCAAAGTGTTGAAAGAAAATAATGTCAACTGAGAATTGTCTTCCCAGAAAAATTATCTTTCAAGAACACAGGTAAAATAAATACATTTCCAGATAAACAAAAACTGAGACAATTGACCTTCAGAAGACCTTTACTAAAGGAACTTCTAAAGTTACATTGTCCAGTGTGGTAGCCACTAGTTACATATGGCTATTTAAATTAAAATTTAAATGATATAAAATTAGAAATTCAGTAATGCAGTCATATTTGCCACATTTCAAGTGCTTGATAATTGCATGTGGCTAGTAGCAAACATATTGGACAGTGCAGATGTAGAATATTTCCACCACTGCAGAAGGTTCTATTGAACAACATTTTTAGAAGATATACCTCAAGCAGAAAGAGAAAATTTCAGATCAAAGGTCTGAGATGCAAAGTGGTAGGTGTAGTAAAGAAAATGCTGTGTATGTAAGTAAATCTAAACAAACATTGATGATATAAAATAATATTAATGTCTAAATTGGGACATTAAGAGAAAGTGCTAAGTTACTTACACATATAAATCAGGATGGAGGTGATTAGAGTTAGAATGTTCTAAGATCTTTTTATTATTCACATAAAGACTGGACCAAGAAATAAAAATCGGCAATGTACTGTTTATGAATGACACACGTAAAACATAAAGACTCAGAAAAACTGAAAGTAAAAGATGGAAAAAGTTGCATCAGGTAAATGCTGTCCAAAAGAAATCTGTTGGTAAGCTTTACCAGAAATTAGGGCCAGCCCATGGCTCACTCGGGAGAGTGTGGTGCTGATAACAACAAGGCCGTGGGTTCGGATCCCTACATAGGGATAGCCGGTTAGCTCACTGGGTGAGTGTGGTGCTGATAACACCAAGTCAAGGGTTAAGATCCCCTTACCGGTCATCTTTATAAAAAAAAAAAAAAAAAGCCTTACCAGAAATTGAAAGGTCACTTTATAATGATAAAGTTTTAATTCACCAGGAAGATAAAATATTTCAATGGGTGTGTACCTAAAAATGAAGATTCAAACCATATGAAGTAAAAATTGACAGAACTATAAGAAACAATTGACAAATCCACCATTACGGTAAGACATTTTATACATATTTATCTCAGTATTTGGTAGATCAAGCAGATAAATGAGTAAGGACACAGAAGACCTGAATATCACAATTAATCATCTTGATCTAACGGATTTATGTAGAACTCTGCCCTCATTAATTGGATAATAAGCATTATTTTCAAATGCTTGTAGAACATTAAATATACATAATGCAAATCTCAACAGATTTTAAGGAATTGGTATCATACATCATGCAAAGCTTTTCCACAAAAAGTATGGCCCATATAGCAGCAGCAGCAGTTAGAGACATAGAAGCTCAGGCCTACTCCACACCTCCTGCATTTTGACAAGATCCCCAAGGGATTCATATGTACTTTGAAGTCTGGCATGCATTGACACAAAGCATATTTTCTGATCATCGTGTAATTAAGTTAGAAACCAATAATACAAAGATAATTGCGAAAACCCCATTACTTGAAATTTAAAACTACACTTTTAAAAATAGCTATGTGTGTATGTGTGTATGATACTGTTTATTCCTTCTACAAATAATACTTGGCATACTTGTGTATTTGCCGACCCCATGGGGTTGGTTCCCTGGGTCCATAATCCTCAAATTGGCAAACACTACTTTAAGCTTTGCGCCAATAATGCCATTTTAGTCGCAGGTAATATTTTTAGAGCCAGAAATGTGCCTTTTTTCTTTACTTTTTGGAATACATGACGTTATCTCTGGTAGGCCTGAGGAGGCAAAGGGAAAGAAACAATCAGTTTTTAAAACATTTTATAATGAAAAAGTTTAAACATATATAAAAGTATAGGAAATAGTGTAATGGATCCCACGTACCCATCACCATGTAGAACAATGATCAACTCAGACAATCTTGATTCAACAATACTTGCCCCCACGCTTTCCTCTCTCCTTTTGGATTATTTTGAAGAAAATCCTAGACATTTTATAATTTCATCTGTAAATATTCCAGCATTTATCTCTAGAAGAAAAGGATTATTTAACAAAAATAAACACAATATCATATTCTACTAAAAATTAGCAATGAATTTTAATATCATTCAGTAACCACTCAGTATTAAAATTTCTCTATCATATAGATGTTTTTTTCTTTTGACTGTTTATTATTTTATTCAGAATCAAAATAAGGTTCATACATTGTGATTGGCTGAAATATTTCTTAAATACTTCTCTTTTAAAAAATTTTATTTTGAAATAATTTTATTTATTTATTTAATTTTTAAAATTTATTTATTTTTTATTGGTTATGAATACTCATGGGATACAAAGCAAATTGTCATCACTTGTGCCTAAGATGTGATGGCCAGATCCATACTGGCAGCATGCCCATTACCACAACTTGTGATTATACCCCATGTCCGCCATCCAATTATCCCCCCCATTATCCCCAACCGACCTCCCCATCCCCCTTTCCCCACTCCACTTTGTAACAACTGTAGGTATGTTCTCTTCCTCTGCAAGTCCAACACACCACTGTGGTCTTTCTTTCCTTCTTTCTTTCTCTCTCAGCTCCCACTTATGAGTGAGTACATATGGTATTTATCCCTTTGTGCTTTGATTATTTCACTCAACATAAGTTTCTCCAAGCTCATCCATGTTGTTGCAAATGGGAGAATTTCATTCTTTTTTATGGCAGAGTAGTATTCCATGGTGTATATATACCACATTTTTCTTATCCAATTGTCCATCAATGGAATTTAGGTTGGTTCCATATCTTGACTACTGTGATGAACATGGGAGTGCAGGTATCCCTTCGACATGATAATTTCCATTCCTTTGGGTATATACCCAGAAGTGGGGTTGCTGGATTGTATGGAAGATCTATCTGTAGTTGTTTAAGAAACCTCCATACTGTTTTCCATAGTGGTTGTACTAATTTACAGTCCCACCAACAGTGTAGGAGCATTCCCTTCTCTTCACATCCTCTTCAGCATTTGCTGTTCTCTGTCTTTTTGATTATAGCCAGTCTGACTAGGATGAGATGATATCTCAGTGTGGTTTTAATTTGCATTTCCCTGATGACTAGTGATGTTGAGCATTTTTTCATGTACCCGTTGGCCATTTGTATGTCTTCCTTTGAAAAATGTGTATTCAGTTCCTTTGCCCATTTTTTAATTGGGTTATGTGGTTTTTTACTGTGTAATTGCTTGAGTACTTAATAGATATATTATGGATATTAGTCCCTTGTCAGATGAATAGTTAGCAATAATTTTCTCCCACTCTGTAGGTTGTTGTTTCTCTGTTGATTGTTTCCTTTGCTGTGCAGAAGCTTTTTAGTTTGATATAGTCTCATTTGTTTATTTTTTCTTTTGTTGCTTGTGCTTTCAGGCTCATGTTCATATGGAACAACAAAAGATCCTGAATAGGCAAAGCAATCCTGAGCAAAAATAAATAAATAAATTAAGCCAGAGGCATAACACTACCTGACTTCAAATTACACTACAAAGCTATAGTAACCAAAACAGCATGGTACTGGCATAAAAATAGATACTTGGGCTAGTGGAGCAGAATACGGAACCCAGAAATCACCCCTCTGGCTTACAGCCATCTGACATTTGACAAAGGCAACAAAAACATACATTGGGGAAAAGATTGCCTCTTCAGTAAATGGTGCTGGGAAAATTGGATATTCATATGCAGAAGAATGAAACTAGACATGCACCTCTCACCATATACTAAAATCAACTCAAAATGGATTAAAGACTTAAACATAAGACCTGAAACTGTAAAATTACTAAGGGAAAATATAGGTGAAACACTTGAGGAACTAGGTCTGGTCCACAGACTTTATGAACTTGACATAATTTTAGATTTAAGAAAAAGTTACAAAATAGTTCAAAGCATTTCCTGATATTTCCCCCCAATGTCAACAACTTACTTAACAGTAGTACAGTCATGAAAGCCAAGAAGCCAACACTGGTACCATATTATTAAGTAAACTACAGACCTACTTAGAATTTCAACAGTTTTCCCCCTCAATATCATTTTTCTGTTTCAGGATTAGATCAAAATCCTGTGCTGCATTTAGGTTTCACTGCTTAGTCTCCTCCAACCTGACAATTCCTTAGTCTTCCTAGTCTTTCATAACTTTGACATTTTTGGTGAGTATTGGTCAGTTATTTTGTAGAATGTCACTCAGTGTAGTTTTTCTTTCTTTCTTTCCTTCCTTCCTTCCTTCCTTCCTTCCTTCCTTCCTTCCTTCCTTCCTTCCTTCTTTTCTTTTCTTTCTTTCTTTCTTTCTTGGCAGTTTGCTGGTACAGGGATAGAACCCTGGACCTTGGTTTTATCAGCACCACATTCTAAGTAACTGAGCTAATCCACCAGCCCCTCAATGTAGTTTTTTAAAGCAGGTTTTTTGAGACATAATTTACATACCATGTGGTTCACTCGTTTAAAGTGTATAATGCAAAGTTTTTTAGTATATTTACAGAAATGTGGAACTATCACTGGAATTTAATTTTAGTAATTTTTTTTATCATCCCCAAAGAATCCTTGTACCCATTAGCAGTCACTCTCCATTCCTTCCAACCCATTGCTATTCTTCTCCTCCACCAGCTTTAGGCAGCTACTCATCTACTCTGTATCTCTATGGATGTGCTTATTCTGGACATTTCGTATAAATGGTATAACATAATGTCTTTTTTTGTGCAGTTGTCTTTCATTTAGCTTAATGGTTTCAAGGTTCATTCATGTTGTGACATGTGTCAGTATTGCATTCCTTTTTATGGCCAAATAATAGTCCATCATATGGAAAAACCACATTTTGTTCATCAATTGATGGACATTTGGGTTGTTTCCATATTTTGGCTGTTAGGAATAATGCTGCTATGAACATTTGTGTAAAAGTATTTTGCATGGACATATGTTTTCATTTATCTTGGGCATCCGTTTTGGAGTGGAGTTGTTGGGTCATGTAACTAAATGTTTAACATTTTGAGACACTCTCAAGTTATTTTCCAAAGCAGCTATATCATTTCACATTCCCATCACCAGTGTATGGTGGTTCCAGTTTCTCCACATCCTGATTAATACTTGCTGTTATCTTGTCTTTTTGAACAGATCCATCCTCATTGGTATGAAGTGGTATTTCATTGTAGTTTTTTTGTTTTTGTTTTTTTAATTTTTATTGAGTCATAATTGATTATACATATTTTTTGGGCTCAACATTGACATATGTTGATCAAATCAATATTACTAGCATATATATTGTTACAAATCATACTTATTCTTTATGCCCCTTGTCCAGTCTCTCCCCGTCCCCCCTCCTTCCCCCCTCTCCCTCTAATTACCCTAGATTTCTTCTCTCCTTCTGAAAGAGTAATGGTTACTCTGTTGACTTGTTGCCTAGATGATCTGTCCAATGCTGAGAGGTGTGTTCAGGTCCCCCAATATTATCGTAGAGCAGATGCTTCTTCTGTCAGTCTAGAATGGGCTTTGTGGAGAGAAACATCCTCTTCTTTTCTTTGGTCTCTGCTGGTGACTCTCTTTGTGTCAGTGCACTCCAGTGGCTAGCAGACCACCTGTGTGGTGGTTGTGGCATCTAGCCGCTTTCGCGGCAGCCATGGTCATTGTGCTGGGTGTGGTGGGCCACCCACATGGAGGTGATGTTTTTGGCATGTTACTTGGTGCCTGGTTGTGGGGGGCTTCCAGTCCTCAGAGGCACTGGTTGTGTGCCTGGGCCAGAACTAATTTTTTGTCCTTTGCTTACTTCTAAAATGGGGTAACATCCTGTGGCAACCAGTACTTGAGCTGTGTGGTTTAGCTAAGTTGCTGCTTTGCTGCTGATTCCCGAGGGAAGGCTTTTTGTACAGCTCAGGTTTTAATGGTTGACTTTATAGGTACTTCTGGCTCTTCAGAGACCCAGTGCATGGGGGTTGTATAGAAACTCTGATTTGTTAAAGCACAAAATATTTTAATTTTTTTTTTTTTTTTAAAGATGACTGGTAAGGGGATCTTAACCCTCGACTTGGTGTTGTCAGCACCACGCTGTCCCAAGTGAGCTAACTGGCCATCTCTGTATAGGGATCCGAACCCATGGCCTTGGTGTTATCAGCACCACACTCTTCCAAGTGAGCCATGGGCTGGCCCTAAAGTATTTTAATTTTGATGAAGTCCAATTTATCTATCTTTTTGTCATTTGTGCTGTTGGTGTCATATCTAGGAAATCATGGCCCAACCTAAGATCATCAAAATTTACTCCTTTGTTTTCTTTTTTTCTTTTCTTTCTTTCTTTCTTTTTTTTTTTTTTTTGGCAGCTGGCATGTAGGGGGATCTGAATCGATGACCTTGGTGTTATAAGGCTGTGCTCTAAGCAACTGTGCTAACCAGGTAGTCCTCCTTTGTTTTCTTCTAAGATTTTCAGCTCTTACATTTAGGTCCATGATCCACTTTGAGGTAATTTTTGTGTGTGGTGTGAGGCAGGGATCCAAAGTCATTCTTTTGCCTGTGGATATCTAGTAGTCCAAGCACCATTTGTTGAAAAGACTATTCTTTCCCCATTTAATTGTGCTGGCCCCTTTATAGAAAATCAGTTGACTGTAAAATTAGGATTTATTTATGAACTCTTAATTTTATTTCATGATCTATATGTCTGTTCTTTTACCAGTACCATACTATCTTCATTATTATAGCTTTGTAGAAAGTTCTGAAATCAGGAAGTGTGAATCTACCAGCTGTATTTTCTTTCAAGATTATTTTGGCTATTTTAGGCCTCTTGAATTTCCATATGAATTTTTGAATCAGCTTGTCAATTACTGCAAAAAAAGGTAGCTAGGGCGCTGGACAGTTAGCTCAGTTGGTTAGAGTGCAGCCTTGTAGCACTAAGGTCAGGGGTTTGGATCCCCATACAGGCCAGCTGCCAAAAAAAAAAAAAAAAAAAAAAAAAGGCAGCTAGTATTTTGGTAGGAATTGCATTAAATCTGTAGATCAGTTGGGGAATATTGCCATATTCACAATATTAAGTTTTTCAAATCTTGAACATGGTATATATTTCTATGTATTTAGGTCTTCTTTAATTTTTTTCAGCAATGTTTTATAGTTTTCAATACTTCTTCAGTTTGTTTTGTGGCCTGCCAATTTTTTGTTTTATTTTGTTTTGTTTTGCAGCCTGCCCAGAACCTTTGACCTTGGTGCTTGGTGTTATCAGCACTGTGCTATAACCAAGTGAGCTATCCTGCCACTGCTACTTCTGTTAAGTTTATTCTTAAATGTCTCATTTTCAGATTGTTTCTTGCTAGTGTATATAAACACAATGCTTTTTGTATATTGATCTTGTATCCTGTAACCTTGCTGAACACATTTATTAGTTCTAATATATTTAGTGGATTCCTTGGGATTTTCTATTTACAAAATCACATCACTTGCAAATAGAGATAGTTTTATTTCTTCCTTCCCTATCTGGATGACTTTTATTTATTTTCTTGCCAATTTCCCTGGCTAACATTAAGTATAATGTTGAATAGAAGTAGAAAGAATGGACATTCTTGTCTTGCTGCCAATTTTAGGGGCAAAGGATTCAATCTTTTGCCATTTAGTATTATGTTTGCTGTAGGTTTTTCAAAGATACCCCTCATCGGATTGAGGAAGTTCCCTTCTATTTTTAGTTTATTGGGTATTTTTTTATGATGAAAAGTTTTGGATTTTGTTAAATGCTTTTTCTGTACCTGTTGAAATTATCATGTGGGTTTTGTTCCTTGTTCTATTAATATGGTATGTTACATTAATTGATTTTCTTATGCTATACCAACCTTGTATTCTTGGGATAAATCCTACTGTTCACAGTGTATAATCCTTTTTATATGTTACTGGATTCAGTTTGCTAGTATTTTGTTGAGGATTTTTACATCTATATTCATAAAGGATATTAGTCTGTAGTTTTCTTTTTTTATAACATAGCTGTCTGGTTTTAGTATCTAGGTAGTAATACTGGCGTCATGAGTGAATTATAAAATGTTACCTCTTCTTCTAATTTCTGGGGAAGATTGTGTAGAATTGATATTAATTCTTCTTTAAATATTTGGTAAAATTCACCAGTGAAGCTGTCCATGCCTATGGGAAGTTTTTTCAAATTATTAAAATAAATTTAGGTGTTTTTTTGATATTTTATCATGATTAAATTGAAGTTATACACCTTAAATTTCTTTTCATTGGTAGGTTCCCTCTTTCTCTCTCTCTAAAAATTTGCAATGTGTAAAAAATAACAACCCCAAGTTTTGAAAAAGGCAACATTTAATGGCTCATACTCAAAATGTGATTATGCAGCAAGATGATATTTTATATGCCTCTTAAGCATATCAATGACTAGGTCTGGTTGGTCAGATCATGATTTTTTCCCATAGTATGGAGAAGATTGCTTTGTTTGCCATTGAATCAAGAAACTAGAGTCAGGAAGAATGATGACATGATGTAGGGGAAAACCTAACCCCTGAGATCCTAGGGGATTGCGGCAAAAATAAAGGAGTGAAAAGAGGTGAGACATTGGCAAGAGGGCAGATGGTCAGATCTGTGTCCTTGTTTACCCTCTCTCGGTCCCAGTTGAGAGCTATGGACTACCATGAAGGAGAAAGCTTATCTGTCTTCGAGGTTGGTGTAAAGGTCAGAACTTCACAGTCCTCTGAATTGGTCCAGCAGATAGAAGTGTGTGAACTTGGGGAAGGGCTGCCTCTAACTGCTTGCTTCTGTGGAAGTTGAAGGACCTACCTTGTTCATATTGGTGGGCAGGGGTAGCTGAGCTGATGTATTCTGGTCCCTGCAGATGGGAGAGGATTGCTACTTGTTGCTGGGTTGACCTGGAAGTTGAGAAGTGCCCTCCATGTGTTTTAGCAGAATCAAAATATTTTATCACCCATTCATAAAAACATCTATTTCAGGATTCCATAGTTAAGATGGTTTGCTTTTGTTCAAAAGAATCTCATGGTGTGACTTATATAGGTGCTGAGAGGACACAAAATCACAAGCAGGCAATGAAAACTTACAATTTACTTAAAGAGACTCAATCTCAGGAATAATGACTGTATTAGTTAGGGTTCTCTAGCGAAACAAAAATAAGCTGTGATATAGAGGGTTTGAATAATGCAATCAATAGGTTCTATTTAATAGATGTACATATAAAAAGAAAGTATATATATACTTTTTAAAAAAAAGTCCTGAAACAATTATGAAATCAGTCATGCATTTAGCTGGAAAGAAAGCTTTATAAATCCAAAGTTTTAAATGTAAAGGTCATGCTCTCTAATGATAAACCAAGAAACTGGAAATTAATAATGAAAAGATAATGTTCTTATCCATAGATATTAAGAAACACTCTCCTAAATAGTCTTTAGATCAAAGAGGAAATAAAAATTGAAATTACGAATTGTCTATGAAGTAATGAAAAGGAGAATACCTTATTCTAAAGCCTATGGGAGGGGCTGGCCAGTTAGCTTAGTTGGTTAGAGCACAGTATTGTAACACCAAGATCAAGGGCTCATCTTCCTGTACCGGCCAGCCACCAAAAAACCAACCAACCAACCAACCTATGGATACAGCTAAAGCTGTTCTCAGAATAAAATTTCTAGAAAGACTGAGAAAACTTTAATTGAGAATTCAACTTAAAAAAATAAGAAAAAGAATAAGATAAAATAAATTAGGAGAGTATTAAGATGAAATCAGTATAAGATAATGAAAAAGATAAATGAAAATAATTTACTAGTAAGAAACTATGTCTTTGAAAATACCTAACAGAATTAAAACTTCTCGAACAGGGCAGTTGTCACATGGGACTTAAGGTGAGAGGATCGTCCCTTATGATATCAAAGCTTTATCACAGGCGGAGAGAAGCACAGGTGATATTTTGAATCTGTCAGTCCTGGATAGTTAAATTTCTGCTTCACGACATAACAAAGAGCCAGAGATCTCTGCAAAATGATTTATTGGGGCAAGTTAGCCAGCAGAGGTGGTGGGACCTGCTATGCAGTAGATGTAAGAGGGGCCTAGAACCACATGGTGGGACTGAGAGAAGCCAACAGAATGCAGGAAGGAGAAAATGTCTAGGACTGGATGAGACTGATCAGCGGGCTGAATTGGGATACATGGAATGCAGCAGCCCTGTGGTAATCTTTGGGGATGTGACAGTTGGTACTCTAGAATGGGTGAAGACCTGTCTGGTTCCTGGAGACCAAAAGCAGCTCCTGGCCAGGATCTGCAGGAACAGATAGACATTATGCCTAGGTGTTCCAGAGGACAATGACTGTGATGACAGAGGAGGCCAGCAAAAGTAGGTAGAGGCGGAAGAGCAGGGTGTCCATCATGAGGGTGAACTGCACCCACAGCTCTACCAAGTACTGCTTCTGGGCCTCCCGTTCCCGCTGGGACCCCGTTGATTCAGGGCACCCATTTGACCCTACCTCTCTGGGACCTGACACCGTCCCCACCAACTCTGCTGGCTCCTTCAGGTCTGTGGAGAGGACAGAGACTCAGCCATGGGCTGCGAAGGTCACCAGGGGAGGAAGGTGCAGGGGAAGGAAGACAGGTGCTGAGAACTGGAGGTTGGGAAGAAGAAGCGTGGGTGGTGCTGGCTTCCCTTACCAGGCAGGTGGGTGGGGGCAGGACCCATGTCCTTATTTTCCCTCTGGGGCACAGTGGGGCAGCATCTCCTTGGTCTGATGTAGTGCAGCAGCAAGGCTTGGAGCCACCGAGGCATAGGTGGGGGCTGGGTGGTGGCCAGGTGCAGCAGGTAGGTGATGAAAACGGTCTCCAGCAGGCTGATCACCATCAGGGACAGGCACACGGCAAAGTAGACACCTGGAGGAAAGGTGGGCCTGCGTGAGGGCCAGAGGCACCACCCAAGCCTTCTTTCCTCTCTTTCCATCCCAGCCTGGCAGGCACAGAGCCTCCTTATCCCAGCATATCTCTTTTCTCTGAGCTCTTCGCCAAAGTTCCCACCCTCCTCTTTCCAAAAGCTGGAGGAGCCATACTAATGAGGGGGGTGCCATTTGTGGGGAGCAAGTCATTCATCACGAGCAGGAAGACATTGTAGCCCAGCAGAAGGGTTATCTTGAATGGGGCACGGTTTTCGCTTTCTGCTGGCAGGTAGAAGCTGAGGGCGTCGATGGCAACCAGAAAGCTACTGGGCACCAGAAGGTTTATGATGTAGAGGCTGGGCCTGCGCCTGATGGTCACCTGGTGGGGAAAAGAGGGAGGGAAGTGCATATGGGATTTGGAGGTAACCCAGAATCCTGGAATTGCAGTTCACTTCCAGGAATAGCAGTGGTTTTCTTTCTGCCTTTTTCATTGGTCTGATATCACCCTAGGATATGAAGCTTGTGGAAGGCAGCTTCATAATCTGGCATAGAACCTGCCGAGAAGGAGTTAAGCCAGAGCCGTGAACTTTAGGAAGGAGAGTGAGGCTGGGCAGCGTGGAGAGAGGGTTCCTGCCTTAGGCAGAACTGGTGAGATTGAGAGACCCTGAAACTTGGGAGACAGCCATTTGGTGGAGATTCTATGCAAGTGCATAAGCAAGGAAGGAAGGAGAAGTGAGGGCCTCTGAGCTCACATAGAATGTGATCTGATCATACAGGTTGGTGCCCACAGACATCTTTGGGGTTGCCTTCTTCATGCTCAGGAGCTCCCACTCTCCATAGGCCTGAACGATCTCCCGAGACACGTCTGTTATTTCCCACACTTCCTTCTCCATGCCGAGCACCATGTATTCCACTAAAAGGGAGAAGCATCCAAATCATTTTTCAAGGATGTCATTTCCCGGTGGCTCTTTTTCCATCCTTTCATTCAACCAATATCTCTGAGTGCCTACCACATGCCAGGAACTTTGCTGGGAGCTGGGGATAGCAATGAACAGGACAGACTTGGGTTCTGCCTTTATGGAAAATATTTAAGCATCCACAGACCCTTATTCTTTGGCCCACGCATACTCCTCTGCCAGCATTTACTCATGGTTTCTTTACATTTTTCTCTGTTGCTTTATTGGTTACTCTTATTCATGTCATCCCTGATACCCCACTGCAACTTACCTGTGTAGAGGAATGATCTGAAGGTGAGTGTGCAGTTCTGCTGGTCAAAGGGGAAGTAGAAGATGTCCAGGTTACACACACTGGACACCTTCATGGGTTTATTAAACTTGATGCGACCTTCATTACTCACATACAGTGTGAGGTCTTTTGGGGTCTTATCCACATCAATGCTGTAAGAGAGGTGAGGTGGGAGGCAGGTGCTGTGATTTTCTCATCTCTCTGGTCATTTCTCAGTCATCTAAGACCACTTACAGTGGCCCCAATGGCAGATTATGAACTCTCCTGACACCAGGAGATGGGGCTTCTCTCTGGCTTTCCCCAACCCTTGATACGCACGACTCAACGATGAAAATGTCTGGGAGCCACAGGTTCCTGGCTGCTATACTGAACTTCGCGATGCCCTTACACTCCACTGGGTTCCAGCTGATAAATGGATTATCCCAGACCTACAGCCCAGGTGGAAGAGAGGTGAGAGACTGATATGTATCAGGGTTATTATCTCTTGCCCTTTGATTTCTTTTTTAAAAAAGAAGTTATAAAATATTTCAAGCATATAGAAAATATGTAAAATAATACAATAAAGGGCCAGCCCATGGCTCACTTGAGAGAGAGTGATGCTGATACCACCATGGCCACGGGTTTGGATCCCTATATAGGGATGGCTGGTTACCTCACTTGGGAAAACGTGGTGCTGACACCACCAAGTCAAGGGTTAAGATCCCTTTACTGGTCATCTTAAAAAAAATAATAATAATACAATAAACATCTGTATATGAACCACCCAACTTAGTGCAGTCTTAAATTCTTTATATATTTACTTTTTTTCCCCCAAGAAATCAGAAGTACAGATAAAATTGAGCCTCCCTGTGTCCATTTCTTCATGAATTTTGATCCGTCTGCTCTCTCACTTCAGTGGAAAATTACTTGTGATCAGGGTAATTCTCTCCTTTTTACAGTAGGAATGAGATCTAGAGTGGAAAGATCAGAAATTCAGCCTTTCTGGGCTAGAATTTCCTCAGTGTGAAATAAGGGTAGTGGTGAGTATCAAATGAAGTAGGGTATGTGACAGGATATTGTAAACTAATGTTGTTCAAATGCTCTCATGTATTAGTATATCTAGCAAGGACTTAACTGTCTTACAGGCACCGTTCACTGGTCTTTACTGAAAGGAGAACTTGAACAAGCCCTTGGGTTTTTTGAGACCCAGAGCAGTAGCGGTCTTCCTCTCCTTGGTGGGTGCCATCTCCTTTTGTCTTTGTGGTGACCAGCTCTCCTTTCCAAGGCTAGCAACCTTCTCTGGAAAATGTTTTCAAGGATTGTCCAGCGTTGGGTGGGCTTGTCTAGTCTTGGGGCACTTTTTTTGCCAGCAGCTGTGATTTGTTTGTTTAATATGCATAGAGCCACAGCCAGAATGGGGACTCGAAGCATGTTAAGTTAAGGTTTGTGTGAGGTAGTGCTACAAAACCTCATGTTGCATACCAAACACCTGGGGATCGCCTTGAAATGCAGATTCTGATTCAGTAGTAGGGTGACTAACTTATCCTGGTTTGCCAGGAACTTTCATGGTTGTATCGTTGAAAGTCCCATGTCCTGAGAACTCCTCAGTCTTGGGCGGGCTAGGATGGTTGGTCCGCTAGGTGGAGCTCAAAATCGAGTGCATTTCTAATAAACTTTCAGATGGTAAAATCAGCTAGTGCTTCTGGTCCAGGGACCACACTCTGAGAACAACGTTAGGTGATTGTGACTATCTATTCCCTGCTCCTTCCTTCCCTCCAACTAGTCTTTTCAAGTTGGAAACTTAGTTCATTTACTTTCATCCTCCACCCCCCACCATGTTTTCTAATCAATACACTTAAGATATAAATTTTTCACTGGATTATGCTTTGGTTACATTTCATAGACTTTCATTGTAGTGCTTTACATTTCTAATTACTTCATAATTTCTATCTAATTGTTTTATTTTCCATTTAGCCCAAAATATTTCTAGGTTTGATTTTAAATTCCCAAGAAACAAGGTTAATTTCTATTTACTTGTATTGCGTTGTCATCAAAGAACGTGATCTAGATAATTTCTGCTTTCTCAGTTTTGTTGAGACTTCCTTTGTGGCCAAAAATATGCTCAGTTTGGGGAAATATCCCACGTGTGTCAGGAAAGGTTCTGCATGTTTATTGGCGCAACATTTGGTATGCTTCTTAATTGTGCTGTTAAAAATCACAATATTTTACTCTTTTTTAACTGATTTTTGAAAGCAGTATATTGAATCTTCTCACCATTATGGTAGATTTTTCAATTTCTCCTTCATGTGTTTCAAAACTATGCTAGGAATATAATGGATCATAATTTTTATATCCTTGTTTAAAAACCTTTTTGACTCTAAATAAAGGGAGAGAATAAAGTGTTGGCCATACCATTTCCAGCCACAGGAATGATGACAAGAGCTGTAGCTGTTCATCCTGCCAAAAGAATTTCCTGTGTCCAGCATGCTGCCAGTAAGAAGTCTGTCCATCCCTCTTCACCCACTTCTCCATCTTTGTTTACCAGCCCTCAAGGTATGTAAGGGCAATGCTGTGATTAAAGCTAGTATTACAGGTTGAAGACAAAAGCTCGATTAACACTGGAGCATTAGGCTGTGGGCAGGACAGTTCACAGCAGGACTGGAGTAAAGGAGAGCTTCTCAGCCATGGCTGTACATGAGAATAACCTGAGAAGTTTAAAAACACCATGCCCAGGTCCATCCAGTGAGAACCTCTGGGAGTGGATCCTGGGCAATGGCATGCAGCCAGGGTAGAGGATCACAGGGTGAGAAGAAAGAAAATTCTCCTTCACGTGCTGTCATACCTCACCTACCACAATGGACAGAGCTTCTCTGAGAATCACCAGGCAAATGCCACATAGCAATGGTGGAGGAAGCTGCAATGTGGTTAAGGGCTTGGGGGTCACCTTGCCATGGGCTGGGAAAAAGTTAAGGGCACCAAGGAGGTTTAGAGGGGTCGGCACTCACCACATCTAGGATTGCAGACATCGTGAAGGAGATGTTTACTCTTGTGGGGACGCTGATGTCGGTGACTGGACGGAAGGCCTTTCTCTCAAACACCGGGTTCAGAATAGAGGGATCCACCCCATAGTGGTCAAACCCTGAGCAATTGATGGTGAAAGTACTGCCCCTTCCTGTAGTGGACATCAACGCATGAGATAAGGAGAGAACTCCCCTGTTCCCTTATGAGAGGGGCCCTAGGGCGGGGACTGGGATAGTCTGTGATGACAGCTAGCATTTGTAGAGCGTTGAGTATGTGTCAGGTATATTCTAAGCCCTTTAAATAGATGACCACATTTAATCCTCCCAGTCCCCCATCAGGTTGATACTGTTTTTATCTTCATGTCATAAAGGGGTTAGCTAAAGTGTGATAGGGGAAGTAGCTTCCCAAAGTCAGACAGACAGTGAGAGGCAGAAGGTGGACTTAGTCTGAACCTGGGTTTGTCTACTGTTGCTGTTCTGTATGCCTCCCGGGATGCGATGGAGACAGGGGGACGGGACACTGAGAGGGTGCAGATGCTGGGCGCTTCCTGCCAGGGCCAAGGAGGAAGGGCTGGGCTGGAAGGCAAATGATGGGAGCTGATGTGGTGAGCTGAGTGAGGGCTCCGGCTTCCTTTCTAATATTTCTGTCTTCATGCAAAGGATGCCCAAATGTGTATGCAAACTGGGCCCCAGGACAGTGCTGTCCATCTGATAGGATTGCAGTCCCAGAGCCCCAAAGAGAACACACCTATTTTCACCTTGACTGCCCCAACCTTCCTTCTCCTTACTTTGCTACTCAACCCTATTATCAGCTCTCTAGTTCCAGGCTTTTGAGGTGTTCCCTCCCCTCTCTTCTGACTAATAAAGATTTCAATTTTCTACTGGTGGAAATTTGTTGGAGGAGCAACAACCTAGAATGAGAAAGATGGCTGATGACCTCTGTGCCAAGGACATCAAGCCTTATCTATTCCCAAGTCACAGTGTTTTCCAGGCAAATCCTTGAATCATTCTATGAGCAGTGAATAGTCACTTGTCAATCCCGGTCTGCAGGTGCCCAGAGGAGCTTGTAGAATGTTTTCTACCACCTAGACCAGGTGTGCAGTTTGTATCTCTTCCCTGTACTGGCCTCTACAGCCACCTCTGCTTCAGTCCTCTCCTGTGCCCCCTTATCCAGAAATCATGTGACAACGTAAGGTGGAGGCATGACATTTATTGGCACCTACCAAATTCCAGGCAATGTGCTACACGCTTTCTCTCACTGAATCCTCACCATCGTGCAAGATAGGTCCTATTTTGCAGATAAAGAAACTGAAACTCAGAGAAGTTAAGCAACTCATTCAAAGTTACACGAATAGCAAAGTGAAGGACCAAGATCCAAACCCAGGTCTATCTGTCTCCAAATCCCATGTTCTTTCCAGTAAACCATGCTCCCTTCCTGGAAGAGAAGCGCACTCTGTTTTCACCCCGCACCTACTGCCCTCTGGCACCTTACTTAACCTAGAGCACTTGGATCCAAAAGGTGAATGGGGAAGTTATGACTAAAGCAGGTGGGCACTTTGCTACAGGGGGATGGGTTTCATACCTGCAGAGAGAAGGAACTATGCCTGTGGGGAGGAAGGTGAGAGAACATAGACGCTAAATGAAGGAGAAGACAGTTGTGGGTGATTTGAGGGAAGAAAAATAGAAATACTCTTACATGGCATGTAACTGGAAGGGGATTTCCTCTATTTCAGAGAACGAGAGTCTATTTGGACATCATGGAAGTATAGTTATGAAATAACTATGTCCATTTTAGAGAATCTCTAGGCACTGGAGGTGTGAGAGAAGTTGCTAGGTGTTCTACCGGAGAGGGCTCCTCTTTCTTCCCCCGTTGTGCCTTTTCTTACCTTGAAGCAGAAGAGCGAGAACGAGGTAGAAGGGAGATCTCTCCCTGTGGAGCTTGCTTCCTTCCATCTTCGTTGTCTAAATTCTTCTGTGAGTGTGTACCAGGTCCCAGGAATTCTGAGATTAAAGGAGCAAAGGCCACACCTGGTGTCTAACTTTGAATACTGATAGCATTGGTTGACCACTGACATTTGTAACCTTCCTGGACAGAACGTCTGTTGTCTTGTTCTTGCCTATGCCTTGAGGTTTAGTTTGCTTTTAGGACTCTCTTAGTTTAGATATTTCACTACGACGTATATAGTTGTAGACTATATTGATGGTGTTCAGACCTTGGTGTCTGAAGATTCATCTCTTCACTTCTGGAAACGTCTCAGATGTTTAAAAATACTGTATTTCCTCTATTTTTCTCTGATTAGACATATGTTGGATACTTTCCTTCTATCTTACATACCTTTTAATCTCTTTTATTAGTTACCTATTGCTGTTGTAAGAAATCACAAACTTAGTGGCTGAAAGAAACACTATTTATTATTTTAGAGCTCTGTAGGCCAGAAGTCTGGAGTAGGTCTCACTGGGTTAGAATCAATGTGTGGGCAGGGCTGCATTTCTTCTGGAGGTTCTAGGGGAGAATCCATCTCCTTGCCTTTTTCAGATTTTGAGGACTGCCTGAATTCCTGGGTTCATTGTCCTGTTCCTCCACTTTCAAACCAGCAACATTGGGCCAAACTTTTCACACTGCCATTTAATCTCTCTGGTTCCCATTTTCTTCTCTTTCTCCTTTACTCATGAGGACCCTTGTGATTATACCGGGTCCAGCCGGATAATCCAGGGCAGTCTCCCCATCTCAAGGTCAGCTAATTAGCAACCTTAATTCCATCTGCAACCTTCATTACTCCTTTCCCATAAAACCGAACATATGCACAGGTTCCAGAGACTAGGACATGGGTGTCTTTGAGGGGCCGTTGTTCTACCCAGCACACCTCTCTTTCTTATTTTTCACCTCTTTATCTGTCCCTAGTGATATTCTCAGGTCTAGCTTCCAGTCAACAAATTCTTTTCTCAGCTATGTTTCAACTGCCATCTAATCTGTCCATTGAGTTTTTAATTTCAATGGTTATATTTTCATATGTAGAAGTTTTATATGGTTCTTTTAAAAAATCCATTTGTTCTCTTTTTTTCTTTCTCTTTTTTGTTTCTTGGTGGCTGGCTGGTGTAGGGATCAATCCCTGGACTTTTTTGACATTAACTTTTTTGGTTGCTATAAACTCTACATAACTTAGAACTCTAAGCCTCACCCATTCCCAACTGTACAATTCAGTGGTACATTTACAATGTTGTGCAACCATCACCACTATTTCCAGAACTTTTTCATCATCCCAACCAGGAACTCTGCAGCCATTATATTCCACCCCCCATTCCATTCCTTCCACCCCCCAGGCCCTTTACTTGTATTCTACTTTCTGTCTCTATGAATCTTACTACTCTAGGTACCTGCTATAAGTGGAATCATACAATATTTGTTCTATTGTGTCCAGTTTTGTTTTTTTTTGTTTTTTTTTTCCAGCTTGGCATTATGTTTTCGAAGTTCATCCAGAATTTCATCCCTTTTTAAGACTGAGTATATCCTATTGTATATACTACGTTTTGTTTATCAGTTCATCTGTTGATAAACATTTGGTTCTATTTTACCTTCTGGCTTTTATAAATAATGCTACTATGAACTCTGGTGTACAAGTAGCTGTTTGAATCCTTGCTTATTTAATGCTTTGGGTATATCCCTAGAAATGGAATTGCTGGGTAATATGATAATTCTTTTTAACTTTTTAAAGAACAGCATCAAACTGTTTTCTCATAACCCTTTTCCATAGCAGCTATCCAATTTTACATTCCCACCAGCGGTGCACAAATTTTCCAATTTCTCCAAATCCTCACTAACAGTTGTTATTTTTCATTTTTTGAATAGCCATCTTAATGGGTGAGAAGTGCAAATATTAACTTTTCCCCTATTTTTTTTATTGTTGTAAAATGCACATAAATTGACCATCTCAATGATTTAACTGTGCAGTCAGTGGCAGTAAATATACTCATGATGTTGTGCAGCCATGGCCACCATCCACCTCCGTAACTCTTTTCATTTTGTGAAGCTGAGACTGCACACCCGTTAAACACTAACTCCCTATTCCTCCTCTCCCCAGCCCCTGGCAACCAATTTTCTACTTTCTGTGTCTAATTTTGACTACTCTAAGCACCTTTTGTATGTGGAATCATGCAGTATTTGTCTTTTTGTGACCAGCTTATTTTACTGAGCACAATGTCCTCAGGTTTTATTCATTTTGTAGTATATTGCAGAATTTCCTTCCTTTCTAAGACTAAAAAATAATCCTCTGTATGTATGTACTATATTTTGCTTATCCATTCATCTGTTGATGGATACTTTTGTCGTTTCAACATTTTGGCTACTGTGAATAATGTTGCTATGAACATAGGTATGCAAATGTCTCTTCCAGACCTTGCTTTCAATTCTTATGGGTATATACCAGAAGTAGAACTGGTGCATCATAAGGTAATCCTATTTTTAACTTTTTGAGAAACCACCATACTGTTTTCCACAGAAGCTCTACTATTTTACACTCTCACCAACAGTGCATAAAGGTTTCAATTTCTCCACATCCTCACCAACACTGTTTATTTTCTGTTTTGTTTATTTTTTTTCAATAGTGGCCAGTCTCGTGGACATAAGGATGGCTCATTGTAGTTTTGATTTGCATTTTCCTAATGAGTACTAGTGTTGATCATCTTTTTATGTGCTTATTGGCCATTTGTACATCTTCTCTGGAGAAATGTTTATTCAAGTCCTTTGCTGTTTTTTTTTTTTTTTTGGTGGTTGGCCAGAAGGAGATCCCTTGACCTTGGTGATACCAGCACCACACACTCCCAAGTGAACTAATTGGCCAGCCCCCCTTTGCCCATTTTTTAATTGTTTGGTTTTCTTGTTCTTGTTATTGATGTTAAGTTTTAGAAATACTCTGTTTATTCTGGATGTTAATCTTTTATCAGATATATGATTTGCAAATATTTTCTCATATCCTGTGGGTTGCCTTTTCATTCTCTTTATAGTGTCTTTTGATGCACAAATTAAAAAATTTTTTATGAAGTCAGATGTGTCTATTTTTTCTTTTGTTGCGTGGGCCTTTGGTGTCATATCCAAGAAATCATTGCCAAATCCAATGTTGTGAATCTTTTGCCCTGTGTTTTCTTCCAAGAGTTTTATTTTTCTAGGTTTACATTTAGATCTCTGATCCATTTGAGTTAATTTTTGTATATGGGGTCCAGCTTCATTCTTTTGCATGTGGATATCCAGTTTTCCCAGCACCATTTGTTGAAAAGACTGGCCTTTCCCCATTGAATGGTTTCGGCACCCTTGTCAAAAATCATTTGGCCACCTATGTAAGGGTTTATTTCTGGATTCTCTATTCTATTTCATTGTCAATATGTCTATCTTTAAGCCAATACCACATTGTTATGATTACTAGAGCTTTGTTGTAAGTTCTGAAATCAGAACTGTGAGTCCTCCAGCTGTATTTTTCTTTTCAGAGTTTTTTTTTGATCTTTGGGGTCTCCTGAGATTCCATATGAATTTTAGGATGGGGTTTTTTATTTCTGCAAAATATGTCATTGGGATTTTGAATGGGATGACACTGAATCTGTTGACTGCTTTGGGTAGTATCAACATTTTAACAAATTTATGTCTTCCTATCCATGGACATGGGATGTTTCTATTTATATATGTTTTCTTTCATTTCTTTTAACAATGTTTCATAGCTTTCATTGTACAAGACTTTCACTTCTTTGGTTAAGTTGATTCCTAAGTATTTTATTCTTTTTGATGCTATTGTAAATGGAATTGCTTTATAAATTCCTTTTCTGATTGTTCATTGTTAGTTTACAGAATTGCAACTGATTTTTATTTGTTGACTTTGTATCCTGCTACTTTGCTGAATTCATTTATTAGTTCTGATAGTTTTTTTGGTGGGATCCTTAGGGTTTTCTACATGTAAAATCATATCATCTACCATCAGATAATTTACTTCTTCCTTTCCAATTTAGATGCCTTTTGTTTCTTTTTCTTGCCTACTTGCTCTGGCTAGAACTTCCAGGGCTATGTTGAATGGAAGTAGTGAAAGCAGGCAGGCATTCTTGCTTTGTTCCTGATCTAAGAGGAAAAGTTCAGTCTTTCACAACTGAGTATGAAGATTGCTGCAAGTTTTTAATGTATGGCTTTTATTATGTTGAGTTAGTTTTATTTGTCGTTTGTAGAGTGTCTTTGTCATAAAAAGGTGTTGAATTTTGTCACATGCTTTTTCTGCATCAGTTGACATGACCATGTGGTTTTCTTTCTTCATTCTGTTAATGTGGTATATTACATTGGTCAATTTTTGTATGTTGAACCACTCTTGAATTCCTGAAATATATTCTGCTTGGTTATGGTGTATAATCTTTTTAATATGCTACTGAATTTGGTTTGCTAGTATTTTTTGAGGATTTTTGCATCAATGTTCTTAAGGGATGTTGGTCTGTAGTTTTCTTTTCTTGTAGTGTCTTTGTCTGGCTTTGGTATCAGGGTAATGCTGGCCTCTTAGAATGAGTTAGGAAGCTGGAACATATTTATTTTATAATCTCTTTCAGATTATAAAATCTTGGTATACTAACTGTTTTGCTAACTTTGTCTCACTGTGGTTTGTTCCCTCATGTGATTTGTAATACTTGATTGTATATTCATCTTTGGTGGAAGTTCATTTCTGTGGGAATTTCAGATGCTTTGTGTTGTGAAGTTTCCCTACAGAGAAAATTTTTATTTGCTTCTTCCATGGCCTTTGAGATTTTACCAGTTATAGGCATTTTGTGTGTGTGTGTGTGTGTGTGTGTGTGTGTGTGTGTGTTAATTTTTAAGAATCCCATATGATATGTTTAGTGTAAATTCAGATTCCACACCAATATGTGACACAGGCTTGTTGTTTCAATTCCTTGTATATGACTTTTTCCACCCATCTCTGGCCCCAAGTCTTTGGCTGCATTTTGGACTCCGAGACTGAGGAAGTAGTAGCAGATGGCCAGCTCAGAGACATATTAGTCTGCAGTCTGGTTGCTAATAATGTCAGAAGATGTATGATAGAAATCTTTTTATAAAATATATATATATACATTTTTAGGTAATTTTGAGATCATCTATTATAATCTTTCATCTAATGTAGTTTTCTTCCCTATATTTCCTTGATTAGTGTTCATCCAGCCTGTGGTTTAATATTAATATGTCCAGTGATACTATCTCAGAATGTCTTAGATTATCCCATTTTATCACTGAACAAAATGACTAATTACTGAAAGTTTTTTTTTTTAATCCAAATTTGAATCCCTGTACTTATACCACTGGTATAATTTCTGTCCAGTAGAGAGCAAAGAATAAGTTAATATGTTATATAATATGTATAAAAATAAGTTGTCTTCTGCATCATGCCTCTCTAATATTTCAAGACAATGATCATGTGTAATGGAGTAATCTTTAAAAATATTAAATCTACAGAATTGTCAGTCCTCACTGTTCCTTCCCATCTCTTACCCTCCCTCCCGGGGGAGGCAAAAGCTACTTGCAGAAGAACATGACTTATGGAAAATTTCTGCAGCGGTTGCAGGAGACTAAATCCTGCTCCTTCTGGTCTGATGGAATCTGGGGAAAAGGAGAGGCGAGAAAGAGGGAGAGAAGGGAGTAAATGATCACATTCATGTATGATCACAAACACACACACACACACCTTTGACTCTGCGGAAAACTGAGTGTGTGTGTGTGTGTGTGTGTGTGTGTGTGTGTTGGGAGGGGGTTATATAGGTTGAGAGAAAAGCCAAAAGCAGAGAAGAGTTGTGCTCCACTACTCATTTGGGTCCCTGAAAAGGAACTGACATTCCTTGTGGCCCCAGACCAACATGTGGAAGCTGCTGGATGATAAAAACAGAGGTGCAGAGTGGTTAGGCAGAGAGAGGGCCTGAGTTAGCACTCCTGCACTTCCCTCGGTCCCCATGAAGTGTGGAAAGACACCAGAAATTCCTCTGGGTCCTGAGTGGAAGGGGGATGGATGCTGCCTTTAGATCCCACAGAACTGCTGTGGGGCTGGTGTTGGTTGAGGCAGTTCTGCAGTGGAGGCTGTGGAATGGACTGTCAAGGCCAGATGGAGGCCCTGGATGAGGCTCAGAGGCGTCTGCAGCAGCAGATTGATGAGGTGGGACCAATACAGCCAGGGAAAACTCTTTCAGAGCCAAGAGTCAGACTGAGAATTCACCAGTGGCCAATAGTAAGTAGTGGGCACCAGCAGAGCATCCAGCGACCAAGAGAAAAGGGACATCACAGTGACAAGGGAGTTTAGAGGGCTCCCAAGGACCTGCACATACCACTCAGAGGCTCCTTCTCTATGGCCATGAGGTCACAAAAGTACCTCCCCATATCACTTTGAGAATCTAGTGAAAGCTCAGAAAAATGTACATGTGCACTAAATTTTGCATGCAATTTTAATAGGTCCATAGACCACAGACACCAGTTCAAGAACTTCTTCTCAGAATCAGTTAAAGAACTATATCAAAAAAGAAGATGGGCTTATTTTGGCATACTTATTGGATACAGTGAACTAGGGATCTGTTTAAATGTAATCTGTTTTCAGTTCCATTTAAGAGTTTTGCTCAAGATTGAGGTCAAACTTTCTCAGTCTAATGTTTTTGAAATCTACCGTTTTCCCAAATTTTAGATATCAGGAAAATGTTTGCATGTTCGTCAGATAACTCTTATTTTCTCCATGATTTTGTGAATATTGCTAATTATAGTCCTGCAATTACATCTGCAAGGTCTTTTATTAACCATTGGTGAAAGTCATTTAGGCTTGGAGATATAAAATCTTAAATTAGCTGGATGACCTCTTCCTCTCTCTTTATATTTGTTGTTGTCTTAATTCTCTCGGTCATTTTTGATTATCCTTTTCCAATCTACTTAATTATTCTACTTAATGGAAGACAAAAATCTCTTCCCCAAGGACAAATCTTTCTCTTTGTACATATTCAGTTCTGAATTTCTCAAGACTATATGGTTGAAAAAATATTGAACTTGGAATCACAACACATGCGTTCAAATCCTGCTTCCATCATATACTGGCTTTTTAATTTGGGGGAAATCTCTTAAACCCTGAACATTTTATCTCATCTTCAAAATGGGATAATAACATCCACTTCACATGTTTTCAATGGTAATTAACAGAGATAACATTTGAAAAAAAGTTAGCACAGTGCTGGACACGTCGTAGGTACTGAGTAATGTTCTCCTTCCTCGTTTCAGCATTATTCTCAAGCATCAACTTATTCTGGCCATTAGACTTCCTGCACTGTTCTTACAAGTTCATGCTGCTCTTTTGTTTCTGTCCTTGTCTGTGAGTCCCTTCTCTCTTTTGCATAAATCCACAGGACTATTTTATCTGTAAAGCCCAGGAGACACAGTACACAATACCGGAGAGATTTCTAATGGCCTACTAAATGCTTGAGATTTGGTGAAAAATTATTGGCTCCAAAATATCAAAAGAAAACTGTGAAATCAAAAATTAATAAATATTTAATTAAATGTCAAAAAATATGGGCATTGTCAGCTAGCCAATTCAACTTTTACATTGTTAAAAATAGTCCCACAGGTCTTGTTAGCCTTAATTCTGGAATCCGGAACGTTCTTAAAATGAAATTTTTTTATTAGTTTGGGGTGAACTCATTTGGAAGCACCACCTAATCTGAACTAACATGAAGCTATTTATGATCTGCATTTATCCCCCTTACTGTGAATATTCATACTTTTCCCCCCCCAGAAATATAAATGTTTTTGATTATGGGTACTGTACTGTTCCAGACTCCTGTGGAAATATTACTTCACACACGGTACATGCAGCCTAATATTGTTCTAAAATCTGAAAAATTTTGAATTCCAACAGCATATCTGCTCAAGGGGATCAGATAAATTGTATCCTTGTGTAAGTAATATGTGGGAGGGGAGTACCTTTTCATATGTTTCTATAATGTGTATTAGGGGGAGATTCTAAAAGTTAGTGTGCCTCTGGCCTACAAAGGTCTCAAAAGGATACTGTAAATCCCTCACAGCACTGAGAGCATGGAAATCAGGTCCTTTTAAAATAACCTCTGAGTAATAAATGCATGAAAATGTATTCAACATCATTAGTCATTAGGGAAATGCAAATTAAAACACAATGAGACCATCTTATGCTCACTAGAATGGCTGTAATAAATAAGACAATAACCAATGTGTATGAGGATATGGAGAAGTTGGAATCCTCTGCATTGCAGGTAGGAATGTAAAATGTTGAAGTCACTTGAAAAACAGTTTGGAAGTTCCTCAAAGAGTTAAAAATAAAACTACCAGACAAGCCAGCAATTCCAGTTCTAGGAATCTGCCCAAGAGAGAGGAAAACATATAGCCTTGCACATGAGTGTTCGTAGGAACATTGTTCATAATAGCCAAAATCTGGAGATAACCTCTGTTCATCAAATGGCAAACAGATAGACAAAATGTGAGATATTCATATGATGGAAGACTACTCACCAATAAAAAGAAATGAACTACTGACACACGTTACATCATGGATGAACCTCAAAAACATTATGCTAAGTGAAAGAAGCCACATACCAGAAACCTCATATTGTATCATTGCATTTATATGAAATGTCCAGAAAAGGCAAATCCACAGACAGAAAGTAGATTAGTGGTCATCTCGACCTGGATGTGGGACGTGGGTTAACTGTAAATGGGCATGAGGGATCTTATTGGAGAATGAAAATGTTCTAAAACGGATTTATGGTAATGATTGCACCACTTGGTAAGTTATTAAAAATCATTACATTGTACACTTGAAATAGGTAAATTTTATGGTATATAAAATACTTCAATAAAGCTTTTTTGGGTTTCTTTTTTTTTTTTTTTTGAGGCTGGTGGGTACAGGGATCAAACCCTAGAACTTGGTGTTATCAATACCATGCACTAACCAACTGAACTAACCAGCCAGCAACACAATGTTGTTTTTTAAAGTGCCTCTTAGTTTAAAAAATATAATCAATTAAAAATTACAAGGAAGGAATGAAAGGTCTTCCTAATATGTTTTTCCTTAAACGTGTAAGCCCCAGTTTCCTAATCTGCAAAATGAGCTTAATAATAGTACCTGCCTCTCTAGTTTAGTGTGATACTTCTATGAGATAATGCTTGTAAAGCATTTAGTACAGTGCCTGGCACAAACGAAGCAATGAATACATATTAGCTGTAGAAAAAAATTTGTGTTTCAATGGAAAACTATGCATCATCTCTAGCATACCCTCAGGGCTATCTGATTCTAGCCCTACTTACAGTCTTTGAGTTTTTGTGCAACTCTTTTGAAAATTGTAGGTAACTAATAGATATGTGAATTCTGTGCTGTCTGGTAGAGATTTAGTTAACTTCCTCCCTCCCTGTAGGAGAAATCAGTTTTTGTCTCCACTGGCAATTCATCTCAACATTCCTCTCCTCCATATAAATGTGTGCTTTTTTCATTTTTTCTTTGAACCAGTTATAACATCTGCTTGGTTTTCTCCTACCATATGATTAAAATAAAATCTTTAACATAGGTTCATTTTCATATCTGTGTAAAAGTCATGATTTTACTTTTTTCTGAAATTACCTTAGATTTCTTTTGTAGTTCCCACCAAGATGCCTAGTGGACTCACCTGACAGAGCCAAGTAAACTTTGTCAAACTCATGAGCAGCATAAGCCTGGGTACATCTTTTCTTGGTTCCCAGAAGTGAATCCAAAGAGGCCATAGAACTTTGCTGACTCTGTTTTTTCAAATTTAATTTTTCTCTCTACTTATTTTGTTTTTGGTTTGTTTATGGCTGATAAATTATTCCCCATTGGAAATTTGGTTTTATGGTCTATTTGATGATTTCTGTAAATCTTGTCCCTGTTGGGTGAAAGATGACAGAGACTCTGGTTTATTGGTCTTTTCTGTTTGCGTGTCTACTTATCTATTTTGAGCTCAAATCAATTAAGTACTTATATCCCATGGGAAGAGAACACCTCTTTGATATGGACCATTGAGTTCTGTAATTCTGTGTTTACTCTTGAACTATGGCTGAAACAAACAAAAAGTTATAATTATTATACATTAATGAGATTGTACCAGGAGCAACAGTGGCAAAGAGGTTCAATTTTGTATACAAGGTAACGAGATGTTTATGTTTATGTTTTTGTTTATTAAAGAGAAAAGGAAACAGTTTTGTCCTATAGTAAAATGGCTGGTTGTTTTACAATGAGAATGAGAAGGGTGAGAGACAAACCTGAATGGACATATGAGGTTGCAGAAAATTTGCAGAAGAGAACTTTACTCACCTTGGATTATAGTATGTGCAAATAATGTCTGAAATGTTAGAAAATGTGTCAAGATCTTAGCAAAGTTTGCTGAACTTTGATGGGCTTGTTTCTTTGGTTCACTGTTTATCATGTTCATCTACAATACAAAGAGTTATTCTTGTTTTCTGTATAATTTACCTAGATAGCAAAAATTCTGTCATACAGAATAGCTTTCTATGGTTTATATTGACTTTATTATATCTTCGATTATTTAAGGAAACAAGTTTCTCACTTAGGAAAGAGTTAAGGTTTTTATACAAACCTGTTACCTTCTGTGTTTATTTTTTAATAACATAACATGAGTAGCCAAATACTATTTCTCAGGGATTCTGACCCAATTCCTATCTTAAGTGTTCAAATCTCCTGACACCTTTTTTCTAATTTTTAAAAATGATGCTGTACTTTACCTACAGTAACATTTACCCTTGTTAAGAGGACAGTTCTGAGAGTTTTGACAAATGTATATGGTGTGTAACTACCACCACAATCAACATACAGAATAGTCCCATCACCCCAGAAAATTTCCTCTCGTTCCTCTCTTGATAGCAAGTGATTTTGGCCATTCCCAAATAAAATTCTAAATATAAAATACAATAGGATAAAATAATACTTTCAGGATATTTTCTGCACCTGTAACTATCTTTGCAATTTCTCAGAGGACCCCTGGAAAATCACAAAGAGAGGTGTTATAAGTAATTTGGTTTATTTGATATGTTACTATAGACAAATTGCATGGGAAAAGCTGTCAAAGCACAAGTTACATTTAGCCTTATGTTTTGGTTAATCTGGCCCTTGCATTTCTATATGAATTTTAGCTTGTCAATTTCTGCAAAAAGGCAGTTGGGATTTAGATAGGGATAGGGATAGTCAAATCCATGGATCAATTTAGGGAGTATTGCCATCTTCTCAATGTTAAGTCGCCTAATCTATGAACATGGTATATCTTCTTTTTTATTTAGATCTTGTTTATTTCCTTCAACAATGTTTTGTAGTTTTCATTGTACAAGTCTTGCACTTCTTTTGATAAACTACCCTTAAGAGTTTTATTCTTTTTGATGTTATTGTAAGTGGCATTGTTTTCTTAATTTCATTTTTGTATTGTTTATTGTTACTATGTAGAAATACAATAGATTTTTGTATATTGATTTTGTATCTTGCAAACTTGCTGAACTCATTTAGTAGTTCTAATAGTTTCTCTGGGGATTTCTTATGATTTTCTATATGTAAGATTATGTTACCTGTGAATAGAGATAGTTTTATTTCTTCTTTTCAGTCTGGATGCTCGTATACATCTTTCTTGCCTAGTTGCCCTGGTTAGATCCTCTAGTACAGTGTTGAATAGAAGTGGCAAGTGTGGACATCCTTGCTTTTTTCCTGATTTTAGGGGAAAAACTTTCCTTCTTTCATTATTAAGTATGATTTTAGCAGTGAGCTTTTTGTAGATACTTTTTATCAGGTTGAGAAAGTTTACTTCCACGCTTAGCTAGTTGAATATTTTTTTTCATGAAAGAGTCTTGGGGTTTGTTAAATACTTTCTCTGTGTATATTGAAGTGATTGTATAGTTTTTATCTTTTACTTTGAATATTATGTATTACTCTAACTGATTTTTGGATGTTAAATCAAGCTTCCATCGCTAGGATAAATTATATTTGATCATGGTGTATAATTCTTTATAGATTGCTGGATTTGGTTTGGTAGTATTTTTTTGAGGGTTTTTGCATTTATATTTACAAGAGATATTGGTCAGCAGTTTTCTTGTGATGTCTTTGTCTGGCTTTGGTGTTAGGGTAATGCTGGTCTCATAACGAGCTGACAGCTGTTGCTTTCTCTTCTATTTTTTGGAAGAGTTTTATTTTTTAATTTTTACAATTTTTTATTATTAAAAAAATTTTAAATTTATCAATATACATTCTAGTTGATTTTCATGTCCCTTTACCAATTCCTCCTTTGCCCCCCTCCCTCTCCCTTTTTGGAAGAGTTTGAGAAGAATTGGTGTTAATTCTTCTTCACATGGTCAGTAGAATACACATCAGTGAAGGATTTCGGACGTATTATTTTCTTTTGATGCCACAGGAACAATCAAATATATGTGAATGGTGCTTATTTAATCATATATGACTAGACACTATTAAGAAACTAAGATTGACTGTAAGGAGCCAATGCTTACAAAACCCTGCCAGGAAACCTGGCCCTTGTATCTCACTGTCAGGGTTCCCAGCCTTACAGGTGAGTAAAGAAAGCCATTTCCTGGCAGGCCCAGGAAACTTAGGATATTTCATCCAAATTTATGGAGAATGCAGATGAAATCTGGTAGAGAGTTCTTGATGTGGCTTCCTAGCCTCAGGAGGCTTTAAAAAGTCCAATCTGAGATTCCTTATGAAAACTTCCACAAACAAAACTTAAGAAGGCCTATGTGGTAAATTACCACTCTTCTTGCACCTATGTAAATGATCAGGCCAAATATAAAGAAAACTTATCTTATTTTTGTGATCAAGAATAATCTATCTTTGAGATTATTTTTGATTAAAAGAGGGGAGACTGTAGAAAAACACTTTGTGTTTCTATGGAAAACTATGCATTATCTATAGTATACCCTTCAGGGCTATCTGAGTGTATTCCTGTTTATTGTCCTTGAGCTATTTCACAACTCTTTTGAAAGTTGTAGATAACTGATCATATGTGAATTTTGTCCTGTCTGATAGAAGTTTATACAACTTCTCTTACCCTTGGAAAATCCAGTCTTGTTTCCGTTTGCAATTCACCTCAACATTTTCTTACTCCATATAAATATGTACTCTTTTGACTTTTCTTTTGAACTGGTTATAACATTTGCCTGATTCTCTCACATCGTATGAGTAAAATATTTGATGTGTTCATTTTTCTATCTGTAAGAGGGTCATGTTTTTTCCTTTACTAAAAATTATCTTTTATGGTAGCTATTATTTTTTTCAGTCAATCTCAATTTCACCTCTCCAACTTCTCTACATCTCCCCTATACACACACTCATTAGTCACAACCACAACTTGGTGTGATGGGAAAAATCCATTTCCCTCTGTGACATTTTAAACGAGTTGGAATTCTGGAGAGTTCTTTACTAACAAAAAAATAAAAATAGATTTAAATCCAGGAAACAAACAAGGTGTTATACAGCATAGATTTCTTGTCATGGGAGAACCAAATTCTGGCCACAGAGTAGATTGGATGATACAGCTTCCAGGCAGAAAGACCAATGAATGTTTTCCTTCTTAGTTTAAAAATGCCTTGGCCCAACTTCCCTTAGAGAGTTCTTGGGCAGATCTCCCTTCTATCCCCCCAGTGGCCTCCTCCCTCACAGGATGCTGTATGGAGGATAGGATGCTCACATCTATTTAGGTCCCATCAATATAGCAATGGGCACTGTGGACTAGAGACAACTAATTCCAAGTTCCCCTGCAGGAATGGTAAAGCAGAGTTTCTCCACAGAGGTCAATTCAGGACTTTGAGTTCATGAGTGGTTGAGCAGCCCTTGAAAATTCAAACACAATGAGTGTTCTCCTTGCTGGCACTCTGTTTTGTTTTGTTTTTTAAAAACATATTTCCCTTTTACTCCCAACTGGAATGATTGGTGATTATATTACCAATTCTTTTTACAGTCTCCTGTATTTTTAGATTCTCTCTTATGAAAACAAAATCTTTTTTCTGAATGTTTTGAAATTTGCTTTCCTAATGTATGTTGTCCATGTTTGATTCTGGCCAGTTTATATTGTAATTTGTATTTTGTAGTGATTTTGTAGTGTTCAAAGCTACATTGTGAGAAAGAAAGAAAAAGCAGCTCCTGAGGTCCAGAACTGACCTGACACTCCTTGGTCATTTTGTTCTCCTGTTGGACAAAAAGGATCTCACAGACTGCTAACCTCAGTCGTGATTGCTGAGACCAAGACGAAACAAGGCCACTTCAAAATTTTTTCTTAGCACGTGTGCAAGCAAGATAACTGCGTAAACCCACAAAATATCAAACATTCTCCTCTCTTGCTAAATGAATGACTGCTGTTTTTTTATTCAGTGTTCCTCCCAAATCTGATAGCATTCAATCTTGAACAAATCCCTGTTTCTTTAGACTCTCCCCAAATCATCCCACCAAATAAGTCATAAAGTCAAATTGTTTAACTCTAGGTATGTTCCTGGTGGTCTCTGGCAGAGGGTCATTGGCAAATGAAATGGTCTCCTTCCCCATGTTCCTGCCACTGTCACATCACCAAATACTGCTTTCTTCTTTGTTGGTCTATAGTAAATCCAAATAATTTGAGCATCAAAATAAATATTGATAATAATGAAGTGTAACCCTTTGAATAAAACAGGAACCCATGAATCTATGTCAATCTGAATGAATAAATGAGTGAGTAAAGGATAAGGAAAAGCTCTATGTTACGTTGGAATGCCAATGAATAGATATAGGAAAAATGATGAAATTAGAAAATCACAATTTTGTAAAGATCATAGAATAAATGATCCGTGCCAGGACCGCCATGCTGAGGAATGGGATAACTATATAGTTTTGAAGTATCCCTCTACAAAAATTACTCATTATTTTTATAAGTATACCATGCTTACTAATTATATTTACAATGGATAAATCTGGCAGACATCATTTTAACTAAATGATAACAGTTAACATCATCAGTAAAGTGACAAATTGACACAGTGCAGTTCCTATGATGAACTGAGAAGACTCCAGCACTGCTTCTGGGATATTCCTACCAAAAATGCATAAATTGCAAGTAAATATTAGAACAATCCAAATAGAAGGACAAAATAACTACAAAGTAACTACCTTGTACTCTTCAAAAATGCCCAGGTATACTCTGGTTTCTCTTCAGATCGCATAAATCTTTCGCCTTTTACAAAAATGCCCAGGTAATGAAAGACAAGGAAAGACTGAGGTTTCAGGTTGAAGGCATATGAGGAGATAATAGTGGCTAAATGCAGTGTGTATTCCTGGATTGGATCCTGGACCTACAAAAAAACGTTATTGAGGCAATTGGCAATATTTGAATAGGGTTTATAGATCAGATGGTATATTGGATTGATATTAATTTTCTGATTTTGATAGCTGTTCTGTGGTTAAATAGGAGAGTGTCTTAGTTTTTAGGAAATATGTACAGGATTCAGGGTGAATGGGCCATAAACTCTGCAACTTAATCTCAATGATTTAGAAATATTTACAATTGAGGAATCTGGATGAAAGGTACACAAGAGCTCTTTGTACTATTTGTGCAAATTTTATGTAAATTTTTAATAATTTAAAAATAAAAAGCAAAGAAAGGAAGGAAAGGAGTGAAGGAAGAAAGGAAGAAAAAGAAAAAAGTAAGTCTAAGGGTCTGTGTGCATCCCTGGGGATAATCCCATTGGGGGTTATCGGCCTCCAGGAGAGGGCAGCAGACCTCTGGCCATGTGGTTGAAACCTTTGGTCATAATTTTATTACTTCTTTTTAATGTTAACATGGTCACATTTTTACTTCTTCAATTTGAATCTAGCATCTTGTAGGCCAGTAGTTTTCAACTAGGGATTCAGATCACTTATCTATGTGGTTTTATTAAAACACAGATGTTTAGGACTTAAGACTTACTGAACCTCTTAATATTCTTGATATGTTCTTGGTATGTTCTTACTATAAGCTTGGTTTATTCATAATACATGATATATTAAACCAGGATTATTGTATGTTATGTCTCAATATTTTTTCTTTGTAAAGATTATATGGGAGTACTTTGAAAGGTTCGTGGAAAAATTGAATTAAAAGATAATGCAAATCCTTCCATTAACTTTTTGAAGACCCCTCATATTCATTCCTTTCTGTAAATTAGATGTGATATTCACTATTTTCTTTGAAAATAGAGTTAATTATGTATTTATAGTTATTTTGTCAAGTTTTTCTTGGATCAACTTTATTGTTTTGTTTTACAATCCACAGAAATAACTTGATTTCCTTGTTGGCTAAGGAAATCAATTTCCTTGATTTCCTTTTCATGTCACTTTGTTTTTTAATAAAGGAAATTCATTAATTCTTCTAATGAACTCTTTTCAGATCTTTCACTTTTGACAATTGTCAGTAATAAGTTAGTAAGCTAACCACAGCTATTTTAAGTCTTTTATCATCTGCAGATAGTTATTTTACTCTGATGCTTTCCTGAAAGCTCAACAATAAGCTATGGGCCAGAGTGCTTTGTTTTCAACAAAGGATTGTCTCAGAGTCCTGTGGAAAAGGACTATGCCAGGTACTTTGGGCATGGTATCTGATGGCACTGCTTAAACAACTTTGAGACATACTAGTAGACTGAGTCAGAATCTCTAGAACTCTGGTTGAGAAGCCAATGGGTTCATGAGACTGCTAACCCAAGATCCAGTGGAACAAAAATTAATTACATAGAACTGAATGAACTAAGGAGGGATGATTGCAATTTTTGCTTGAAATATTGTTGATGCTGTTGGAATGTTCTATTTTCTGGAAATTTAAGGAAGCCCTTTTTCTTTCCTCTTAAGCTATCTATAAGTCATAGCAATTTAGTAATTATAACTCTGCCTTTCTTTTTAGATTCTGCTTTTGTAAACTCAAATGAAACATTTGTAAATATTATCTGATTTTCCCTGCCTGACCCCTGCAGAATTTGGAAACTCTTACTAAATATTCTTAATTTCATGACAATATAATTACTGTATTTTCATGAGAATGTAGTTATTGGCATAGGTTCAATGAAAATCTGTCCTCCTTTTTAATAGGACATACTTGGAAACATAGGCAACCAAAGCCTAGCCTAGAATGTCATATTTGAGAATGATGTTCATTTAATCAAATATTGTTAGACATTTCTAAAGAACTAAGATTCACTTAATGGAACCAACACTTACAAAGCCCTTTCAAGTAAACTGGCCAGGTACCTGGCTTATAGGGTTCCCAGTCACTTTCTGGCAGGTCCAGGAACCCTGGGATATTTTGGGGTTCTAAAAAAGAGATAAATTCACTCAAATTTATGGGTCCTGTAGGTAAAACCTGATGGTGAGTTCTTGGTGTGGTTATCTAGCTTCAAGAACCTTTTAAAAGTCAGATTTGAGATTTTTAGAAAACTTCCAGCAAACAAACTTAAGAAGGCCTATATGGTAGATTATCACTTACTTTTTTTTGTAGCCATGTAAGTAATGAAGCCAAATGTTATGAGAACGGTTTTATTTTGTGATCAGAAATAATCTTCTTTTAAGATTAGGAAGGAGATTATAGAAAAGGGAGGAGACTATAGAAAAAAAATTGTACTTCAGTGAGAAACTATGCATTGACTATAGCAACTTTTCTGAGCTGATTCTAGCTCTGCTCACTGTCTTTGAGATATTTTGCAGCTCTTTTTAAATTGCAGGTAACTGATGAATATTGTCAAAGACAAAAACCAACCAATTAAGAAGACCGAATTTACTCAGGCTATTGCAGTAGAGAGATCACCCAGATCTGAAGATCAGAGTATCTTGGCAGAGTGGTTTTGTCTTAGACTTTTATGAGGAGTAGACAAGTTGTAGGTGGAATGATTTACAGTTGAGATTGTTTTGCAATCAGGAGAAGTTTCGATCAGTTAGCAGAACAGGAAATGTTTGCCTCTGTGTCTCGCTAGCTTCAGGGGACATATTGTTCTAAAATTAACTAAGCATTCATGTGACAAAGAATGGGGAGTTGAAGGGTCTCTTGTTGGCAGGCTCAGGCAAAAGGTGAAAAATCCATGTTTGGCCTTGTCACAGGACGAGGGAGTCCTGTATAAATCCTATGGGAGCTATGAGAAAGAGTGAATAGCGAGTCTTATCTAGGTGACATGGGGAAGAGTGGTTTTTGCAGTAAGCCATTTCCCAGAGCACAAAAGGGTGGGGGGGGATTTCTTAACCATTGCTGTTTTCTGGGAACACAGGACTCAGGTAAAGTTCGCCATTGTCAATATGCAATCTCTACCTTGTCCTGTAGTTACGATCATCGATCATCGATCATCGACTTTCCACTTACCCCCATCCTCCACCCCCCCCCCCCCCCCCCCCGCACCCTCCGCAAAACCAGTTTTGCTTTCATTTGCAATTTGATATCTTTATGTAAATTTATGCTTCTTGACTTTTCCTTTGACTCTGTTATAACATCTGCCTGACTCTCTCGTATCATATGAGTTCAACCAATTCTTTAACACTTATTCCTTTTTTATATTTGTTTGAAAGTCATGATTTTGCTTTTATATGAAAATTATCTTTTAACAGTAC